>NC_060149.1:665799713-666115180 GCF_021461385.2 Schistocerca piceifrons
GTTCATTCGCGGTCTTGTTGTCAAAATGTCTTCCATGTCTGGGCGTTTCGTTAATATGTGTCTACCGTAGTTCGCTCTGAGTTTGGTCAGTCTGTTTTGTAGCGGCTTCACGCCTGTGATGTCATATACGTCGTCTCTAGGCGTGAGCCTTGGCAGTCTACAGATGCTGCGTAAAAGTCGTCTTTCGGTCGAGTAGAGTTGTTCGGCTACCGGTTTGTGCAAGCCTCCTAGGGGGGCTGCTGCATATTCTATCACTGGTCTGATGTACGTCTTGTAGGTGTGTATCGCCGTGTGGTCGTCACATCCATGGAAACGTCCTTGTACTTGTCTGATTAGGCATTGTCTTTTCCTCGTCTTGTTTAGCAGATAAGTGAGATGTGTCTTCCAGTTGAAGTACTTGTCTAGGTACACTCCCAGGTACCTGGCAGTGTCATTAAGTCTTAGTGGTGTGTCCCACAGCGTCAGTTGTATGTCATTTGTGTTTTGTTGTCGTTTTTTCGTCAGGTGTCTGTGTCTAAATAAAACCATTTGGGTTTTGGTTGGGTTTGGTCGGATTCTCCATGTCGTCATCCAGTTTTCTAATCTTTGTAGGTAGGTCTGTGTTTTTTGTTGTATGGTTGTCGTCCTCAAGTCTGTGCACCAGTAGGCGGTGTCGTCAGCATACAGTCCTACCGTTTCTTTGGGGGTTGTTGTCGTTGGTACGTCAGCCGTGTAAAGCGCGTACAGCAGCGGGGATAGGATACCTCCTTGTGGCACTCCTGCTTGGGGTGTGAATTCTTGGGAGTAGGCTCCGCCAACATGTACCTTGCACTTCCTGTTTGTGATGTACGCCCGTATTAGTCGTATAACTTTGGTCGGGAGGCCCAATTTGCTCAGTTTGTATAGCAGTCCTGTATGCCAGAGCTTGTCGAAGGCACGCTCTATGTCTAAGAAGACTGCAAGCGTGCAGTGTCCTATGTTGAAGCCTTGTGTTATTCCGTTGGTCAGTCTGATTAACGGGTCGTTAGTGGAGTGATTTTGTCGGAAGCCTGATTGTGTCAGAGGGAGGATGTCGTTGCGTTCTACATACGTTTTTATGCGGTCAGTTAGTATCCTTTCGTAAGTTTTCCCTATGACGTCGAGTAGAGATATCGGTCTGTAAGATCTTGGGTCAGTCCTTGGTTTGTCAGGTTTTGGTATCATTATTGTTTTGCTAGTCTTCCAAGTGGCAGGTAGCGTTTCATTTGTGAGACAGTAGTTGTAGATGAGGTAGAGGATGGGTGTCAGGAGGTGGGCTGGGGCTTTTTGAAGGTGTATACGTCTTATGTCATTTTGTCCTGGAGCTGTGTTACGTCCTGAGTATATGGCATTGATTATTTCTGCGTTAGTGATTTCTGCTGTCAGCGTGTTTTCGTCTTCTGTTGCTGTCGTTGGGGTGTTTAGGATTATAGTCAGCTGTTGCTCGGCGTGTTGTCTGAAGTTGTCGTCAAATTTTGCGTCTTGTGGGAAGGAGTAAACTTGCTGCAGTACTTGTCGAAATGCGTCTGCTTGTTCTGCTTTGTCTGTTGTCGGTTCATTATCCACTAGTAATGTAGTGTTTGTTGTCCGTCGTTGTCCCGTGAGCGTTTTAAAGCGTTGCCAGAATTTCCCCCCTTCCCTGTAGTTAAGTCTTCTGCATGTGTCGTCCCATTGTCTTTGTCGGTGTTCGCATATGATTCTTTTAACTCTGGCATTCAATCTATTCCATTGTCTTTTTAGGTCTGGGTTGTTGTCGCGTCTGATTTGTCTATAAAGTTGTTTTTTGTGTCGTATTAGGTTGAGGGCTTCCTGGGGTATGGCTTGTTTCCAATTTTCGACTACTATAGTGGGTATGGCTTCATGTATTGCTTGATGTATGGCAGTCTCTATTCTATTTGTGGCGTGTTGGAGGTCGTCGTCGTCTGTTATCGTCAGTGGTATTGCTAGTTGTTCCGTGAGTACTTCTTTATATTTGTCCCAATTCGCATTTGCGTATTTGCGGATTGTTCGTCTTGTGGGTATATGGTCTGGGGGCAGGGTGGCGCTGGTCGAAAAAAGGATAGGCAGGTGGTCGCTAGTTATCGAGGTGCCCACGACAGCATCTGACATTGTGTCGCTAATGTTGTGTCCATATAGTACGTGATCTGGTGTCGAGTGGCCTCGGTGTCCTATGAAAGTCGGTTGGTTAACTGGTAACCGTTCCATTGGTTCTGTGCTCCTCGAGTGGACCTGGTCCAGTATTTATGCCTATGGCCTTCCCCCTCCACCAACGGCTGCAGGCGCTTCCTCTGTGGTCCGCGTCCATTCCCTGCGACCTGCTGGAGCGTTGCTGCTCTGTTTTCCGTCCGCTGCGGTTCTAGGTGTTCCCTCTGCGGTCCGCGCCCACCAAACCCGCTCCTGGGGGTTTCATCTACGGTCTGGGGTACCAAGCAGGGGCTGCAACCTGTTTAAAAAGACTAGGCGCCGCGGACGCGGACGTGGAACGTCACGCCCAGTCCAGCAAAGCACCAGCTATGCCACAGCCGCAAAAGGCGCGGCCCCAGCCCACCAGGGGCGACAGCAAGCACCCCCAGACGCCACGAGCAAGCCGGCTGCCACAAACCAGTCACCAGCAGCCTAGCCAGGCCCCACACCACCCGCAACAAGCACCAAAGACTGCAGTCAGGGCCCACTGCGTCCCACCCCCAGCTCCCCACCCCAAACATGTCAGGCAAACGCACAGGTGGCCAGTCGCACAGCACCTGCTGCACACATCCCACCGGTTCGGAATACTGCAACAGCCATTCCTGAGCCCCACAATAAACCCTGTTTGGAGACAACACAGCTAAATGCCCTCCTGCACTCGCTGACCTCACTGCTCCAGCAACTCCCGGTACTACTGCAGGCAGTCACGGCGGCCCTCCAGGCCAGCACCGTCCCAGCCCCACACCATGGATAACCCACACATACATGGGCTAACCGTCTGCGGATTCAACGCAAACGGCCTGGTAAGGCAACAAGGCGAGTTTCACAACTTTCTACAGGACGAAGCAGTTGATATATGTCTCGTTTGCGAAACCCACCTTAAGCCTGGAGTCCAAGTCAGGGCAGCCAATTACGCCTGCTACCGCTATGATAGGCCGACTGCCGGTGGTGGGACAGCCGTGTATGTTCGACGTGCACTGATGCACCATGCCACCCACCTCCCTGATGTAGTATCGGTGGAAGCCACAGCAGTCAGCGTGTCCACCGCAATAGGACAGATAACGTTTGTTGCTGCCTATAAGCCCCCACGCGCTACTCTTGCCGACCAGGATATCGACGCGCTACTGGCGGCTGGGGGGGGGGGGGGGCGGGTTTTCATTGCGGGTGACTTCAACTCGAAGCACGCGGACTGGAACTCCCGCCTCACAAATGCCAGTGACCGCCGTCTCCTCAGAGCTGCTCAGAGAAATGGCGCCATAGCGCTGGGGCCATTCGAACATACTATCTTCCCAGCTCGCCAGGGTCTGTTGTCCGATGTGCTGGACATAGCACTTCTCAAAGGTATAGGGCACCACATCTTAGCATCGACGCGCTGTGCACTGTCATCAGATCACGTCCCAGTGATCTATGACGTGGACATCGTCGGTGCGGCCCTTCCGCCACGTCGCCCGAACTTCAGGCACCTAAAACGAGAGCGCTATCAGGAGGAGGTCCTCCCTCTCCTGACAGACGCCCCAGACCCTTCTGAGGTTGGCACGGACACTGCCCTGCAGTATCTGACCGAAAAACTACTCCAGGCCGCCGAGGCAGCTTCACCGCCTCCACCACAACATCCACCGGTAAACTACCGTCGCCTCCCGCCCGAAATCAGGGAGACGATCCGGGAGAAAAACCGGCTCTTCCGAGAGTGGCAAATTACACGCCAACATCACACGAAGGCCCGGCTGAACCACATGCGCCGGGAGATCAAGGCTGCAGTCGAGGCCCACCGAAACAGGGAATGGGCGGCCCTAGTGGAAACCCTTGACCCTGCTGACGGCAACGCCTGGCGCGTCGCAGAATCCTTTTTGAGACGCCGTAGGCGCGTCTCACCAATTCAGGTAGGCCAGGAGGTCTTCAGCCACCCCGATGAAAAGGCGAACGTGTTGGCCGACCACTTCGCGGCGTCTTTCACGCCCATGGCGGACGTCGTGGACGCCGATCACGTTCGCCTGGTAGAAACACAGCTCCCCACCTTCCTGGCGGCCAGAGAAGACGGAGACAACATTGAACTGATAACAGTGGAAGAAATGGCCCTGCAGCTACGGACAATCAGCCCGAAAAAGGCGGGAGGGGATGATGGCATCGTCGGCATCCTCCTGCGCGAACTCCCAGCAGAGGCATACCAGACGCTCGCAGACATTTTCAACACCATCCTACGCACGGGAATCTACCCTTCCGAGTGGAAACACACGGAAGTGGTAGCAATCCCTAAGACAGACAATGACCCCCGTCTGGCGGCCTCGTACCGCCCGATCAGCCTCCTGCCCACACTCTCGAAAGTATTCGAGCGCCTCTACGCCAAACGCCTCCTCAGACACGTGGAGGCCGAACATCTGCTTCCAGATGAACAGTTCGGATTTCGCAGGGGCCACTCAACAGTACACCAACTCATGCGTGTCATGGAGGAAGCCATGAGAGCCCTGGAGACCCGGGAGTACCTTGGGGCGGTGTTCCTGGACGTCTCTAGGGCATTTGACTCCGTGTGGCACGACGGGCTCGTGTACAAACTATTCGTGCACGGGGTCCCGACGTCGCACGGGGTGCTACTGAAGTCCTACCTCGAAAACCGGACCTTTCATGTGCGCCTTGAGGATGGTGTGTCTACTCAACGACCGATCCAGGCTGGAGTGCCGCAGGGGTCCGTACTCGGCCCCCTGCTGTACTCCCTCTACACCGCAGATGCTCCACGAGTGGCGCAGGTGTCGCTCGCATTATATGCCGACGACACTGCGCTGCTCGTCCGGAGCGTGAATCTGCAAGAAATGAGACGGCGTCTCCAGCTAGGGTGTGAGGCTTTAGGAAGCTGGTCGACGAAATGGCGGCTGAAATTTAATGCTGCCAAAAGTCAGGCAGTAATATTCACTAAGAGAATGCTGCCTCCTGACTTAGAGCCGGTGACGATCACGGGAGGCCCCATCCCGTGGTGTAAAACCGCGAAATACCTCGGGGTAACCCTAGACCAGCGGTTAACATGGCGCCCCCACATACTGGAGGTAAAGGGTAGGGCTGCAGGGCGTCTTCGTGTCCTGTACCCTCTACTCAACCCGACTTTGACGCTTCCCCCTCGCCACAGCATCACCCTATACCTGGCACTGGTTCGCCCGGTGCTGGAGTACGCTGCCGTGGTGTGGGGAAATGCGGCCGAAACTCACATTGTCGAGCTCCAGAGGGTGCAGAACCGAGCACTTCGGCTCGCCCTCCGTCTACCCTGGCATTACCCAACTGCCCAGCTACACCAACAAACTGGTATACCTCTGCTGAGAGATCGCTTCCGACAATCAGCGCGACAGTTCTATCAAGAGGCCCACAGGTCTCACAATAGGCTCATCCAGGCGCTGGGCCACCAAATACACCACAGACCGACCACACGTTGGCCCGACCTGTTGCAAGCATAAAAATCTTGCAACAACCAATGGATGCAACGCATCCGATAGGCCAGCCCGAAGTAAGCCAGTTCCCTCCCACATCTTGTAAGTCAATATTAGCAGGAATAGCACCCGATGCTCACCCTGCCCCTTCACGAGCAAAGGACTGCTCGCAAGTAAAAGTGAGTGAGTGAGGGGTACCAAGCGTTCCCCCTGCGGTCCGCGCCCGATCACCACGACCTGTTGGAGCGTTGCCGCTCCATTTTTCGTCCGCTGCGGCTCTGGATGTTCCCTCTGCGGTCCGCGCCCACCAGTCCCACTTCTGGGTGTTCCATCTTCGGTCTGGTGCGCCTGGCAGTCCGTCAGGGGCTCGTTTTCCATCTCCATGTCTCTGGTTCTTCTGTTTGTGTAGTGTTGCAGCTGGCCCCGTTGCTCCTTTAACAATTCCAGAGCCGGATCCCAGGCTCTGCTTTGCTGGTACCCTGTGTCACGGTTCATAAGATCGACAGCCATTTTAATTTCTATCGATTCTCTTATAACACTGTCCCAAAATCTGGGTGTTTGTGCTAGAACCTTGGTATCCCCATACATCATGGCATGATCTAGTTCTAGACAGTGTTCAGCAATGGCTGACTTAGTCACCTGTCTTAATCTAGTGTGCCTCTGATGTTCTTTGCCCCTGATCTCCACAGTTCTTGTCGTCTGGCCAATGTAGGACATGCCATATTGACAAGGTATATTGTAAATCCCTGGTTTTCGTAACCCTAGGTCGTCTTTGACACTCCCCAGCAGTCCCCCGATCTTGTTGGATGGACAGAAAACACACTTGATATTGTGTTTACAGAGGATCCTACTGATTCTGCAAGCTGTTGTGGCGGTGTTGGAGGCACCTCTGTAACATACGTATAACGGAAAAAATTTGTACAATGCTCAAAATTTTATAAATATATGCCGTAAACAAATAAGTACATCAGCATTCCAGAATAAGAACTGTATACTGTAACAATGATGGTCACATTATAGTCACCTTTTACACTCTGGGTCCCAGGATTGAGCTGTTCAGTTGACCTTTTTACTACTTTTCCCACCCAGTCAAATATGTCCATCTCCTGTTCCAGAAAGGAGAGATCACACTGCTTTTCAGCAGCCACCATCTCACGCTTCCACTCTGGTGCTTCACCCTCACCGGAATCTTTGTTTTTGTGGAGCCACTTATCCATCTCATGGAAGTCTTCTACAACAAGATATTTATTATAGGAAACAAAAAATTTGTACTGAATTTGCCTACAGCGAGATATTGATCACACAACTACAAAAAAATAAAAAGTTCAAACCAGATGGAAGTAATGACTTCTGGTCATTATTATTGATGCATACCCTACTAGAATCTGATCTTCCTCTTGATTTAAAGCAAGAGCGACAACAGTGGATACTATATGCCTCACACAACTGAATGTGATGAAAAAAGTCTAACAGCAATATGTTACAACTGTACTTACGTTATTTCTGCATTTCAGCCTCTAGCAGCAGCTCCAATGTCTATCAGCTGCTGCTCTAATACTGCGACAGCCAGATCAAAAATTTTATGAACACGTAAACTATCATACATAATTTGGACATATACTAACATGATGGTAGCGCAACCTCTTCGGCTTGCTGTTGACTTTCAGCTTACAGCTGGCGTTCTAACAGACAACTACTCGGGAGTGCACGCTGCAACAGCAAGAAAAAACTTTCATAACCTCTTGTTATGCAAATGTATCACGATCTTGAAAAATTTGATTACTTTGCTAAGAAACCATAACTGTCGCATTTCAACTCATAATTTATTTTTTATAAATACTGACATGGCAATTGGCCAAGTTTGGCCATTTCCCACCACCTCTACTGTTTGCGTCACTGCCGGCTGGCTGTTTCATATTGCAGGAATCACATGGACACGACTAAGCACTGTCCAAGACTGGTGAGTGTGGTGGGGGCTGGGCTTCATATACCTTCAGACTCCACCCTCTATTTTGCAGAGGACCAATAGGAACTCAGGCTGCTATACCAGCAAGTTATAACTTATCTTCAAGCAGACTTGGTGCATGTGTTTGAGGAAGAGATCGCAGCTGTGAAGGAGAAAAAAATTCTGAGACAAACATCCTTTGTTTGCTGGTAAGCAGCCAGAAAATTGGACGCAGTTGCTAGCTTTGGAAAAACACTTTGTCCATTCTGAGGCAAACAGATAGCTTTATACTTCCGACATCTGCTGCAGCCCTCGACATACATGTTTTTAGTCAGGGAACAGCTGTGGGATGAAGATTCTAACCTCATCTTTTTCTTCTTCAAGGAGGCTTGGTGCAGGTGGCTGCTGTGGGAGACAAAAGATTCTATGAAACAGAGATCCCTCATGAAATCATCCTTTTTTTCGGCAAGCGGCTGGAAAACTGGACGCATCTGCTGTCTTTAGAAAAACTCCCTTTCTTTATTTTGAGACGGGTAGATAGTCTGGCACGGCATATGCCAGCTGCATCCCTCGAAATATGTTATTTTCATTAGGACACAGCTGGGGTGGAGGACTAACATTTGAAAACAAATTTATTGTTCATCGTAGATACCAAACAAAGCACGCCTTGAGAACGGCGTTGTATATTACGATCTTCTGCCGATTTCAAACCGCTGTCTTCCCCCTTTGGTGTGGAGGCTAAAGGGACGGCAAATGCGGATTATCATCGTGCAGATCGCTGGACACCTAGCCAAGCGGCGAACGTGGCGTGGGCTGTGTCATCTAAGATCTGTGTAGAGTTATGAGGTCGGAACTCTGAGGCAGCTGCAACAACCAGCAAGAATGCTGCCTGGTAGGGGAACAGATCAGCATACCGATACAGGCGAAATTGACAGATAACTCGCGATAAATCGTTTCTTAATTGTTAACTGAAGGACAAATAGATGTCTCGAATTACTTTTTCGAAAGTTCGAGACAGAGTTAAAAAAGTGTTAATTATAAATCGTCTTGATTGCAAAATGTTTATTCGTATCACCTGTTTAGGTTCCTCTAGAACCATCTTCACATCTGTAACGATGAAGATACTAATTTACTATCTCACGAACGCAAAATTTTTTTTATCCTATCTAATCAACATCAAATGTACCAGAACGTACCTGATATTTCGGTACATTCGTCCAAACACAACAACTTTCACATGCTGCGTCACATAAAACTGGTTGGTTTTTTTCTTTATTGTGATTTTAAACACCTTACACAAAGGCGGGCTGTCAGCAGCACAATACGCCGCTCTTCAGCCTCGAGTTTGACAACAAGTAGTACAGAAAGGTGGCACAGAGATGACAGTCAAAACGGTGGGCAAAAAATGTAGACACTAAAAATCGAAAAAACATGGAGCCGTTCACGCTGGACGAGAAACAGCACTAACACTAGGCGACACGGTGCACAGAACATGGATGATGGCGACGGCATGGGAACGGTGGTGGCGTGACGGCGAACAACACTACACACAAACGAAGGCACACACAGGAAACACTGACGGCGACGATCTCCGGCGCGCGAATGTCCACTTAGCGTGTGTGAGTCCGGGGACCTCCCATGAGGGGAACAGGGCTGAGGTGGGGGAGAGGGGAGGAAAAGGATGTCAATGGCTGAGGAGATGGGGGCAGGAGGAGAGGGGAGGGGAAGCCCAGGGGAGGAGTGGGGAGAAATGGAGGAGGGAGGGAAAAGGGAGAGAAGGGAGGGAGGGTGCCCAGAGGAGCAAGCACAGGAGGAGGGTGGGAGGATCAAAGTTGGTAGGAGGGGTAGATGGAGGGGAGGAGGGCATCATCAGGGATGGGGAGCTGGTGGAAGCCACCTTGGGAGAGGGTAAGGAGTGTTGAGAAATGGAGACTGGGTGGGACATGAGAATACAGGCGCGGCAGCGGGCGGGGGTGGGAGAGGATCGGGGAGACGAGAGGGTGAGGAGGATCGAGTTTGCGGGAGGTGTACAGGATCCGTATCCTTTCAAGGAAAAGGAGGAGGTGGGGGAAGGGGATGAGATCGTACAGGATCCGCATGGGGGAGGGTACATGGATGCGATAGGCGAGGCGGAGAGCATGACGTTCAAGGATTTGGAGGGATTTATAAAAGGTGGGGGGTCAGAGATCCAAGCCAGATGGGCATAACAAAGGATAGGGCGGATGAGGGATTTATAGGTGTGGGGGATGGTGGAGGGGTCCAGACCCCACGTGCGGACGGAGAGGAGCTTAAGGAGACCGAGTTGGGAGCGTGCCTTGGCTTGGATTGTCCGGAGGTGGGGAGTCTAGGAGAGGCGACGGTCAAGGGTGATGCCAAGGTACTTAAGGGTGGGAGTGAGGGCGATAGGACGGCCATAGATGGTGAGATAGAAATCAAGGAGGCGGAAGGAAGGGATGGTTTTGCCTACAATGATCGCCTGGGTTTTGGAGGAATTGACCTTGAGCAGCCACTGGTTGCACCAAGCGGTGAACCGGTCAATATGGGATTGGAGAAGGTGTTGGGAGCGCTGCAGGGTGGGGGCAAGGGCAAGGAAGGCAGTGTCATCGGCAAACTGGAGAAGGTGGACGGGGGGGGGGGGGGGGGGGTGACGGCGGCGGCATGTCCGCCGTGTACAAAAGGTACAGAAGGGGGGGAGAGGACGGAGCCTTGGGGCACACCGGCGGAGGGGAAAAAGGTGTAGGAATCTGTGTTATGGATGGTGACATAGGAAGGACGGCGGGAGGGAAAGGAGCCGATCAGATGGACGTAGTTAATGGGAAGGGCGAAGGTTTGGAGCTTGAAGAGGAGACCGGAATGCCATACGTGGTCATAAGCACGTTCGAGGTCCAGGGAGAGGAAGATTGCGGAGCGACGGGAATTAAGCTGTTCGGAAAGAAGATGAGTGAGGTGAAAGAGAAGGTCGTCGGAAGAGAAGGACGGCCGAAAGCCACACTGGGTTACGGGAAGGAGACGGTGCTGGCGGAGATGCCGGTGGATGCGTCGGGTGAGGATAGATTCCAGGACCGCGCTGAAGACCAAGGTAAGGCTGATGGCACGGTAGGAGGAGACGGCGGACGGCGGTTTGCCAGGTTTAAGGAACATGAGGATACGGGAGGTTTTCCACAGGTCGGGGTAGTAACCGGTGGACAGGACTACATTGTAGAGCCTGGCCAGGGTGGAGAGGAAAGAGACAGGAGCTTCACGAAGGTGACGGTAGGTGACACGATCGTGACCAGGAGCAGAGTTGCGTTTTGTGTGGAGTGTATCAATGAGATCCTGTGTAGTGACAGGGGCATTGAGTTCCGTGGGTGCAATGTTGCCCAAGTACTGGAAACCAGGGGCGAGGGGAGGGACAAAGGTGTCAGTTCGATCGCGGATATCCGGGGAGTAATCGAACTGGGGATCATCGGGGATGGAAAATACATCGGAGAGGTAGGAGGCAAAGTGATTGGCCTTACTAAGGGTGTCAGGGAAAGGGTGATCATCATAGAGAAGAGGATAATAGGGGGAGGGTTTAGTTCCGGTAAGGCGACGGAAGGCCGACCAGAACTTGGACGAGTTGATTGGTAGGGTAGCATTTAAGCGGGTGCGTGTCTGTCACCAGTCCCGGCGTTTCTTAGCCGCGAGCAAATTACGAATGTGTCGCTGGAGTTGCCGGTGGCGTCGTAGTGTGTCCGGGTCACGCGTGCGGAGGAAGGTACGGTAGAGACGACGGGATTCACGAAGGAGGACGGCCTGTGGGGGTAAGGTAGGATGGTGGGGGTGGACGGCGACAGTAGGGACGTGGGCCTCCACGGCCTCAGACAAGGTCTGCTGGAGAAAGGAGGCGGCATGGGTGACATCGTCAGGTTGGTGGTAGGTGAAGGTGTGGCTATCGACCTGGGTGGAAATGGTATCCCGGTAGGCATTCCAGTTGGCACGGGAATAGTCATGGACATACTTGGGGGAGGGTCATTACGAGGGTCAGGGCGGGGGCGACGACCGTCTGAAACGGTGAGGAGGACAGGGAGATGGTCGCTACCAATAGGCTCCAGGACATCCACTGTTATGCGGCCAAGGAGGTTAGGGGAGGAAAGGATAACATTGGGAGTGGACTTGGATTTGGGACGGGTGTGCTGGGGGATGGGGATGAGGTCGCCTTGAAGGGAGGAGAGGAACCGATGCCACCGCCGTAACTGGGCGGCAGAATGACTATGGATGTTGAGGTCGGCGGCGATCATGTAGGAGGAGAAGGTACGTTCATTGTGGGAGAGGAAGTCGAAGGGAATAGGGGCGTTAGGGCGGACATAGATGGTGGCGCAGGTAACGGTAAGGCCGGGGAAGAAGAGACTAAGGAACAGGTGTTCAGTGGGGTCGGGAAGGAGTGGATGAAGTCGAACGGGGATCTGGCGGTGGTGACCAATGGCAACTCCGCCACGCGCAACTGGGAGGGGATTATCGGAGTGGTGGAGGAGATAGAAGGAGGTGTGGATGGACTGGTGGGGTTGGAGGAAGGTTTCATTGAGGAGGAAGGCATCCACATGGTGGGTAGCAAGGATGTGCAGGAAGAGGTTCTTGTTGGCGGGAAGGGAGCGGATATTGGTGAAAAGGATACGATGCTGTCGCGCCATGACAGGGATTTAGACGAGGGTGTCAAGACGGGAGAAGGTGAAATGGGCCTGGTTGTTGGAATAGGTGGCATACATTTTAAGGTGAAAAATGGAACGGGCGGCGAGGGAGATCTGTTGGAGGGTGTGGGGGCGCTGAAAGGGATGAACATTCTGGAGGACGATGGTGAGGAACCTGATGATGTCCTCAGCAGTGGGGGGGGGGGGGGGACGAAGGGAATTGCCAGGAGGGGTGGGGGCGTCCAGAGGACGGACAGGTACGGTGAGTTCAGGAGTGGTTGGAGGGGGCCGGGCTTTACACTTTTGGGAGTAGGTGGGATGGGGGAGATTGCAGGTATTACAGGAGGGAGGGGATTGGAGGTTAGGGCACTACCGGAGGAAGTGCGCTTGCCGACAATGCGGGCAGGTGGGGGCCTCGCGGCACTCAGCTGTTGGGTGTGCATTATAGCGCAGACACCTCTGGCAGCGCAGGGATTGAGGAGGGGAATGGGAGGGGTCGACCTTGTACCACTGGTGGAAGAGGAGGGGACCCTCCTCCAGGAGACGGTCAATGGAGGGGGCGTCCTCAGAGAAAACCCGCATAAGACGGGTGGGGCCGGCTGAATTGAAAATGCGGCGGACCGCCCGCACCTCCAGCGTGGGATGGGCCTTGAGCTCCGTCAACACCTCCTCCTCCGTGATCGACGGACTGAGCCGCGTGATCACGGCGGTGAGGGTCGGCGGGCAATGCGGGTGTTGGGGTTGGCGGGTGGGAGATGGAGAAGGAGCAGGGGTAAGGGAGGCGTTGGGACCAAAACGGGTGATGGGGAGGCGGGAGAGGATGTCAGTATGGAGGGTTGGGCTGGGGAGGAGATGAGAACAGAATCCCGTCTGGGAGTAAGGAGAGAGATGGGGGCACCAGGGAAATGTTGGCGGAGGAGGAGGGAGAGATTCCGGGCCTTGAGAAAGGAAGGATCGGGATGGGACAGGAGATATTTGTATAAACTGGGGGGGGAGGAGGAGGAGGAGTAGAAGGTGGGAGTAGGGCCAGGCGGGGAGACATCCATGGCACTCTGGGGGGGGGGAGGGGGATGGAGGTCGGGGCGGGGACTTTTTGGGAGGGACGGGACCGATGGGGAAGTGGTGGGAAGGGACAGGTCCCGGCGTGGACGCAGCAGTCGGCGCCGGAGATGGTGACGGTGACGGTGAAGGCGAAGGCGAAGGCGACGGGGATAGCTGGGCGTGGACTGTGGCCCGACGGGCCACCACCCTAGCCGGAGCTGCAGTGACAGGCTGGGGGAGTGGGGGGAAGGGATCAGAACGAGAGGAGCGAGAGGAAGAAGGGGGAGAGGGGGTGACAAAGAGCGAGGGCGAAGGGAGAGTGAGAAGAGTTGGGATGGAAGGAGGGGGGTTTGACTGGGCACACCAAGTTATAGTGGTGGAGGCGGCAGAAGGAGATGTATAGACGATGGCGGTGGTGGTAGTGGTGGCGGTGGTGGGGGCGGACATGACGACAGGTAGAAAAAAAACGCACGAAAAGGAAAGGACACAAACTAGGAACAGACGGACGGCGACGGCGACGGCGGGTGGCAGGAACGCCGCAGCTGCTGCTGCCGCGGAGGGGGCCGGGGCCGGGGCCGGGGCCGGGGCGGCTGCTGCTGCTGCTGCTGCTGCTGCTACTGCTGCCACAGGAGGAGGACTGGCGGGCTGGCTGGCTGGCTGGCTGGCTAGCTGCTGCTGCCGGTGTGACCGCTATAACTGCAGGCCCGGACCGGGACCGCTGCTGCTGCTGCTGCTGCTGCTGCTGACCGCGGCGGTTCTGCTGGGCTGGCTGGCTGGCTGGTACCTGTAACACCTAGCACTTCGATGAGCGCTGGAATCGCACTATCGAACGGCGGCAACCTTTCGGTGTACCGCCGGAGATGTAACTGGTTGGCACAATGCGCGTCATTTATATTAATTATAACACTATTACCGACAGGTGGCGTCTGGTACATTTGTGACATTACATATGCACATACTGTATTCAGTAGATTTTTGTAATTAACTTTTATCTCTAAAAATACTTAGTTAAAATCTGTAGATGTCAAGGTTAAAATCTGTACTTATCAAAATTAAAAAACACCGTAAAATTATCATTTTTACACCATCTAAAAATAAAGGGCGATTTCTATATCTATGGCGCTGGTGTAGACTTGTTTTCCTCCGTGGTCTGCTTCTGTGGTTCCCCCCATTTTGGTGTTGTGTTGCGATCCGCTCAGTCGTCTGACGTCCATCGCCGTGGGCAGGAGGGCAGCGCAGAAGGCCCCCGTCAACGACGCTAGGCGCTACACGCATCTTCCAGCTTCTCCATCACGCACCATCTCTCATTCCTCGGCCTGGAGCTCCACACGCAACAGTTGTCATCTTAGTAAGTCGCCATAAATACTAAAATAGGCGTTACGATTGAACTCGCTTTGCTCGTTGAGGATTAACCCAGGATCTTTCTTTTTGTGGGTGAATATTTCAATTTCTTCCGAGATCTTAAGTAACCGTCCCTGATGAGCTCTGCGCAGGATGTCTAAATTTTGTTCAATGTTCGTGACTGAGTGCTTCGAGGCAGCCATATGCGCCACCAAACGCTGTTTTGTTTTGAGAGTAGGTGTGCTCCCTGAATCTGGTCTCAAAGTTCCTACCAGTCTGCCCAATATATCGTTTACAGCAGTCATAACATTTGACCTTATATACACCTGAATCATGAAATTTATTCTTACTATTACATATTTTGTGCCGGAGCTTCAATTTTACCGTGTTATTTTTTCGAAACCCTATTTTAACGTCGGATGTACGAAAGCATCTTTCAATCTTATCTGTAATCCTCCCACTGTGAGAGCCACATAGTTTTTCTTGTTGTTCCTCTTAACTGCAACTTCCTTCTATTTGTCATTTGCCTCTTTTTTATCTTCTTATAAATATTCATCGCCTGCTTACACGTATATCCGTTCGCTACGGACAGTTGTTTTAAAATACTTAGCTCCTTTTCTACTTCCTTTTGGCTTAGTGGCAATCTTAGCAGCGTGTATACCATCGAAGTAAAAGATGCCCGTTTGTATCGCGGTGGGTGACAAGAGTGGTCATTGGTAACTAGATCTGTACACGTAGGTTTTCTGAATATGCTAAATTCATATTTGCCATCTTTCTTTATTAGTGTTAAATTTAAGTAATCTATGCGGTTGTCTTCTTCAAATTCCATAGTGAATCTAATTTTCGGGTGTTGAGAGCTCATTTTTTGTGCTTCGTTTCCAATATCATTTTTAGCTCCTTTGTATAACAAAATAGTCGTGAACATATCTCCTGTAATATACAATTTTCTCAGCGATATCAGGATATTCATCAAAGAATTAGTTTTCCAAGTGGTTTACAAAAATGTCAGCCAACGTCTCAGCTAAACTGTTACCCATTGCCAACCCTTCTTTCTGTTGATGAATTTTAACATTGAAAGTAAAGTAATTGAACGACAAGACTTGTTCCAACATTTCCACTAGTTCAATCACCTCCCCAAATACCAAATTTATCACGAGTGATGGGATTCTCTCAATCGTTTCTTTTACTCGAATGTTTGTGTACAGATTGGTGATATCCAATGAAGCTAGTGACGCATCCTGAGGTATAACTACGTCTTTAATTTCCTGGCAAATTCGTAGCTGTTCCTAATGTTAAGTCCGACGATATGTATATGCCGCCTTCAATCTGTTATTTAGCTCTTTATTTAATTTATAACTTGGGCTACTGGTATTATTGACGATTGGGCGAATCGATTTTTCAACCTTATGGAGCTTTGCGACCGTAATTCGCGGATGCGCGGGTTCATTACTTTGTTTAAACTTTTCCTCCTCCGTGAAGAGAAACAGTGTTATCTGTTTCCTTATGTCTGTTTGAAATTTCCTGGTTGGGTCTTTCTTGACCTCTACTATTCCTTTCTCCGTAAAGAACTTAATTCGATTTTCTATATATAGTCTGTATCGTGTATTAAAAACATAGTGCCGCCCTTATCTGCCTTTGTGACTTTAGCCTTATGTGCTTCTGACTTCTTATTCAAGACCTTAAGAGTTAGTAGTTCGTTTCTGTTCTTGTTAGCAGAATGCATTTCATCTATAATCCATTTCTTTACTTCAACTGCCGTGTTGGTCTGTTCGTATCTGTTCATATTTGCGATATCACATGCAACTTTCACTTCTGCAACAGCCATAAGCGAACCGAGTGTTCTGTACAGACAAGTTACTCTGTAACTACAATATATGATCTGAAGATGGGCAGCTAGCCCGAAACCGGTAATTGAAAATAAAGAAAACGATCAAAGACTGAAACGCCATATTTTATCTTTGTGTTTGCTTTTTGGATCAAAATGCCGGAATGCTCAGTTACGTAGGAATTTTACTCAAAAACTGAAAGAGATGTTGCGGTATTACGATCTGAAAAAAGGAAATAAGTTTTCACTGTTGATCCAGTAATCTAATGGACCACTTGAACGGGGAGCACCACCAGTTCCTAAATATTGCTTCTCTCGATAATGCGTAAGTAGATACAACAGGCTGACAACTCGTGCCATCCGCTGTTGGCACCATGTCTACCCTTTCCGTCTCTGTCTTCACGCTGTGCGCAGCCTCTTCATCTGTTGTTAACGGATATAGCAGGTATGACAAGTATACAACCTGATAAATCAGCCCTCTAATCGTCCAAGCACTGCCGTCCAACAAGCACCGAGATTGTACAGAACAAACAGCCAAGGAGCCGACCTAATAAAAACGTGTTACATAAATTCACTCTGCAGAACCAGATATTAAACTTTTAAAACCAACCAAAAACTGATATTTAATGCTAAGGGTACGGAAATTCGCATTTAAGTAGGTGCATACTGTTGTGGCGTAGCAAGACAGCCACGCCACGGAAGTAGCCGAAAGGCACGCGTTTAGCAGGCAAGAGATAGGTCTGTAACAGGATACGTAATGAATGCTATAAAGAAAAGTACGTAGCTTCTGGACTACTTAACTTTAATCCATCCTTTTGGTACATCTGGAGATTGTGGCGATACAAGTGAGACTCTTTAGATACATGCAATGTTACTAATGGCGCCTTGCTAGGTCGTAGCCATGGACTTAGCTGAAGGCTATTCTAACTATCTGCTCGGCAAAGGAGCGAGGTTTCGTCAGTGTAGTCGCTAGCTACGTCATCCGTACAACTGGGGCGAGTGCTAGTCAGTCTCTCGAGACCTGTCTTGTGGTGGCGCTCGGTCTGCGATCACACAGTGGCGACACGCGGGTCCGACATGTACTAATGGACCGCGGCCGATTTAAAACTACCACCTAGCAAGAGTGGTGTCTGGCGGTGACACCACACATACGATTTTGAAAATACTTTATTTTTAGAAATATATTTTTATTCACATCTCCTTGAAATGAGATACTTTGTCTCTAAAAAAAAAAAAAGTTGTCAACCATAGTCACAGCTTACTTATAACCGAAGACTGAAAATCACTCAAACCCGGAGACTGAGTGGAAACATTCATATAAGGACAGCAACCTACAGAGACTTGTCAAGCGGTTGTCTCGCATTCAATGAAACCACTCAGACCGGCGAGTAAAAACATTCATATAGCTGATATGGGCGCAGAGGCTAGTCTCATTCGGTTGTTTCAATCGACTGAAAAAATCGATTGAACGAAAAGCTAGTCAGTCGGCTGTTAAAGACAGCCTATTGTCACATCATTACGCTTAATGTTTTGTGGAATGACATTGTTAATACATTATCTTGCTTCTTCCACTGTATCATTTAATTCTATGCTTGCTGCTACATTTAGAAAGTCATTGTTAAAAGTACTTGCAACTTGTCAATTAGTTTGTTATGGACTCTTGTACACTGACTAGCTGTCCTGTCTCACGTTTAACAATGTCTCGTATAGTTTCATTCTTATTATCTACATTATTTCTGTCAGTACATATATACTTCTGGACATCTTAATGACTTTCCTTAAAATATTACAGTATTTTTTGTGGTATGTAAGTAATATCGGATTTTGACTTGCTCTGGCCTTTGCTTAAATTTCCCTCTTTATCTTACACGAGATTTTAATTCCCTTAGTTATTTAGGGCTTATTTTTTTAATGGATGCTTTGGATAATCTTTTAAGAAAGCAACTTTCAAGTATTCAGACAAATTTACTGTGGAATAAACTGAATTTGACATTAGCCCGTCTTTCTACATGCACCCCATACTCTTGGCTTAAAACACTGGATCCTGTTCTCATTAATAAGCCTCATTCCTTTGTCTGAACTTGCTTCCAGATTGTAAGATGCCATACTGTTTATTTCCATTAATTGTGCATCATGATCAGATAGTCCATTAGAAACTGGAGACTTGTTGTTTCAGCCTGAACACTGTCTTTAATAATGCTATCCATCAGTGTCCTAGTGTTTTGCTGCAAACGAGATAGGTAGGAAGCTGGCTACTAAAATTAGATATCAACACCCAAATAATAATTCTAATTCATTCTTCTTGTCCGCATCTCTTAAGAAATTTACAGTGAAATATCCACGAACTACTAACTGTTTCTTCTTGTCAGACAGGTCGCTTAGTAATGCAGCTCGATTTCTCATAAACAGCTGAATATTTCCTAGAGGGTATCTGTAGACTTTTACACTCATCGCAGAAGTACTCTGCAGTAACAACTCACAAGCACTTGCTTCTAGGTTCTAACCGATACAAAAATTATTTGATTAAATATTTTTCACTTTGAGTTAGACATTTACACATGCTGCCACTCCTTTCTCCGTGTTAACTGTACACAAGGGTGACACAAATTTATAAACGCTAATAGTTAACGTCTCCATCCATTTGGTTACATGTTGTTCAGAGAGGCACAGAACATCTGTCCCTTCAGAATTTTCTACATCTTGTAGCCATACAATAAGCTCATTCTTATTTTTCAACACTCTTATGTTCTGTTCAAAGAAATTAATTTTATTTTTCTGGAAACGTTTCTACGTGTCTGCTACACCCTGTTAAGATCAAACACTGGTTGAGGTTCTTCCCCTATTTCAGATAACGAGTCAAACTGATTGCTAACTGAAATCTGAAATGTTATTTATGAGGTTTTCTTTTTTTTCTATTACTTGTCACCTTCTGCTCCCATTGTCTTTTTTCCCCTTCCTTAACACTATCTAATACAAAATATGCCATTTCTTATGCTGCGTGTAGGGCAACAATCTTTTTTCCTTGTTCCACGATATTCTTGGCTCGACTAAATTATCTGCAACTCCATGGAAGATCCTCACCTGACGCCTTTTTAGCGCATTCTCCTCAATGAAACACACAGTCCTGACTTGTCTTGCGGCAACATCCACATTTGTCACTCGTTACGCTACTCTTACAGTAAACTGAAAGCACAACAACACGTTCAAACTGTGATAGTGATAATCACTAAAACTTATTTTTCGATTAGTTGTGCAGCTAACTTCCAGACGTGAAGCAGACTTTGAATAACACAATCGAAGTTCGTTGTACGTAGGTAGTGCCAGACAGGAAGTAAATGAAAATTATAAAATCTCGATATTTTGCAACAACACTCTTAAACCGACACTACCAGGAAATTATTTAAAGCACTGTAATAGACCAAGACAACACGTAACGGTTCTATAGCGAGTGAAAGATACCACTACCTTTTAAACACACCACCGATTGTCACTTAACGTAGGTTTTAAATCGCGGAGGACATGAAATGAATGAAAACTCCAGAAAGTGCGATATTTGTAACACTATATAACAAGACACAATCCGGAAAACATGGTGAGCACTGCACTGTGTTCAGAAACAACTCGTAACCTAACGCCACTTCTGTTGTTCCGAGCGCGTCAGAGTTCGTCCGCCTGCATCGGCTGACTACTGGGAACTAGTCGTCTCCTTCGCAGCCATCACCATTACAGTCGGTAATACAGCAGTACCCTCCTGTTCCTCTGTCTGCTCTCGTCGATGGGATCGTAATTTGCCGCCTATTGCGACTCCCGTTGCGGAAACTGTTACTCCAGATTTGTCTCCCGCTGTCTCTGTGAATCAGTGCGATTGCCCTCCATTAAGGAGTCGGCGTGCCTAGCAAAGTGCCCCTAATGTGAGGCAGGCCTCTGACAGTGGGAAATCACAGAATTATATGGAAATGGTACAAGATCCGCCGACGCCGCCCGGCTGCCTCGGCTGTTATGCCTCGCAGCCGTGTTAAACAACGTGTATAGCCGCAAGTGCAGCGGCGCGCAAAACAACCAAGGAAATGATTCAGCTGGAGCCTGTACGGGCCGCCCCGCTCTCGAATTTGTTATCGGATCCGCCGATGGACTATGATGGGCGACTGGTAGAACAGTCGCACTGTTCTGTTTTTTTTTTTTTCTGTCAAATGTTTCGAATGGTATCAGAGCTGCGCTTAGTTTCGCTGTGTCAGTTCATATGAGACCTGTGCAGATAGTGTTCCTGCAAGACGTTTTATTTACCAGTTTCCATCTCCCAGGATTTCTGGATGTTTTTAATGTGGCGTCTGAATTTTCGTCGGGAACTGCTTTATTCGTTCTGGAAAGCATTCCCATTGCTGAGGTCTGAGGTCTTCAGTCTGGCAGAGTGGTTGTCTTATACGCTCCGTCTGGTTCTTATCACGCAACGGAACGTTTGCGTCTTTATAACGAGGAGATTATTTTTTACGCAGGAGTCATAGGGGTCTATTGTTGAGTGGTGATTTTAATTGTCTCCTGCGGCCTGTTGAACTGTCTCCCCATTTTAATTATTGTCGGAATTTAAACGAGTTGATACGCTCGAAGCACTCGAAAGATGTTTGGTAGTGTAAAAATTCATCGTTGGCCAAATTTATGCATTTTACTGCGACTTTTAGTAGCAGGGTTGACCGGATCTACTTACCGGATTGGATGCGCGATAGCATTCTTGCATTCGACGTTATTCCTGCACGCTTTCCTGATCACTGTGCTTTGGCCGCCTCTCAAACTTGATCGGCAATCGGTGAAACTCTTCCGTTCCCTGTGGATGTTAAATATCGCTCTCTTGGCATCTACATCTACATACATACTCCGCAATCCACCATACGGTGCGTGGTGGAGGGTACTTCGTACCACAACTAGCATATTCTCTCCCTGTTCCACTCCCAAACAGAACAAGGGAAAAATGACTGCCTGTATGCCTCTGTACGAGCCTTAATCTCTCTCATCTTTGTGGTCTTTTCGGGAAATTTAAGTTGGCGGCAGTAAAATTTTACTGCAGTCAGCCTCAAATGCTGGTTCTCTAAATTTCCTCAGTAGCGATTCACGAAAAGAACGCCTCCTTTCCTCTAGAGACTCCCACCCGAGTTCCTGAAGCATTTCCGTAACACTCGCGTGATGATCAAACCTACCAGTAACAAATCTAGCAGCCCGCCTCTGAATTGCTTCTATGTCCTCCCTCAATCCGACCTGATAGGGATCCCAAACGCTCGAGCAGTACTCAAGAATAGCTCGTATTAGTGTTTTATAAGCGGTCTCCTTTACAGATGGACCACATCTTCCCAAAATTTTACCAATGAACCGAAGATGACTATCCGCCTTCCACACAACTACCATTACATGCTTGTTCCACTTCATATCGCTCTGTAATGTTACGCCCAAATATTTAATCGACATGACTGTGTCAAGCGCTACGCTACTAATGGAGTATTCAAACATTACGGTATTCTTTTTCCTATTCATCTGCATTAATTTACATTTATCTATATTTAGAGTTAGCTGCCATTCTTTACACCAATCACAAATCCTGTCCAAGTCATCTTGTATCCTCCTACAGTCACTCAACGACGACACCTTCCCGTACACCACAGCATCATCAGCAAACAGCCGCACATTGCTATCCACCCTATCCAAAAGGTCATTTATGTAGATAGAAAACAATAGCGGACCTACCACACTGCCCTGTGGTACTCCAGATGATACCCTCACCTGCGATGAACACTCACCATCGAGGACAGATTCTTCTGTCGATGATGTGATACACAATATGTGTGAGCGTATTCTTCGATCCGCTGTGAAGTACTCTACCACTTGGGAATGGTGGACTGTCTTCGCTAAGTTGAAGCTCCGTCAAACTTTGATCATTATTCTTCTTCTAGGGCGAGGGATTTTCGGAGAACTCATGTATTTTATTATTCTCTCCTGCGCGACTCGTATGACGGTGCGGATAGTGGCCCCCTTCCCCACCCCACGGATTGCAGATGTACGATGTATTAAAGCGAAGTTGGTGCAGTTGAATCGGTAAGTCATGGAAGGGTTGCGGATGCGATCGAAACTGCGATCACTAGTGGTGGAGGTATTGACTTCATTATGCCACCCGCTTCACCATTAAGCCCGGCGTCGCCGCTCTTGCATTGCTTCTCTTACAGCAGCTGACGGCCGGCAGCACACAGCGCTAGCTGACGTAGTTCACGCCTTACATCAGTACTATACGTATCTCAACGACCTAGATACACCTAGCGACTTTCCCTTCGATCCAGCTATTGAGACCCTAAATCCTAGGACCTCACGCCATACCAGAACACCGAATTCATGGCGACCTTTCACCCAGATGACGTGTATGATCTTATTGTTACTTCTCTCGCAAATCTCTTGGTGTAGATGAGCTCCCCAAGGAATTTTATGAGCATTCCTTGGCCCCTCTTGGGCGCCACATTTACGTCCACGTTGGACGAGGTGATAGGGGTGGTGGCGGTGGGAGGGTGGGTGGGTGGGGGGGCGGGCGGATTTGAGCCCGCTCCACTCAGAGTGCGCAAAATTCTGTTGATACCTAAACGTCCTTTTCGTAATACCGTTGATAATCTTAGTTCTCCCATGTTACTGAATTTTGATTATAAGACAAAGGCGATGGTGGTGAGACGCAAGATGTCTGCCTTACTGGTGACTGTCTTCGGCGAGTAGCAGAATTATCTCCCTGGTCGCTCTATTTTTACCCCTCAGGCCGAATACCGTGATGCGGTTTCCATTGCTGGGGCTACTCTGTCCATTGTACCTTTACGCTTTGGGGTTTGTCATAAGGCTTTCGATCGTGTAAATCATGAATTTCTGCTTCGGATTTCGGAGATCGTCTGGTTTACTGTTGAGCAAGGTAGTGTCATCGAACATGTTCGTGGACATTACAGCTTCGGTAGTTGTCAAAGGGCAACTGACGACCCCGATTACCATCCGTCGGGGAGTGCCACAGGAGAGCCCGCTTTCGATGTCTTCTCTTGTCTTACCTCTAGAACCGCCGCTTGGAAAGGTTGCTTCCCAGCTTCATGGTTGGACACTTTCTGGAAGGACCCTCGCTGTTCGCGCGTACGTTGATGCTGTGATGGTTTTAATGCGTCTACGTGCAGAGGTGATTGCCGTGTCTCGGGGGCTTGATTTAACGAGGAAAAAAATAAACTTAATTTACGGTGTTTCGCAGGAGCAGTAGTCACATGGGCCACTGCTGTGGGTCGATATCACTGGGAGTTGTTACTGATTGTTGTCCGCTCCAAATGGCGACTCTCATTTGGAGATCGGTTACTGGGAAGATTCAGGGAGCAATACTGGAACATGAACGACGCTTCCTTACCGGTCTTCAGAAGGCACGAATTTTGGATAAGTATGTGTTGTGCAAGGCCTATTACGTCGCACAACTATTCCCTCTTCCATCCATGATGGATAAGGAACTGAAGCAGTTGTCCGACCGCTTTTTGTGGAAGCGTCACATCTTCAGATTGCGATACGAGGTTGTGACGAGGCCACGTTCCCTCAGCAGACTTGGCCGTTGTGACATTAAGAGGAAGGTGGCTCTCTTATATGTTCGACACACCATTTTAACAATCGCTGAGGACTTATATGCGTCTCAGCTGTTCACCTCAGTGCGTCTAGCAAGTCTTTTACATCTACATTTATATTCCGCAAGCCACCCAACGGTGTGTGGCGGAGGGCACTTTACGTGTCATTACCTCCCTTTCCTGTTCCAGTCGCGTATGGTCCGCGGGAAGAACGACTGCCGGAAAGCCTCCGTGCGTGCTCGAATCTCTCTAATTTTACATTCGTGATCTCCTCGGGAGATATAATTATGGGGAAGCAATATATTCGATACCTCATCCAGAAACGCACCCTCTCGAAACCTGGACAGCAAGCTACACCGTGATGCAGAGCGCCTCTCTTGCAGAGTCTGCCACTTGAGTTTGCTAAACATCTCCGTAACGCTATCACGCTTACCAAATAACCCTGTGACGAAACGCGCCGCTCTTCTTTGGATCTTCTCTATCTCCTCCGTCAACCCGAGCTGGTACGGCTCCCACACTGATGAACAATACTCGAGTATAGGACGAACGAATGTTTTGTAAGCCACCTCCTTTGTTGATGGATTACATTTTCTAAGGACTCTCCCAATGAATCTCAACCTGGTACACCCGCCTTACCAACAATTAATTTTATATGATCATTCCACTTCAAATCGTTCCGCACGCATACTCCCAGATATTTTACAGAAGTAACTGCTACCAGTGTTTGTTCCGCTATCATATAGTAAAGGATCCTTCTTTCTATGTATTCGCAATAAATTACATTTGTCTATGTTAAGGGTCAGTTGCCACTCCCTGCATCAAGTGCCTATCCGCTGCAGATCTTCCTGCATTTCGCTACAATTTTCTAATGCTGCAACTTCTCTGTATACTACAGCATCATCCGCGAAAAGCCGCATGGAACTTCCGAGACTATCTACTAGGTCATTTATATATATTGTGAAAAGCAATGGTCCCATAACACTCCTCTGTGGCACGCCAGAGCTTACTTTGTCTGTAGACGTCTCTCCATTGAGAACAACATGATGTGTTCTGTTTGCTAAAAACTCTTCAATCCAGCCACACAGCTTGTCTGATATTCCGTAGGCTCTTGCTTTATCAGGCGACAGTGCAGAACTGTATCGAACGCCTTCCGGAAGTCAAGGAAATTAGCATCTACCTGGGAGCCTCTATCTAATATTTTCTGGGTCTCATGCTCACACGATCGCCGTTTCCGGACTCCATGTTGATTCCTACAGAGTAGATTCTGGGTTTCCAGAAACGACATCATCCCCCTGTTGACGTTCTTCGTCTAAATTTTAAACTGAGACACATTCAAGAGTTCTACCTAGCCGTTAAGTTGAGTGCTGACATATTGCAGCGGCCGGTGCTCATGACCAAGTTTTTGTAGATCCGCTGGGAAAAGATTCCCTGCGTCAATCCCGCTGAACAAGTATCACTGCGAATATCCTAGAAAATTGTGTGGACCAACATCAGCCTCCCACTGCTACCAAGGGCAGTGGCGTCCCCCCTGGTATAGGGTAGTCAACAACTTGATTTCCACCAACGACCGTCTACATCATAGCGGGATTAGTGATACAGATAAATGCACTAGATGTTGGTCCCTAGATATGCTGCAGCACCGATTTACTTGTCGTGGTCACCTACCTAACTGGTCCTGACGCAGGAACCAACTGTCTTTCCTCACTCGGTCTGCTGAAGCAGCATGTTCCACTTATATAATTCGGCTGCTGGCTACTTCTCTTTTCCCTAGGACAAAGGCTAATACTGTTATATGGACGGTTGGTCACTTTGTGCATTTTGACCTAGCTGGTGATCCTGTTGTCTATTTGGCATTCCGCCAGTTTATGTCTACGGCTTACAGGTCCTGCTTGCAACTGCCCTGATTTCGAGAACTCCTTGTCAGCATGCTGAATCTTACCATACAGAAAAAAATCTTTGTTTTAGTAACAAGTTCTGTCGGAGTCAAAACAAAACTGTCAGGGTAAGAATCGCAGTGAGTGCTGTTTCAACTCTATATTTACATCTTTTGGTGACTACGTTTTAAACTGATGTAAGCGGCCAGAAAAAATGTAGTACTTTGAGAATATTTTTGTAAGTGGTAGAATACTGACGAAAAACTAATGTAAGAATTGTAAGAAGCAGGGCTTGAAACGCAGTGTGCTGTAATGAACATTTTTTGCCAGAATGTGAATTTTATCGAAAATTTAGTGTGCATTTAGCAACTGGAGAAACCAATTTAGTAACGGAAATGTCACTCTACCAGAGATGTAGGTTTCATATAAAAACCTCTAAATGTTATAAGTTCTGCGTTCCTGTAGCCTTCGCCAGTTCCATGGCAGTCAATAAGGAAATTAAAGACCAGAATCAAGAATGCATAGCGAATGTTTGACAAAACGAAAAATGTTTCTATCATGTAGAATTCAGTTCCACAGCATCCACACCTTCAGTGCTGTTTACCAGTTTTCTGCTTCGATAGTTCACATTTGTTCTTCGTCACAAATGATCACTTACTTACTGGGCGTTTACGAATCCAGCCCCATTTCCAATCCTTTTAAGTACTGTGTCAGTGTTATGTTAGAAATACTTTTTACTTGATATGTTCATTTGACAGGGATATGTAAAAAAACAGATGACTAATAACCAATACCCAGTAAAAATGTACAGCAAATACAATTATGAAATTCCAATACATCGAAGAACTGTATTGATATTGTCGATATTTCTGACCGTGTTTTCATTCCGCGGCTAGGAGGGTCTAGTGAAGTGACAACAAACGCGGAGGAATACATGGCACAGTATTGAATTCCGTGTTAGACTCTTTCTGTATCTGGGGGTTGCGGGTTACGTGTAATTGTATGAGTCAAAATATGAACAGATCCCCGAAACCTCGGGGTGCTTTGTTCTGGTGACACGAACGGGACACGGAATAAAATTTAGCATTTGTGTTTTAGAGAAGCTTTTAATTCGAAGTTTTTGTTATCTTAAGGAATCTTAATTGTTCGATTTTATGGTGGTACACATGAAGTTTGCAATTAAAATTTCATTTTATGTACGTATCCACCTTTGATATCCACATTTTAATAAGTTATCCTCTTCTTGCATTTCAGTACCATTTAGAATTTTCTTGTACCCTTAGATTATATTGTGTAAGGTCTACGAATAGTGTCAAGGATGCAGTGGGCCTGTTGTGCAAAGCTGTATGTCAAGCGTAGCACGTCTGAACGCTGTTACAAAATATACAGGGGGCTCAGAAACCGTCTGGAAAACTTGCAAGGTTGTTGCAGAGTAGGTTGTGCCGAGAAATAATTGTTAAGAAAAAAGTTCGACACGTTTTACCACTTCTGAGGTAACAGTGCAGTCAGCAAGTCAGGTCGGAGAGTGGAAATTCAAGCAGCCTGTCAGGTGGAGATAGTGTCAGTTGTAATCATAGTGTAGCCGACAGCGCACGAGACTTCAGTCTTTGGCTGAGGTTCGATCCTTGCTACCGTCCCATGACCAATTTTTGTATGATTCTCTCGTTCGGATTTAGGAAACCAAACGAAGAACGCGTTTGGCGACACCGTCTTTTGCGGGTCGCTTGAACTTGCGCGCGCAGCGGCGTGATTGGCTAACTTCAACATTAATGAACTCGGACGGGATGCAATGTATCGAATTTTTTTCTTAACAATTATTTCTCAGCATAACGTACCCTGCAACACCCTTACCAGCTTTTCAGACTGTTTCTGAACAACCATGTATATTGTACGGCCAGTGCCGGTGACTGCAACCGTAATTATGGGAAGAATACGACGAAACTGTGGAAAACACTCTGCATGTGAGCATGGACACAAAAAATTATGAATCCTTTTCTGCACAAAATCGATAAACAAGCGCTATAGCAAATTTTCTCGGACTAATTGTGATATTTGTAATATACTCCTCTGGACTTGAATTAAATTTTGTGAGGACACGTTGCACGGCGTCACAAACTCCGTAGTCTAGACGAGCTCCGGTTTCGTTTACAGCACTGCGAACTTTTCTTAGAGGCAGATGTGACGCTTAAAGAACACGAGGTAGTGGGAGCCAAACACTGAAAACGGCCGCGCCTTCGATTAAAAGAATATCGAAATTTCCGTAGAGAAAGCAAATCTATAGCTACGTCTATACTCCGAAAGCTACCCTGCAATGCGTAGTGGAGGATACTTCTCGTATCACCACCATTTCCCACTTTCCATTCGTGAACGGTGCGACATCCGGATGCCACCTTACGAGCTCTATTTTTTTTTTCCTTGCCGTGGCGACTTCACGACATGTATATGAGAGGAATTAATATGTCGCCTGATTCTTCTTCAAAAGTACGCTCCCTTAATTTTAGCGGTAAACCTCTCCGCGAGGAACAACGTTTTTTTTTTTACCATCTGCCTCTGGAGCCTGAAGAGCTTACTAAATGATCCTGTGACCCAAGGCTTCTTTCAAGCTTATCTCTCAGTTTTATTAATCCTACCAAGTAAGGATCCTACATCGACTAGCAATGCTCAATAATAGGACAAGCGACTGTTTTGAACGAAAATTCTTTCGTGGGTGATTTGCGCTTCCTTGGGAGTCAAAGACGTTTCATTTAGCATCTCTCTACCTGTAGCCCTACACTTTGTTTTACAGCTATTATGCAATAGTCTGTTTCTTGACAGCGATTGCATAACGTGGTGAGTTCCTACCATCATTAACTGTTCTACTAGGTCAATTGTTCCCAACCTGGGGGCAATTACTCCCTGAGGGGTAAAATGAAATTTTCTGCGGGGTAAGAAGTAAACGATCAATTCTGTTTGTCACGAAACTAAATTATTTTCAAAAGATCATCACTATTATCATAATTCTGAGAGACTAATATTGACTATATAAGTAATCAACAATTACTTTTTCTCAATTAGTAGCATCAATGCGGTGGAAGTTACAGGTTTCTCACACAGTCCACCCACAACAAACATATGTTGCGTTTTGTCCCATACATCGCTGATGATAAAAGTGAGACATATGTAATAAATGCTAAATATCTCAAGAAAATGTCTCTTCCAAGCTGTAGATAGTATTTGCAGTAGTCCAGAAATTCTTGAGACATCCTTGAGACGGCTCAGCGAATGCTCATTCGCACGTTACATCCCTACGGTGACTCTACTTCCCAACGTCGGAAGAAACACAGAATCACCCTCAAGACCGAAAACATTCCGACGGACCCCCACAGTTTGCTAGACTTGCTGCTGCAAGTGTGTGCCCGTAGGGAGGAACGTTTCAACATAGATAGGATGTATAAAGATCACGTTAGGGCTCATGGGAGGACTTACTTCGACTACAACCAAACCGGTAGCAGGTGCTACGTACACGTAAAACATCCAAATTAAAAGTAGCTCAGCCCAACGCCATGAGAAGTATACTAGTTAGTTCCGAGCTCCCACGAGTCCTGCATGAACTCAGAGGCGACATATTGTGCATACAGGAACCCTATACTATACAAGGGAATGTTCCTAACCTCCCTCCCTACGCGGTAACGCT
Source organism: Schistocerca piceifrons (assembly GCF_021461385.2). Lineage (NCBI taxonomy): Eukaryota > Metazoa > Arthropoda > Insecta > Orthoptera > Acrididae > Schistocerca > Schistocerca piceifrons. The sequence goes on from NC_060149.1 coordinate 665,829,251, forward strand.
GCAGGACGGGCGGACTGTAAAGCGTCCATCATAGTCCTCAACCAAGAGATACACCAGGTTAAGATAACCGAACACTGTACAGAGGGTTAAGGTAACCGAACACTGTACAGAGCATCTAGCCACGGTGGAAGTTTCGTACAAGGGTGACACATGGGTAATCGCGTCGATGTACGCACAATACGGCCACTGCATTCTGCCATACGCCGATCACAGTAGAGAGCTTGCGCACTACGCAGGAGATAAAAATTAATAATCTGTGCTGACATCGAGAGATCCACCCGGTGGCACTCCAATAGAACAGACAACAAAGACAGGATAGTCAACGACATCATACAAGAAACTGGACTTCACGTACTAAATAAAGGATACAGCCCCACATTTATTGGACATGACGGCTCCACACCTAACATAGACATCACACTTGCTAACAATGCAGCAATCACCTTCACACGTGACTGGACCGTACATGACCACTTTACCATGAGCGACCATAGCGTCATAACATTTACTCTCCATAACATACCCCACGTCAACACAGAAATACAACCTAAAAGACTGCTGTTCAGTAAGACAGACAGGAACAATGTCAGACACACAGTACAAGAACGCACATTACAAGATATCGATGGAAGCATCGATTACAGAGCACACATGCTTACAGACATCATCGCGCGCACACACACAGAACACCTGCATGCCTACACTAAGAAATACAAAACACCACACTATTCCTTGGACTACAAATCTGACGCAACTATAACAAGACACTAGACGTAAACGCAAACTCTACCAAAGAGCGATATCAGAGAGAGAGAGAGAGAGAGAGAGAGAGAGAATCAGACGCGACTAAACGCATACCGGTTTGCCAAGGATAGATAAAAACTAGAACTACATAAGGCGAGGAAGGACCACTGGAACTGACATGTTGCAGCGCCAACACATTTAAACATATGGGTAGGAATCATACAGAATTGTAACTGAAAAAATTAAGAGCCCACTAGCGACAGGGTCACGGTGCGATGACTAAGGGCTGGAGGATCACAGCAGGGTTTCTGCTCGGCAAACTCCTACCTGACGACATCGCAAACACACACACACACACACACACACACACACACACACACACACGAGAACAAGCAGCACTGAGACGTGAACTTGACACCGCATACAACACACCGTCACCTGTTCTTTTACGCAGGAAGAAGTGGTGATAGCGATCTCAGAACTAAAAAATAAAAAGGTGCCTGGACCGGACGGTATCCACTCCGAGGTACTAAGACAAACTGCATCGCAGATCACTCCATATCTCTCAACATTGCTAAACGACGCATTAAGGCTTGGCCGCGTACCTACAGTATGGAAATCCTCGAAGGCGGTTATCATCAAGAAAGCCCCAGAAAAAGACCCCTCAGACCCAAAATCATACAGATCAATTTGCCTCATAAACACACTTGCCAAAATACAAGAAACTGCCCTGCAAAAGACAACACGCACATAGAACACTACAGGGACTAACACCCCATCAGTTCGGCTGTTTTCTCTGCCTCGTGATGACTGGGTGTTGTGTGATGTCATTAGGTTAGTTAGGTTTAAGTAGTTCTAAGTTCTAGGGGACTGATGACCATAGATGTTAAGTCCCATAGTGCTCTGAGCCATTTGAAACATTTTTTAAATTCGCAACAATTCAGACTGCCCTTCTCAGTCACACGAACATATCATTGCTCTCTCTTCTAGTCGGTACTGTGCTTTGCCGCCAGCACGTGGGCCCACAGACTAAATTTTCCTACCAATAGAACTACCGTTCGTCGTGGGAAAAGAAGCGTCCTACCTCGACTGTCGGGGGCTTTCAACACAACGGCGGTTGATGTACTATGCGTTGTGATGGGATCTTCCCGATACACACAACTATCAGGTACCGCACGGCTATGTACTGGCTTAGGATGGGGAGACTAGACTAAGTTCGGCAGATCACTGGTGTATGGCATGAAACAACAAGCCAACTCAGAGCAGGGCGAGTGGGACAATAGTGATAAGGACCACCGAGTTTACAGCTTCTTCCCTGACATCAGGGAAAGACTAAAACTAAAGCATATCGATCCCAGCCACGGTATGGTACACTTTCTCACCGGTCACGCCCCTTATCCTACGCACTTGAGTCGCATGAGTCTGCAACCGACAACTAGGTGCACATGCGAGGAAGGAGGTTCCCCTGAACACTGTCTTTTTCTGCAGGTATCGCGCAAACATAAGACATACACTACACGTTAACCAGATGGACATAAATAACACAATGTACGCTATGCTACGCAATCCTGACCAGTGGACAGAACTAAACACACTGACTGATGAAACTTCCAAGTTCCTACACACAGAATATATACGTATCAGACCTCACAGAAGGCAAGTCGGTATACAAAGACAGCAGAGTGCCCACGGGATGGATGTCAGTGCTGAAACAACCAGCCATGAGGACACCGAAACCGACTCTGACAACGAAGCGGAACTCGAGGCGTCTCGCGCTGAAGATCCATAGTGGTATCCCGCGACACTGCACAACCCACAAAACCAGAATATCAGAGTAAAGGTGCAAAGGATAAAACATACTAAAGAGCATAGAGCACCAAAATTGTATATATGTACATAAATAAGTTGCACGTCCATGACCCAAGTGTGAGGTGGTCCCACCAGGTCGGCAAGCAGTTGGAAAGGAGCTTAATGTCAGGTAGCTCTTCAAGCGACTTGTGCCGCCTGATGAGCAGCGACGTACAGCCTGGACAAAGGATATTATTTGTGGTTCCTAAGTATAGAGCCTAAGCCGACAGATATGGGCGTAGATCGCGGAAAACCACGGGACAGGCTGAGTCGTTTGCGTAGCTAGGAGTAGTCAACCACCGGGCTGTTGGCCAGAGGCAGTGAGCCAGGCTGGGCATAGAGTGCCTGTTCCTGGAAAGTAGGCATAGGAAAGGGAAATGTGGGTGGCGGTCAGCGACTTGAAGTTCATTCTGAGACCCTGGCAGCCATTCACAACCTGGTGGCGGGAATCTAATTCTGTCCTTTCCTATCTTCTTTTTTTAATCCTTTTTAAGTATCAAATTTTCTATATTTCACTTTCCAATTTCAACTGTGTTAATTTTAAGATTTAAAATGGTGCAGACGGAAAAAAAATCAAAGCGAAATGATCCCACCTCCACGTGGCGGGACACGGGCAACAGCGGAACCCAGGGTTACGTTACACAGCCACCTCGGACCCCGAACCCAAGTCACAGCGCCCAGACCCACGATAAGCAATCAGAGAGTGGGTCAGTAAATAAATGGCAGCAAGTGAAAAAGTCTAGAAATTTCTTCATTACTCGCTTCGGAACGCATAAATGAATTGACACCACGACACAGCAGTATCTACATAAGGGCTACTATAGTGCTGTACACAGATATTCTTTTCTTTCTCAGACATTATGTCTGGTTAAAAATGGAAAGTGACGCGGACCTTGATCAAGCGTGACTTCCTTTTAACTGTACGGTATATGTTACATTGCATTTAGGAACTTTCGGGTAACTGAACAAGTATCAATAATTACAGATTTCTATAATTGTATATATGTTTGGATGTAGCTGTATTGCGTTGATGTACTGGTGGATATTGTGTGGTATGACTCCTGTAGTTGATAGTATAATCGGTATAATGTCAACTTTATCGTGATGCCACATGTCCTTGATTTCCTCAGCCAGTTGGATGTATTTTTCAATTTTTTCTCCTGTTTTCTTCTGTATATTTATTGTATTGGGTATGGATATTTCGATTAGTTGTGTTAAGTTCTTCTTTTCATTGGTGAGTATGATGTCAGGTTTGTTATGTGGTGTTGTTTTATCTGTTATAATGGCGTAGCTCCGTCTACGTTCGCCTTAATGGTTTTAATTTTGACAGACATAATCTTATGATTATGCGTCTTTATTGTTTTAATTTTTAATCTGTGACATGGCCAGTGTTTGCCTCTCAAAATAATTTAATTTTTTGTTCTGAAGATTCCATTACTGGAATCGAAACCTAGGTAAACGAGTAAAAATTACCTTGCAACTGAAGGCTGAAAAAATTGTTTATTTTCTATCTGGTGTTTATTGTTTGAGCCTGTATTGCAATCATGAATCCTTTCGTCTCACTGTATATATTGCCTTTTCTTAGCCATGTGTTGGATGCGTCTTGATCGATGTGTGCTGTGTTAGATGATACGGGTCATTCCCATGCAGTGTTTTCTTTTTCCAATTTACTTTCTTCGTATCAGTTGATATGTGATCTAAAGGGTTGTAGAGGTTGTTATGAAATTGTAGTGGTGTAGCCAATGTATTTATATGAGTGATTGCTTTGTGTATTTTGCTAGTTTCTGCTCGTTCTATAAAGAATTTTCTTAAATTGTCTACCTGTCCATAATGTAGGTTTTTTATGTCGATAAATCCCCTTCCTTCTTCCTTTCTGCTTAATGTGAATCTTTCTGTTGCTGAATGTATGTGATGTATTCTATATTTGTGACATTGTGATCGTGTAAGTGTATTGAGTGCTTCTAGGTCTGTGTTACTCCATTTCACTACTCCAAATAAGTAGGTCAATATTAGTATAGCATAAGTATTTATAGCTTTTGTCTTGTTTCTTGCTGTCAATTCTGTTTTCAGTATTTTTGTTAGTCTTTGTTTATTTTTCTTTTAGTTCTTCTTTAATATTTGTATTATCTATTCCTATTTCTTGTCTGTATCCTAGATATTTATAGGCATCTGTTTTTTCCATCGCTTCTATGCAGTCGCTGTGGTTATCCAATATGTAATCTTCTTGTTTAGTGTGTTTTCCCTTGACTATGCTATTTTTATTACATTTGTCTGTTCCAAAAGCCATATTTAAATCCTTGCTGAATACTTCTGTTATCTTTAGTAATTGGTTGAGTTGTTGATTTGTTGCTGCCAGTAGTTTCAGATCATCCATGTGTAGCAAATTTGTGATTTTGTGTGGGTATGTTCCAGTAATATTGTATCCATAATTTGTATTGTTTAGCATGTTGGATAGTGGGTTCAGAGCAAGGCAGAACCAGAAAGGACTTAATGAGTGTCCTTGGTATATTCCATGCTTAATCTGTATTGGCTGTGATGTGATATTATTTGAATTTGTTTGGATATTAAGTGTGGTTTTCCAATTTTTCATTACTGTGTTTAGGAACTGTATCAATTTAGGATCTACTTTGTAAATGCTTTTTGGTAATCAATGTATGCGTAGTGTAGCGACCTTTGTTTAGTTTTAGCTTGGTATGTCACCTCTGCATCTATTATCAGTTGCTCTTTACATCCTTGTGCTCCTTTGCATCAGCCTTTTTGTTCTTCATTTATAATTTTGTTCTGTGTTGTATGTGTCATTAATTTCTGTGTAATGACTGAAGTTAATATTTTGTATATTGTTGGTAGGCATGTTATGGGGCGATATTTAGCTGGGTTTGCTGTGTCTGCTTGATCTTTAGGTTTCAGATAAGTTATTCCATGTGTAAGTGTATCGGGGAATGTGTATGGGTCTGCAATGTAACTGTTAAATAATTTAATTAGATGTGAATGTGTTGAGGTGAACTTCTTTAGCCAGAAATTTGCTATTTTATCTTTTCCATGGGCTTTCCAGTTGTGAGTAGAATTAATTGCTTGGGTGACTTCATGTTGCAAAATTATCACTTCAGGCATTTGTGGTGTCATCTTGTGTCTGTTTCTGTTTGTATGCACTGTGCAAGCCTGTTATGTTGTACCAGGTTTGACCATATGTTGCTCCAGAAGTGTTCAATGTCTGTTATGTTTGATGGATTGTCTATTTTAATGTGTGTGTTACCTATTGTCTGGTAAAATTTCTTTTGGTTTGGGTTGAATGTTTGGCTTTGTTTCCTTCTATTTTCACTTTTTTTGTATCTTCTAAGTCGTTTGGCCAATGCTTGTATTTTCTGCTTCTTTTCATCTAACTGCTCTATCGCTTCTTGTTGTGAAATTTTACCTAACCTTTTTCGTTTTTTGTCTGATATTTCATTTCTTATAAATTGTTGGCTGTCCGATGTCTTTTCTCAGTTTTTCTATTCTGATCTGTAGCCTGTGTTGCCATGCTGGTTTTGTGGGTTCTTCTATGTCTTGGTTGGTTCTGATATCTGCCTAATGTGTGTATTTAGTGTAGTGAGTGCTCCTATATAAATCAGTAGTTGTAACTCTTCCATAGTTGTATTTTCATTTATTTTGTTGTGTATGATTGTGTTGATAGTTGTTATTGTTGTTTCGACTTGTGGGTTATTTGGTGGTCTATGCAAGAATGGTCTAATGTCTGTATTTGTGTCTTTGTATTTTATATATGTCAGCTGAAGTTTTTCTTCTATATCTAACATGTGTGTCACTTTGTGTTCTATTTGTGCTTGTTCTGGTGGCTGTCTTAAGATTTCGTTTTCCTCTGATTGTTTAATTGATGCGTGTTGTTCTTTGTTTGTTTGCTCTGGGACTTGTTGTTTGATGTTTTCTAATTCTGACTGGGGTATCCTGTTATTTTTTATTATTACACGGATCTGATCAGGTAGCCGTTGTTCTGTTAAAAATTTTAATTCTGGGTATCTGGTAATAAATGTGGTGTATACTTGTGATCTGTATCCAGTTGTGTTGGTTCCTAAGTTTGTTGCTTGGTAATAACAGAACATGAGGTGTCGGTTAATTTCATCTGACCATCTCATCCTCTGTCTTTGTTTTCCTTCTAGAGTGGTTGCAGGAAGCATATCCTGCAAATACCTCTATTTGGATTTAAATCATTTTCCATGTGGCTAGCAGTGTCGTTACCATTGTGGACGGGCATAGGGTTCAATCGTCGTCCCCGACCATGACAGCGCTTGTCCGAGGCTTCATTAGTTCTGTCCTGAACCAACTAATCATACTAGAAGGGGGGTTAGCCCTATTAGTGGTTTGTTCTTTTCGTCGCCTTTTACGACTGGCAGAACATACCGGAGGCCTATTCTTTTCCCAGGCCTCCACGGGTTTATTATTATTATTATTATTATTATTGCCGCGCGGAGTAGCCGCGCTTTCTCAGGCATCTTGTCACGGTCTGCGAGGCTCCCCCTCCGTCGGAGGTTCGAGTCCTCCCTCGGGCGTGTGTGTGTGTGTGTGTGTGTGTGTGTGTGTGTGTGTGTGTGTGTGTGTGTGTCGTCCTTTGCGTAAGTTCAAGTTAGATTACGTAGTGTGTAGGCATAGGGACCGATGACCTCAGCAGTTTGGTCCCAGAAGATCTTACCACAAATTTCCAAATTACTATTATTAGAGTGGCTAGACACAAAGCATTAACAGCCTGGAGTCGTCCAAATTCTGCAAGTTTAGAAGTAAGGAATACAGCAGTGATTTATGAACAGTAAGTACCGTGCTCTCATCTGAACTTGTTTGATTTTAAATGGGGTTGCAGTGTGCAGTCCAAGCAACTGTCGCAATGGAGAGGAGTAACGCAGGGGAGGCATGTTTTGTAACAAGTGTTTACCCTCACTGCGGATAGTTAGATTTCTTTTCTGAGAAGGATTTGTGGGTGGCACTTGTACGAATTCCTTTGTCATTCATTCTAACACACACACACACACACACACACACACACACACACACACATTAAATATCATTCATCTTTCATCATTTTAAAAATATGTCTTTCATTCTACAGTTTATCTATGTGCTAAAATTGGTGATAATGTGGGGGAGATTGGGCAACAAATGGCGGAGGGGGGGGGGGGGCAGGGTGTTACTAGCTAATATCTGATTGCACTCACGGGTAATGATCTAAGAAAATTTGGGAAACACAGTACTAGGTGCTTATGTATAAAGTATATGACACTACAGCCTCTTTATCCAGTTTGCTGCACACAAATCTTTCTGCTTGTTTTAGTGCCGCTTTGGACTTCCGTAATCGTTATCGCTACAACTGCCTGATAGTCACAGATACCAGTTTTAGTGGGGACGTTCTGAAAGAGGTCAGGTCTATTTCTTATTAGATGCAGTGTATTTCCATCATGAGTGTACTCCCCAACTATCTGCTGTAGTTAGAGGCAGAAAAGGAATTCAGCAGTTTCGCAGGATGTCTTCTCACGTCCACTACTTACAAAACTGTGATTATCTCAATCGATTGTTGCATGCTTATAGTCTCCTCTCATGATTTGTGAACTTAGGTATTACCGAATCAAGGTTTTCTCTAAAGCTTTCGGTTAAATCTAAGACTGAGTTGGGTGACTGATATAAAAATCCAAATATCAGTTTATGACAACCCTTGGTCCTAGGTCTTGCCAAACGATCTCGCGCGCAGCTTCAATTCTTATCTCTGCAAATCTGAATTTTTTTGTCTATTGCGACAAATTCACCACCTGCATTTCCCATTAGCCTATCCTTTCGACATACACTTAAATTTTCCCCCAAACCCTCACTGCCATCGATTTCGGCTTTAATCAGTTTTCTGTACCTTTTATGTGAGTTCCGCTGCTGCTTAGAAGCGCTTCAAATTCTGACACTCTGTTGAGAATATTTCGGCAGCTAATCTCTAGGATTTTAATAATCGCTCTTGTGAGAGCACTTTTACACTGATACTTCTCAGCGTCCTATAGTTCTCTGGACTGAATGGAGAGTCACATAATTTAAAAAACCTTTATGTGTACCCCGAACATAGCTCCCTGGATAGTAGCCTATGATGTGAAGTGCACACCTGTCCCACGGGGACTTCACATTTTTGTCACAGAAACATTGAAGTTTCCGGTTCAAGCCTTCCACATGGATCAGAACCAGGGGACCACGATCAGTTCAGGGGATAAAGCTGCAGATGGTAAGCTTCGTTGAGCCTTCATGAGCAAGGCTTATATTGTAAAACTTCTCTGCTGCTCGCTGGCCTCATCCAAGTATGATCTCGGAGCCCAGACAACAGACATAATTCGTTCCAAGATGCGCCTTAACCTGTAATAGGTTGCATCCTGATCCCTCTGTGGATGGTGGAACAGCGGCTTCTACAGGTTGAACTACACCAACAGGCATACATAATGAGTGCACTTGGTGTTCTTTCCCATCACTGCTGCCGTTTCCCTAATGGCTGCAATTAGTTGCCATACGTTTGAACTGCCGATCATTTATAGAGCTCTACAAATTGCGTTTATTCGCAGCTGTTTCCAGTTGCTTGTTAGTAGTCAGGGTGATTTACAGCTAATTACGAATATCAATTAATTCATTCAATGCCCGAGAACAGCGTTCGGAGTTGTACTGCATGGTGGCTGGTGCACTTTTTACAGAACAGTAAACAAATAATTTTAAACTAAGTTTGCTGGTTTTGTTTTAACTTCAGGAGTTGTTACGTTGCACGTCTTACAAGTTGGCTTTACGAAATGAAGCGATTAACACCCAAAAAAGAATAATTATGACAACATACAAAGCTGGGATAAAAGTTACTGATTGCTGAAACTGTTCCTGAGGTTATGGTTACTAACAAACGAGAAAATAGCGTTAATTTACGATACATACGGGCAATATACACCCCAGCTGAAAGGGAAAACCAAATGGAACACAAGAAATTAATGTACGTGCTACAGTAACTATTAATCGCTAATGGCGATTTACTAGATGTACGCTGAAATTTAGTGTCAACGACGTTTTTACATTTTTTATTTTTTTGATAGAGATAACTAAGAGTACAATGGTGTAAAGCAAAATATAGATTCAGCAGATGCTATAGCATAAGCTACGTTGTTCGCGCCCTCAAATTCTAAAATACATAATATATCAAGACATGCGCAAATTTTGATACAATTAATTAAAAAAGAACGTTTAAATTTTACGTTAAGTTTTAGAACATAGGATTGCAAAACGAGTTTATCTGACAAACGTGATTTCACTCGGTCAGTAGGGAAATTCCGTAAGTCGGCTACTTCTTCCCAGTCATTCTTTGTAAAAAATTAGTAAAATCCATGAGCAAATTTTGCATCGTCGGATGGGGGGTGTTCGCCTGTTTCTCGCTCCACGTGGCTTTCAGTGATAAGCGAATAATGTTTAAAATTAAAATGAGTGGCTAAAAGTGCAGCCCCCGTGGGTACTTTAGACGGTGTTGTAGCCTGTTAAACCAGAGAGCCAGTGAGTTGACGCGGAGCTCCTCGGTGGGCTGTCTTAGGCAGATAAGCTGAGAGCTGCCCGATGTGCCGGCCATCGATCTCTTCCGCCGCACCTTAGCTGCAGGGTTTGTCCTTGCCTGTCTTTTAGCTGCAGCACACTCGGAGAAGAGCGTGTTATTTATGAACAAATAAACTAATAGTTGACATAAGAGGATGCTACACTGATGCGCCAAAGAAACGATACAAGCATGCTTATTCAATTACAGATGTGTAAACAGGCAGAATACGGTGCTGCGGTCGGCAACGCATATATAAGACAAGTGTCTGGAACAGATATCAGATCGGTTACTGTTGCTACAATGACAGGTTATCAAGATTTGAGTTCGAACGTGGTGTTATAGATGGTGCACGAGTGATGGCACACAGCATCTCCGAGGTAGCGATGACATGGGGATTTTCCCGTACGACCATTTCACGAGGGTACCGTGAATATCAGGAATCCGGTAAAACATCGAATCTCCGACATCATTGCGGTCGGAAAAACATCCTACAAGAACGGGACCAACGACGACTGAACAGAATCGTTCAACGTGATAGAAGTGCAACGCTTCTGCAAATTGCTGCAGATTTCAATGCTGGGCCATCAACAAGTGCCAGTGTGCGAACCATTTAACGAAACATCAATATGGGCTTTCGGAGCCGAAGGCCCGCTCGTGTATCCTTGATGAATGCGCGACACAAACCTTTTTGCCTCGCCTGGGCTCATCAACACCGACATTTGACCGTTGATGACTGGAAACATGTTGCCAGGTCGGACGAGTCTTGTTTCAAATCGTATCGAGCGGATGGATGTGTGCGGGTATGGGGACATTATGAATCCATGGACCCTGCATGCGAGCAGCGGATAGTTGAAGCTGGTAGAGGCTCTGTAATGGTGTGGGGCGTGTGCAGTTGGAGTGATATGGTACCCCTGATACGTCTAGATACGACTCTGACGGGTGACATGTACGTAAGCATCCTGTCCGATCACCTGCATCCATTCATGTCCATTGTGCATTCCGACGGACTTAGACAATTCCAGCAGGACAATGCGACACCCCACACGTCTAGAACTGCTGCAAAGTGGCTCCAGGAACACTCTTCTGAGTGTAAACAGTTTTGCTGGCCACCAAACTGCCCAGACATGAACATTATTGAGCATATCTGGGGTGCCTTTCAACGTGCTGTTCAAGAGAGATCTTCACCCCCTCGTAATCTTACGGATCTATGGACAGCCCTGCAGGATACATGGTGTCAGTTCCGTCCAGCACTACTTCAGACATTAGTCGAGTCCATGCCACGTCGTGTGATGGCACATCTGCTTGCTCGCGGGGGCCCTACACCATATTAGGCAGGTGTACCAGTTTCTTTTGCTCTTCAGTGTATGTGGGCCTTTTCGCTAAATCAAACCAAAAACTGATACCAAATGATCGCGTGAATGCTGTACCAGCAATATCGAGATAAAATGTCATGATGGTTGCTTATCGTGGTGCTTTGATGGACGGCTAGAGAAATGAGTAAATACTAAAATAAAAGAATAATGCTAATGGTGATAGTAACACATGCCACATATCATTCTTGGAGACTTAAGTAGAGCGCTGAAAGAGTGGTTGAAACTGGAATGAAAAGTAAAAACGTAATATAGGTACACCTGAGAAGAAGGAAACAGAAAGAGCATAATATAATAAATTTTCTTGAGACGGAAAAGCATTTGTCCACATATCAGTAAGGATTCAGAAAGTATCGCTCGTGCAAAACTCAGCTTTTTCTTTCTCATACACTATCTTGCGAACTTTGGTTGAAGGGCAACAGACAGATTAGATATTCGTAGATTTCCGAAAAGTGTTTGACACGATGCTCCACTTTAGTCTGTCAATAATGGTACGAACATATGAAGTAGGATACGAGATACGTGAGTGGCTCGAAGACTTTTTCAGCAATAGAATCCAGAACGTTGTTGTCGACGGCGAGTGTTCATCAAAGACAAGGGTATCGTCAGAAGTGCCCCGTGGAAATAGATAGAACAGTTATTATTGCGTATATACATAAGTAATTCGACAGACAGTGGGAGCACCAGTCTGTGTCGTCGTTGAATGGCTGTAGGATACAAGAAGACTTAGACAAAATTTCTGCTTGGTGTGATGAATGGCTGCTAGCTCTGAATGCAGAAAGAAGTAAGTTACGGCAGTTGAGTAAGAAAAACACTCCCGCAATGTTCGAAAACAGTATTTGTGATGTGCGGATTGACGCAGTCACGTCGATTAAATGTCAAGGCGTAACGTTCCAGAGCGATGGAACGAGCCGGTAGGCAAGGCGAGTGGTCGACTTCAGTTTACTGCGAGAATTTTAGGGACGTATGTCTTCTGTAAAGGAGACCGCGTACAGAACAGCAGTGCGACCGATTCTTGAGTACTAGTAGTGTGCTGAGATCCCACCAGGTTAGATTAAAGGAATACACGAAGCAATTCAGAAGCGGGTTGCTAGATTTCTTACCGGTAGTTCGATCAGTACTCAAGTTTTACGGAGGTATTTTGGAAACTCAAATGGGAATCCCTGGAGGGAATGCGGCGTTATCTTTTAGGATCACTATTGTGGAAATTTAGATAACGACCATTTGAAGCTGAATGCAGAACGATTCTGCTGCCACCAACATATATTTTGTGTAAGGACCACAGAGATAACACAAGAAAAGTTAGGGCTAATTTAGCGGTGTATAGACAGTTGTTTTTCCCTCTCATTATTTGCGAGTGAACGGGAAATGACTAATAGTAGTACAAAGCACCCTCCGCCACGCACCACACGTTGACTTGCGGAGTATGTACGTCCATTTAGATGTAGATGTAGACTAAGAGGAGTGGTGTAAACAGCCTGTCATCACCTTGCTGAGAATTTCTTATTCCCTCAATAACTGGCCTGGTAGTCCGATTAGTTTCTGGAGTCCATGGTAATGTGAAAAGCCGCCCAGTCATCGTGTCAACACGAACAGCGGTAAGCCTCGTGATCAGTTTGAAGGAAAAGTAAACTTCTCGCCCCTGCACGCCTGCTCGTGAATGTTGGCGTCGAGGGATACCCCTGCACAGGGACGCGACAAAGGGATGGCTGTGGAGTACGTAAGGAAGACCAGCATCGACGTATTGATTGGCGCCCAGCCCAGCACTCCAGCCACGCAAGAGGATGCAGCCACATTCTGCCGCCGGCCAATCCGCGAATTGTCCTCTGGTAGCAGCTGCACCACTACTAAAGCTGGAGGATGGCATATGGGAAATATACCATGTATTAGCACTTCCAACAGGAGGCAATGACGCGCTGTTGTTTTATTAACTACGATTGAAATATATTTCCACTACTGGGGGTGGAACTGGATTGAGGATTTGTTGGGAGAGAGGACGCTTCATGTTACCTTGGATAGAGAGTTAGCGACAAATGTAGAACTACCTTCAGACGTGCGCTGGGGAAGTGTCTTGCGAATTTCGCTGTTCATGCTGTATGTTAATGGCCTGGCGGCTAATAATAATGCAGCCACAGATTTTTTATAGATTAGATTAGATTTACTTTCATTCCAATTGATACGTAGTGAGGAGGTCCTCCAGGATGTGGAACATGTCATAAAAACAATAATACATGACAAATATTTACAACTAAAACAAATAACCTATATATATAATGAAAACATTGCTGCACTGAAATTGTGCAGAAGTTATATTGTACTTATATATATACACAAGAGTTGGTTTTACTGAGAAATTCATCAATGGAGTAGAAAGAGTAGGCCACCAATAGAGCCTTTTAGGCTTCTCTTAAACTGAATTTCATTCGTTGTTGAGCTTTTTATGGCTGCTGGCAAGTTATTGAAAATGTGTGTTCCTGAATAATGCACACCTTTTTGTACAAGACTAAGTGACTTTAAATCCTTGTGAAGATTATTCTTATTTCTATTATTGATTCCATGAATTGAGCTGTTGGTTTGAAAAAGTGATATACTTTTAATGACAAATTTCATCAAGGAATAAATATATTGGGAAGCAGTAGTTAGTATCCCTAGTTCCCTAAACAGGCTTCTGCAGGATGTTCTTGAGTTCACACCACATATAACTGTTACTGCACGTTTTTGTGCCCGGAAAACTTTAGCTTGGCTTGATGAATTACCCCAAAAAATAATCCCATATGACATTATGGAATGAAAGTAAGCATAGTACGCCAGCTTTTTCATTTTTGTATCCCCTATGTCTGACAAAATTCGCATTGCAAACAGAGATGATGCAGTTTTCCATAAATTAAGTATTATCCGAAAAATGCTGCAAAAATATTCAGTTATGTCCTGATAAGCTTTGAAAGTAATGTAAAGATTTTCAACTTACTTTAAATATACAAAAATGTATAGTTGTTCACCCCAGAAAATGCATAATGAGAGTATCCTACGATCAAATGTTAGTTAGTCACAGCTGGAATCAGTAAATTCATATAAACATCTTGGTGTAATAATTTGTGGCGATATGAAAAGGAATGATTACATTCCCCCGACTTTAGTCCCATCGAACACCTGTGAGCATTCATTGTCGTCAGTGGTGATCAACATCCTATTAGGAACCATGTTTCACCTTCTGTAATGTCCAGAGGACAATCATGAGCCGGCCGCTGTGGACGAGCGGTTCTAGGCGCTTCAGTCCGGAACAGCGCGACTGCTACGGTCGCAGGTTCGAATACTGCCTCGGGCATGGATGTGTGTGATATCCTTAGGTTAGCTAGGTTAAAGTAGTTCTATGTTCTATGGGACTCATGACCTCTGATGTTAAGTCCCGTAGTGCTCAGAGCCATTTGAACCATTTTTGACAATCATGAATTGCGCTGACTTCAGTGTAACACATGATGCGAAAGTTACTTTCGTCCTTAAGTTTTGCAACGAAGTGCCGCGCGCGATTAGCCGAGCGGTCTGGGTCGCTGCAGTCATGGACTGTACCGCTGGTCCCGCCGGAGGTTCGAGTCCTCCCTCGTCTCTGTGTGTGTGTGTGTGTGTGTGTGTGTGTGTGTGTGTGTGTGTGTTTGTCCTTAGGATAATTTAGGTTAGGTAGTGTGTAAGCTTAGGGACTTATGACCATAACAGTTAAGTCCCATAATCTTTCACACACATTTTGCAGCCAAGTGTATTTCTGTTCATGAATATTGCGATGTTCACAGTTCAATTGCAAGTGAATATCTTCGTATGTGTACTTTTGAGGATGAGGATGTGCGTAATATATAAAGTAACAAAGATAACAGGAGTGTGTGGAGGAAATTGGATGTAGTTGCTACATGTGTTAAACTTGAAGCAGAACTTGGTGATGGGGGATGGGAACTGAAAGGGTAGGTCTGTATCAACCTAGTGGCCAGCGTGGGAGCACGTCCATGAAGATCGTGCTCCCTGTCAAGCACCATGCCCTACCTTTTGTAATATACAGGAGACCATCATGAATTGCAGTGACCACAGTGTAATTATTGTCTTTGTTTAAAAATGTCACTTCTGTTCATCTCACAGCGTATTTCCTGCAGCTACCTTCGGTACTATACGGCGGCTATTCCTTCTATGTATAATCAAAGTTTCATCGAGCTATGTTACTCGGCAGTGACACATCATGCGAAAATTATTTTGTCTGTAAATTTTGCACGCTAGTGTACTGTATTTTAACCCTCCATTTTTAACTTTTTTCAGTAATTTAAAAACATTTTCCAGGAACCTTTTTGAAAACCTTTATTCCTCACAGTCGTAGTGTTCCACATCTGTAGTGAATAAAGTTTTATTCCTGTGAGGATTAAAAATTCATGCCGGCCGGAGTGGCCGAGCGGTTAAAGGCGCTACAGTCTGGTACCGCACGACCGCTACGGTCGCAGGTTCGAATCCTGCCTCGGGCATGGATGTGTGTGATGTCCTTAGGTTAGTTAGGTTTAAGTAGTTCTAAGTTCTAGGGGACTTATGACTACAGCAGTTGAGTCCCCTAGTGCTCAGAGCCATTTGAACCATTTTTTTTTAAATTCATGGAGGTTTGAGAGGGCACGTAGTGCCAGATGACAACACGCTTTCATGATAGAGGAATTAAGAGATAGATTAAAGAATAAAATACGAGGTCTTCCCTCGCATGCTTGTTATCGAGTAATCTTTTCTCCTTATTAATCATTCCGTGAGTCATATGACAACTCTGTAATTTTCCTGGGCCTTTTCTCTTTACTTTACATTCATCGACTACATAGTACCGTATTGTACTGTGTTGACAGAACTGTGAACTCTTAACGGTTAGCGGATTTAACGTTGCTACGTCAATACCGTTTACTAGGTGTGTGTTCTTGTTCGGCCAAGACACGACAACCATGATCTCCAAACACTGTAACGAGTTTAGGCTCTATTTAGGAAGGATGGAAGAGAGGAAGGCAGAAAAATGAGGCGTTAATATGCCGTCAACGAAAAGCTTATTACAGACGGAGCACACGGTCAGATAGCACAAGCGTATAGAGGAAGTCGGCTGTGTCGTTTTTCAGAGGAATCATCCCAGCATTCACCTTAAGCGATTTAGGGAAGCCACGTAGACTTCATTTCATTCATCATAATCAGTGTTTCTGGAAAGCCTGCAACTGTTTCACTCATGACCTAAATAATAAAAAACTGCACCAGTTATGTAATTTTTATGCTTAGCACAACGGTTTTCGAGAATTTATTATCTTTTTAAGTGCATTTCTTTATATTAATATTTTTTCGATGTTTGAAAGTATAAGTGTAGCTTCTCTTCCGCTGAAGTTGCCTTTTTGAGCTTTTAAAGTATCATACCTCCTCCGTTACACAGAATATCACACGCAAATCACCACTTACATTGTTTTTTAATCAAAACGTGTTACACAGGTGTGACGACAGTTTAGTCTCACAAACAGTTAGTATGCAGTCAGAGGTGTTACATTTTCTGTGGATTACATTATTCACATAAAGATGGCGATTACAAAATTTATTTTACCATTGTTGACTGTTAAATTATTGAATATGTTTAAATTTTGTTTTGTTGTAGATGGTGAGTAGAGTCTATGAAGAAATGATCATATTTATGGAAACTACTACCGTTGCCACATACAGGAGAAAGATTCGAAAAAATTAACTGATTCGCTGTGTAGCTCAGTTTTCCACTTTCTTCTTGTGGTGTACGAAAATTTCCAACTCCTCCAATAAAACTCATTATATGTAGAGTATCTTCAGATCTGCGATCTTGAATGGGTGTCCACTGTTTTTATGTGTGTTGTTATTTTTGTAAATTGGTTATGTTTGTAACAGTTGATGTGTTCAGTGTACCTAACGTGAAAGTTCCTGCTACTTTGTCCTATGTAGTAATGTAGCTTGAGCAAACCTTACATGTGATTTTCTCTATTCCTAAGCCTGAGAATTTATCTTTTTCATTGTTTAAGTTGTGCACTAATATCTTTTATAATTTGCTCCCTTTATGATGTCTAATTCTTTCCTCGTGTCCTCTTAATTCAATGGAATTTTGTTTGCTCTGTGTATCTTCGTTTTGTACGCAGCTTCCGTGTTTACATCTGGGTGACATGATGTGGCAGGAATTCTGTTGTTGGACGCTATCTTTTCACTGAAATTGTACTTGTGTGATTTTCTATGCACAAATCTATAAAATTAATGTTCTAATTTTCTGGTATTCAGCTCTGAAATTTATTTTCATGTGCACATTATTAAGTAAATTTATGATCTTATTGGTGCCATCGGTGTCAACTTTGGTTAAAATAAAGAAATCATCTACGTATTTTTTTGTAGTACACTATGCTTTTTAAAACAGGATTCCTGGCTTATGAATATTTTCTGTTCTAGGTAGTTCATAAAATTATCTGCTATCGTGCCATATATCGTTATGATAAATGTAGTAATTTCCATAGATATGTTTATTTCCTAACAGAATCTACTCAGCCGTCCAGGGTGGCCGAGCGGTTCTAGGTGTTACAGTCTGGAACCGCGCGACCGCTACGGTCGCAGGTTCGAATCCTGCCTCGGGCGTGGGTGTGTGTGATGTCCTTAGGTTAGTTAAGTTTAAGTAGTTCTAAGTTCTAGGGGATTAATGACCTTAGAAGTTAAGTCCCATAGTGCTCAGAGCCAGAATCTACTCAACACTACAACAAAGTAGAACATAAACATAATAAATAGTCAGTAATAGTAAAGTAAATTTAATAACTGGTAAATTTATGTAAATAATGTAACTCACAAAAATGTAACACCTCTGACTGTATACAAACTCTTTGTGAAAAGTATCTTTGTAAAATGTTTTGAATACAAAAACAAAGCAAAAAAGCAGTGTAAGTGATGATTTGCGTGTGTAATGGAGGAGGCACAATACTTTATAACCTCAAAAAGACAACTACAATGCAAGGGAGGCGAAAATCACACATTTAAACATAAAAAATATTAACGAGTATGTAACCAGATGCACTTGAAAATTAGAATAAATTCTCGAAACGCGTTGTGCTAGACACGAAAAATTTCGTAACTGACGCACGTTTTCGTTATTTTAATCACGTAGACTAGGATAAGCAGATAGGAATTTGAATGCCGTTCCTCTCGAGTGCAAGTCCAGTGTTTTGCAATCGCGTTCTTCGCTCGGCTTTGCAATGCCACAAACTTTGTCTTTCAGGTGCAGGTGTACAGGCAAGATATTTTGACTGCTGTACGATTATGACGGCTCTTAGCGTGGCAGTTTGGCAGGAAAATTATACATCTTGCTGTGAGATCTGACTCCTTCCTGCCACTTGCAGTTGCCTTCTTTTTGTGGACCTCGCACGAGCCTCAAGAAATATCTTTACTGTGACAAGTAAGTGCTGCTTAGAGAGGTGGTATAAACATTGTTTTTGAACTATTGTCTGGGATGTTATTGTCAAACTTAACTTCCCCGAACCATAATTACAGATTAAAAAACATGTTCTTTTGTTGATATTGTATCTTGTTAAACATTTAATATAACTTGCAGATGCAAAAAACATACTCGAACTTCTTGTCGCTTCAATTCAGGGTAAAATCTCTACCAGAATATATCGTGAAAAATCTTAAAGCACGAGCTCCTAAGCTATACAGATTGCCTAAAGTCCACAAGGGAGGTATTACACTGAGGTCAATTGTCAGTCCTATTGGTTCTCCTATCTACAGGCTGGCCAGATACTTTACTGAGTTGATTACTCCGATAGTTGTCCGCTGTGAATATCACATCAAAAACTGTCAGATGGTCATTGAGAAAGTTAAATAGACTAGAATTAGTCCAAACGATATTTTAGTCAACTTGGATGTGCTCTCGCTATTTACAAAAGTTCCTGTGGAGGACACATTGAAACTGTTGACAGAGCATTTTCCTCCTGAAACGATAAAGTTGTTCTGACATGTTATGACGCCCATCTACGAGGGGCGTTTGAAAAGTCCGTGCAAAAATAGAAACTACTTACGTGTTAGGGGTAAACCTTTCTTTATTTTTCGAAATAGTCTCGTTTTAGACTTACACACTCGTCCAACGCTGTTTTAATTTGTTGATCGCTTCCGAATAATAGGAATTGTCCAATTTGCAAAATAGATACTAGTTGCTGCAATCACCACCTCGTTTGAATAAAATCTTTGTCCCGCCAGCCATTTCTCCAAATTGAGGAACAAATACTAGTCCGAGGGAGCAAAGTCTGAAGAATAGGGGGATTGAAACGAGTTGGAATCCTATTTCCATTAATTTTGCGACCACAACTCCTGAGGTGTGTGCTGGTGCATTGTCGTGATGGAAAAGGTCATTTTTGTGGTTCAATATTGCAGCTCGGCTTTCAGACGGTCCAATAACGATGAATAATATACACCTGTAATAGTTTTACCCTTTTCCAGATAGTCTATGAAGACTATCCCTTGCGATTCCCAAAAGACAGTCACCATAACCTTTCCGTCCGAGGGAATGGTCTTCGCCTTTTTTGGTGCACATTCTCCCATGGTAACCCATTGTTTAGATTGTTCTTCGGTCTCAGAAGTATAATACTGTATCCATGTTTCATCCACAGTGACGAAACGACGCTCAAAGTCTTGCGGATTCTTCCTGAACAGCTGCAAACCATCCTTGCAACACATCACACGATTCTGTTTTTGGTCAAGCGTGAGCAATCGCGGAACCCATCTTGCGGATAGCTTTCGCATGTCCAAATATTTATGCAAAATATTATGTACCCGTTAATTCGAGATGCCCACAGCACTAGTAATGTCACGCACCTTAACTCTTCTGTCATCGATCACCATATCATGGATTTTATCAATGATTTCTGGAGTCGCAACCTCCAAAGGGCGTCCAAAACGTTCAGCGTCAGTTAGGCCCATATGGCCAATCCGAAAATTTTGAAACCACTCATAAACTGTGTTCTAATCTAAGGTGCAGAGTCACCGTAATGTTTATGAAGCTTCAAATGGTTCAAATGGCTCTGAGCACTATGTGACTTAACTTCTGAGGTCATCAGTCGCCTAGAACTTAGAACTAATTAAACCTAACTAACCTAAGGACATCGCCCCCTGCGGGTTTGGGGGTAAGAATAGGCCCGCGGTATTCCTGCCTGTCGTAAGAGGCGACTAAAAGGAGTCTCAACTGTTTCGGCCTTTAATGTGATGGTCCCCTAAGGGGTTTGACCACTCCGTTTCTAAATTTTTTCCGTTAGTGCGTACCATTTGGGGAAGGACACCTTACGTGGTGCATCTAAAAATCCATCTTGCCCTAAGATCTGGCACACCTGATTTTTCATGGAGTTGGACTTACATCGAGCTTCCGGCCACATCCACTGCAGTGTGTTCCGGGTGGCAAACATCTTTGCCCTCATGATGTACATGGATATATCGACACCCGACATCCAGCACGGTAGCCAGTCCATTGTGGTGGGGTCGTCATGTACGCTCTTGGTGGTAGCCCCCTGACTACACAGGGATCGCACTGCTGATGCCTGAGCTGCTACCTCCCCACGTATGCCGAGGAGTAGATGCCTATCCCTCTGGGGCATCGGGACTCCCAGCAAAGGCCATCCTGCCAGGTGGTCTTTGCTGTGGCTGGGTGGCGCCCGTGGGGAGAGCCCTTGGTCGGAGTGGGTGGCATCAGGGCGGATGACCCGCAATGAAGCGTGGTACATCATCTCTCGCTGGTGGGTCTCTAAGCGATCGAGGTCTAACCTCAACGGCAAGCAATTCAATCCAAGATCATTTCCCTCCCTGGCCACTCCATGGGAGGAACGCATGGCTAAAGACAGCAGTGGAGATTATTCACCCCGGTACCTTGTCTGTACGCGGGTCGATGGTGAATCTATTATGCACACTAAGCCTCAGTTTTTTGTGGAGCATTTAGAGGACAAGTTCGGGGAGGTGGAGGGCTTGTCCAAAATGCGCTCTGGGTCAGTTCTCATCAAAACAGCATCCTCTGCCCAGTCACGGAGGTTGCTCACTTGTGACAAGTTGGGGGATGTTTCTGTCACCATCACTCCCCATAAAAGTTTAAACATGGTCCAGGGTATTATATTCCACAGGGATCTTCTTCTGAAGTCCGACGACGAACTACGCGCCAACCTCGAACGACGAGGTGTTCACTTCGTCCGGCGCGTCCATCGGGGTCCGAGGGATAATCAGGTAGCCACCGGTGCCTTCATCTTGGCCTTTGAGGGTGATGTCTTACCCGAAAAGGTTAAGGTGATGGTTTACCGTTGTGATGTGAAGCCCTATATCCCTCCTCCGATGAGGTGTTTTAAATGCTGGAAGTTCGGGCACATGTCATCTCGCTGTACTTCCAGCATCACGTGTCGGGATTGTGGACGTCCTTCGCATCCTGATACTCCATGTGTCCCGCCTCCTATCTGTGTTAACTGCGGAGAACACCATTCCCCCTGCTCGCTGGACTGTAGGATTTTCCAGAAAGAAAGGAAGATAATGGAATATAAGACCCTGGACCGCCTGACCTACACCAAGGCTAGACGGAAATACGAGCGGCTCCATCCTGTGGCAATGACGTCAACCTACGCCGCTGCTGCAACGACGGTTCTTCCATCTCCTTTGTCGTCCCATATGGTTGGTTCTATGATTGGTCAGCATCCAAAAGCCCCCTTGATTGTGGGGGGCACTTCACAACCTGTTGCTCCTGCTCCCTCTTCTTCAGGAGCAACACCCTCCCAACCATCGGGGACATCAGCTCCCCCTTCCCAGCCGGAGAAGCGTAAGACTTCTTCGGCTACTCTCGCCAGGAAGGGTTCCCTTGGGGACCTCCCTTCACATGTTCCGACCAGTGGAAAAGCGGACACCCGCAAGTGGTTGAAACAACCACCAGTCCCTGGTCGTAGGGCCTCACGGTCGTCGTCTGTCCCTGAGACTGACCCAGTGAAGCCCATGAAGCCTGAACCACTGAAGGCACAGCGTGACAAGCAGAAAAAGAAGAAAGTCCCCCAGACCAACGCTATTGCGGTGGCACCCATCCCACCGCTTCCTACAAGCTCTGCCTCTGAGGACGAGGTGGAGATTCTGGCGTCCGCTGAGGACCTCGATCTCGCCGGTCCCTCGGGCGCAATGGATAGCATTTGCACGGGTGCTCCATCAGAGGCAGCAGGTGACCCAGCGGCGTAATCTGCCTCCCCAGTCCCGTCACGCCTTTCCCAGCCATGGCCAACACCATCCTCCAGTGGAACTGCAGCGGTTTCTTCCACCATCTAGCTGAGCTCCGCCAACTTATCAGCCTTCACCCTTTCTTCTGCATTGCTCTTCAGGAAACTTGGTTTCCAGCAATGCGAACCCCCGCCCTCCGTGGCTATTGGGGTTATTATAAGAACCGAGCAGCTTATGAAAGGGTGTCTGGTGACGTCTGCATATATGTCCTTCACACTCTGCACAGCTAGTCTGTCCCTCTCCAAACATCTTTAGAGGCTGTCGCTGTTTGGGTGTGGACGCCACAGGCTGTTACCGTCTGCAGTCTTTACCTTCCACCGGATGGTGATGTCTCGCAGCATGTCCTGGCTGCACTGGTAGCCCAATTGCCGCCACCCTTCTTGCTATTGGGCGACTTCAACTCCCATAACCCTCTGTGGGGTTGGTCAGTGGCAACAGGTCGAGGCGCCATCATTGAGCCTTCACACACTTCAGTGTGGTGCATTGCACATACGCCACCATTGACCTTTCAATCTGTAGCCCTAGCCTCTTACTGTCTGTCCAACGGAGTGTGCATGACAACCTGTGTGGTACTGACCACTTTCCGATCTATCTGTCACTGCCACAGCGTCACTCTTCTGGGCGCCCTAGCAGATGGGCTATGAATAAGGCTGACTGGGACTTGCTCTCCTCCACTGCCGCTATTGAGCCTCTCTCTACTGATGACATTGATGCGGTGGTTCAATCGGTCACCACCGGCATCGTTACTTGCCGCCGAATCTGCCATTCCCCGTTCTTCTAGGTCCCCTCGGCGGAGAGCTGTGCCTTGGTGGTCACCTGAGATCGCTGCAGCGATTAAAGATCGCCGTCGGGCGCTCCAGCGTCACAAGCGAAATCCCTCCATAGACCACCTTATCGCCTTCAAACGGCTGCGTGCGCGGGCCCGCCTCTTTATCCGCCAAGGCAAGAAGGTGTGCTGGGAGCGGTATGTGTCCACCATTGGCCTCCATGTCACTCCATCGCAGGTCTGGGCCAAGATTCGACGCGTCTACGGCTATCGGACCCCTGTCAGCGTCCCTGCGCTCTCACTGAATGGCGCAGTTTGTACTGACTCTGAAGTCATTGCAAACCGCTTAGCAGAGCACTTTGCTATGACTTCCGCTTCTGCGAATTACCCTCAGGCCTTCCGCTCCGTTCAAGAGCGGATGGAACGTCGGTGCCTTTCGTTTCGCACCCACCACTCAGAATCTTACAATGTTCCATTCAGTGAGTGGGAATTTCGCAGTGCCCTAGCCGCTTGTCCTGATACCGCTCCTGGGCCAGATGGCATCCACTGTCACATGCTGAAACACCTTTCAGTGGACTGCCAGCGACGCCTCCTCGACCTTTACAGCCGTCTTTGGGTCGAGGGGGAGTTTCCGTCGCAATGGCGGGAAAGCATTGTCATCCCCGTTTTGAAACCTGGAAAGAACCCTCTGGAGGTGGACAGCTACCGTCCCATTAGCCTCACCAACGTTCTTTGCAAGTTGCTTGAACGGATGGTGAGCCGGCGCTTGAATTGGGTGCTGGAGTCTCGGGGCCTTCTGGCTCCGTCTCAGGGTGGGTTCCGTAAAGGCCGCTCCGCCACCGACAACCTGGTGAGCCTGAAGTCTGCCATCCGTACTGCCTTTGCCCGCCGTCAGCACCTGGTCGCTGTCTTTTTTGACATGCGGAAGGCGTACGATACGACATGGCGTCATCACATCCTTTCTACGCTTCATGGATGGGGTCTTCGGGGTCCTCTGCCGATTTTTATCCGCAATTTTCTGTCGTATCGTACCTTCCGTGTGCAAGTCGCAGCCTCATACAGTTCCTCCCAAGTCCAGGAGACCGGTGTGCCACAGGGCTCTGTTTTAAGTGTCTGCCTGTTTTTAATAGCCATTAACGGGCTCGCTGCGGCCGTGGGAAATTCTGTCTCCGCTTCCCTGTATGCTGACGACTTCTGCCTTTACTACAGCTCTACTGGCATTGCAGCTGTTGAATGTCAGCTACAGGGCGCTGTCCGCAAGGCGCAGTCTTGGGCTGTCGCTCATGGGTTCCAGTTTTCGGCAGCCAAGACCTGCGTTATGCATTTCTGCCGGCGATGTACTGTCCATCCGGAGCCGCAGCTTTCTCTTAACGGCGAACTTCTTTCAGTGGTGGAATCCCACAGGTTTTTGGGGGTGGTTTTCGATACCCAGCTGACTTGGCTGCCTCATATCCGCCAGCTCAAACAGGCGTGTTGGCGGCATCTCAATGCTCTGCGATGTTTGAGCCACACCCGCTGGGGCGCCGACCGCTCTACCCTGTTACGGCTCTACCAGGCGTTAATCCAGTCCCGTCTGGATTATGGGAGCCTGGCTTATGGCTCAGCATCCCCATCTGCGTTGCGGGTGCTGGAACCAATTCTCCACAGCGGGATACGCCTTGCCACTGGTGCTTTCTGCACGAGCCCTGTGGACAGCATACTAGTGTAGGCAGGTGTCCCTCCACTGCGGTTACGACGCCAACAATTACTGGCTACTTATGCTGCCCATATTTTTAGCTTGCCCGGGCATCCAAATTACCGTGTGCTGTTCCCGCAGTCAGTCGTCCATCTGCCAGAACGTCGGCCCCGGTCGGGTTGTCCGATCGCTGTACGCGTCAAGGAGCTTCTCTCCGGGCTTGGATTTTTCCCTGTTCCACCTCCTTTCCGGGCACCTCTACGTACACCCCCGTGGTGTGTTCCTCGCCCTCGCCCTTGCCTTCGGCTCGACTTGGCACAGGGCTCGAAGGACTCAGTCCCTCCAGAGGCCTTCCGCCGCCGCTTTTCTTCCATCCTGGCCACGTATCAGGGCTCTGGAATTGTTTACACTGACGGTTAGATGGTTGCTGGTCGTGTCGGGTATGCGCTAACTCTAGGGGACCATTCCGAACAACGTTCCTTGCCGGATGGTTGCAGCGTTTACACTACTGAGCTGGTTGCCATCTTTCGTGCCCTAGAGTATATCCGCTCCTGCTCAGGTGAGTCCTTCGTTATCTGTAGCGATTCCCTGAGCGGTTTACGAGCTCTCGACCAGTGTTTCCCTCGTTCTCGTCTGGTGATGGCTATCCATGAGTCCCTGCATAGTCTTGCGCGTTACGGCCGCTCTGTGGTCTTCGTGTGGACCCCTGGCCATGTTGGGATACCTGGCAATGAGAATGTTGACCGCCTGGCGAAAGAGGCCACTAGTAAATCATCTCTGGGGATTTGCCTCCCGGAGACTGATTTGCGGGCAGTCTTACTCCATGAAGTCCTTTCGGTTTGGGACGCTGAATGGCGCAATCTGCCCACGCCCAACAAACTCCGTCCAATCAAGGCGACGACGACTGTGTGGCGGTCGTCCATGCGGGTCTCCCGCCAGGAGTCTGTTGTCCTCTGCCGGCTGCACATTGGGCACACTCGGCTTACGCACGGCCACTTATTGCGCCGTGAGGACGCACCTCTCTGACGCTGCGGCTCCGTTTTATCTGTGGTCCATATTTTATTGGAGTGTCCGCTTTTAGCTGTGCTCAGGCAGCGATTTTCTTAGGTTAGTAAGGATAACTGTGGTGTGATGCATTATCCTAGTGGAATTTGAATTTCCCCCCATTTTTCTGGGGGGGGGGGATTAGGTTAGTGGAGGTAACCCAACTGACCTTTCTTTCCCGCGATTTTCTTAGGTTAGTAGAGGTTGCATTGTCCTGATGGAACTTGAACTTCCCACTGTGGGAGGTGTGGCAGGGGGGCCTGACACTTTACGCCATCTTGGATAACGGTACTTTAGCGCAGAAACCTTCGTGGGGATGGGTGACGTCACGGCGCCGTCTTGGATGACGTCATCGACTGACATCAGTTGATGACGTCATCGCCGCCATCTTGGATAACGGTACTTTCGGACCGTGTCCCCCTTGGCCCAATACTCGCGTCAGGTAATGTGAGTTGACACAGCTTCTCACAAAAAGCAAATTACTTTACATTTCATCAGTTTTCTTTAGCTCTGACTCCTATATTTCGTGCGGGTCTGTGTATTTATCAGGCTGTCTTTGATATGGATAGAAACTGTGATTGATGTGTTCAGATGTGAGCCGAGTTGGTGACATTCTGCTCACAGTTCCTGGCAGTGCTGGCTTTGGACATACAGCTTGAGATCTTACCAATGGACATCATTGTGGGGGGTCGGGTGGGGGACGATCAGAGATTAATCAAGCGTGACCCACGTGCCCTAATCAGTCCACTGCTGTGGCTGCCGTGGGAACTACCCGCACTGAGGTAGATCCCTCATCTATGGTCGAGTGGGAAGGCGTTCCAACGTGTGGCCAGCAGCGAAAGACTTTCTCAGGGGACTATTGGAGGACCTCCCCAGTTCGTCTGGCGATAAGGTTTTGGATGCTATCTGTGCCTGATGAAAGTTCCTGAGCCAGGTGAAGTCGTTTGCCCTGTTCCGGAGGAATTGTCTGAGCCTGCAAGGTCTGGACATTCACAAACGGTGGGATTACTGGTAGTTGGGAGCACATACTTCCTTCACAAAAGAAAAGATCCGTACCCAAAGACTGGAAAGTTGCACAAGTCACACCAATACCCAAGAAATGAAATAGGAGTAATCCGCTGAATTACAGACCCATATCACTAATGCGTAATTGCAGATGGATTTTGGAACTATACTGAGATCGAACATTATTAATCACCTCGAAGTAAACGATTTATTGACAAATAGCCAACACGGATTCAGAAAATATCATTTTTGTGAAACAGAACTAGCTCTTTATTCTCACGAAGTATTGAGAGGTATCGACAGAGGATGTCGAATTATATCCATATTTTTAGACTTCCAGAAGTCTTTTGACATCGTTCTTCACAAGTTACTCTGACTGACACGTTTCGACAGTCTAGACTGAGTGCGGTTTTTAGGCACACTCGTTTAGGCAAATGCTTGGCTGGTCCCAAAGTTACACCTCAGAGAATAAGATGAGCAAACAGTTAAAATACGATAAACAAATTACAATTTACACACTTCACAGATAGACGATGCACACTACATCGCTCTGTTCCCTTAGATTAACTTGATGACTGCGTAGTCAGGAAGAGCAACCAGCCACAAAGTGAGATAGTAAAATTAAAAAAAGAAAAAAACTGGGAAATCCTGAAATATCACACCACAGTCTAGACGACATAAGCGTTAGGAAAAAGAAAAAAAGATTAATGTGTTCATCCTCCGCCCCCCCCTCCCCCCCCCCCCCACGCACACACACATTATTTGCTTAACGTAAGATATTTGACATCGTTGCTCGCTGGAAAATGTGTGATGTGTTTACTTAGTGGATGTTTGTACTTTCGGACATTCCCTAAAGAATGGGCAGGGACTGCTGATAGCTGGCGCTCGGTGAGAATGTAGATCGACCGTGAGGCGTGCCGATATGGTCCGCACAATGACGATGACGCTGTGTCTCGGATGGCGCACTGGTTAACACACGTTCATAGTAAGCAGGAGATCCCACGTTCGAAGCCTGGTCTGGTACACATTTTCACTCGTCGTCGCTTATGCCACGCTGCAGCTAACAGCATCAATTCACGTATAATGTTTCACAGCTGCGGGTTCTGCGTGATCAGACACCACGCATTCATAGAAAGAACATAACCCTTTCACTTTATATCTTATCAGATACAGGCACATTAATATGTTTTTGCTATCCACGCAACATACAAAATTGTCTTAAATACTCTAATCTTCGTAGTGCAGGAGAGGATAGATACCGTTTACAGCTCGAAACTAATAACATTTAAAAAGCTTTTTAAAAGTGTGGTTGGTTGCATTCATTATTGTGCAATTAATAATAATAAGTGTCGAACAAAAATTTTTCTGCTGATTGACACAATCGAGTGGGTCACACGAAAAGATTCATCTTACGACTTTACCTAGTAAGTTCTTGTAAGTCCCATGTTAATCAGACATTATCAGAAGGAAAGCTTCTGTGACAACCAGCGTCCTTTAGACGCTTTAGGCATGTCTAAAGGCCTCAGCTTGCAGAGAACGTGGGCCGGGCGGTCAATTCCTCGGCCACACAGTGTTTATCCTTTATTATGAGATGTTTTACTTACAATACATTGCGTGCTGAAAAGTTTCATTATCTTTCGTATACGTCTGTAGCTGCGAGAAGACAGCTGGGGCTGATTCACTTCTGTTAGTACCTCACGCATGTAGATGAATGGCCTTTATACCGAAGAACAACAATGTGCGCTCAGTACAATATTTCTGTAACCCGATCCCCTGCATAAAACATCGTAATTACGGTCTCTGCTGTCCAGTTCGTTAATAACTGTGTACCTAGTGACCGATAATGGCCCCACTTTACACACACACACACACACACACACACACACACACACACACACACATACATTTATGCGCCCGCACACATGCTCCTGTAATTTTATCAATCCTATATAATTTCTCTTTGTTTCGAGGGTCATTAGTTACACATTTCATCTAAATGGGGTTTTATAACATGGGCACATTCTACAGAACAGCAGATAAGTGGAGCTGACATATTATTACTGTCTTCAAAAAAGAAGATTAATCGACAATCAGTTTGAAACTTCCGTTGCATATCGTAAATATTCGTAAGAAACGATATCGTTAACGTAAAGGAAGAAAAGCTTTTCCTTCGAGCTGATCCACTGCACAATAGATCTATTTTGTCATGACAGAAACGGTTATTTCTCAGACTGTCTTCGTCAAGTTTGTACATCACACGTCACTTCCGGGCAACGTGCCCTGGATTAAGTTATAAAAGATGTTACTAGAAGCAAATGACCACGGTAGGAGCAGCTATCAGAGATTGTCAGCCTGAAACGTATAGGATCGATTCCAGACAACATAACGCTAAGTGGAATCATCTAATATGACCCCTATTTCTTTATAGAGGAGCACTCAGCACTGCAGAATATATTCAGAAATCATCCAGCCACATCTCTTGCCGTTCCTACAACTTCTGAAGATTGGTTTGATGCAGCTTCCCAAAATTGTGAATTCTGTGCAATTCTTTTCCTACCCGCATAACTGCTGGGCCCTGCAGCCATTTGAACCTTCTTACTGCCATTATGTCTTGGCCTCCCTCTACAGTTACTACCTCTACTCTTCCCTCCATTGCCAAATTAACTATTGCTTGTTTCCTCGGCATGTGTCCTGTTAACCAACCTTTCTTTCACTCAAATTTAGTCATAAATTACTTTTCTCCCCGATTCAATTCAAGATGTGTTACATAGTTTCCTATCTACCCATCTAATATTCAGCATTCATCTGTAGCACCGTACCTTGCTGTGCCATTCTACATTTTATATCGTATTTACTTCTGCCATCGTGAGTTCTTCTGCCCCCCAAAATGCAACACACTAACGTTATCTGACTAGAGTAAACATCTCTAAAGTAGTCACATAGCGCACACACACTCAAATTGTCACAGTAGGTTGAAAGTGGAGTGCACATCTCAAAATAACAGACGAATGTTAAGTATATGAAACAATCATTTAATATTGCTCCAAAATCACACATAAGTGATAATGATTCAGGAAGACAGTGTTACTACACTTAACACACCATCAACACAGCAACATATATCGTCGTACCTTGTTCAATTCCTGAATGACTAGTTGTCATTGAAAGTGATTATCCTTAATTTTATCTTTAGCCTCCAACCATGCCGCACTGTGCGTCAACTTACCAGAATGACGTTCACCTCTTTGGTCGCTTTGTCTAAGATCACGACAACAAGATAGCGGCGCCCTATTTGGCGTACCTTTAAATAAAACACGTATAAATGGAATGACCATACTGGTAAATCACTACCCAACACGTATTGTTGATAATAAATGTATTATTCATCGTAAGCATGGACACAAATTGCAGTCTCGTAATTACAATCCTACTACGGACTATGTTTCCCTATATCGAATGGCCGTACCACAATCATAACAATGGGAAGAGCTCAAATTCGACGTTAACTGAACTTATTCTGCATTTAAGATTTACAAACAAACTTGACAATGAATATTAAGAATTGGAATGAAATAGTGAACTACTGTTGAATATCAGGTTTCACATGTGATCAAGCAACCATTAAAAATAAGTTATAAAATGATATCAAGGAATGGAGATTTTTTAGACCCTGCTGTTATGGTCGCTGGAGAAAAATATGTACACTTGATGTTCAGCAACTCAACTTTATAGAGAGGTTTCGAGTAAGCTCATCTTCAGAATTTCTGCAGAAAGATTACAAAAGTCATGAGAAACACAATTTCTTTTTTTGACGTAATTATCAAATAATAAAACTGATAAAAGTTTAGAAGAACATAAATTAAAATGAGCACATCAGAGGAGTTAGGAAGCTTCATACACACGGTATTGCGCCATATACAGATATGAACATGAGTTATACAGCAAAGAGCATGAAACTACCTACATGTATTTCCTTTTCTATGTAATACGACACGTGGCTACTGTGCCACCTGGCTGTCATCTGTTTTCTCCCCAATGCCCGTCATTTACCTTAGATTTTGTTTTAATATTTTTAATCTCATGGTTTTTCTATATTTTAGCGGTGTATTTTATGCTCTTTGTTGTATAAAGCCCTATTTGATACGGTTTGTTTTTAAGCAATTTTGCATTTTATTTGGCTTATGAAACGCGTTTAGCGCTATCGTGTGCTACCATTCACGCCACCTGGTGGCCACGTTTGTCACTTTATACGTAACGTGATATTTTCTCACTCAGTTGTACTCTGACGTTGGTTCTTGTCCATGAAGCCATGTCGCGCGTATGAAGCTCTGCCTTCTTTGGTATGTTCATTTTAATCTACGTTCTGCCAAACTTTTATCACTTTTATTATTTCGTAATTACGTAAAGAAATCTGTGCTCCTCATGGCTTTCACAACCTTTCCGCAAATATTCTCAAAATGAGATAACTCGAAACGCGTCAATAAAGTTAGGTTGCTGAACATAATGTGAATAATTTTTTTTTCCAACGACCATAAATGCAGTGTATAAAGAATCTCCATATCCATCAAGTGGTCGCATGCCTCACACGTGACTCAGGTAACGAAAGTTATGGGATACCTCCTAATTTCGTATCGGACATTCTTTTGCCAGAGTAGTGCAGCAACTCGACGTAGCATATACTCAACAAGTCGTTGGAGGTCCCCTGCAGAAATTGAGCCCTGTTACCTCTATAGGCGTCAATGGTTCAAAATGGCTCTGAGCACTAAGTGACTTAACTTCTGAGGTCATCAGTCGCCTAGAACTTAGAACTAATTAAACCTAACTAACCTAAGGACATCACACACATCCATGCCCGAGGCAGGATTCGAACCTGCGACCGTAGCGGTCGCTCGGTTCCAGACTGTAGCGCATAGAACCGCACGGCCACTCCGGCCGGGTAGGCGCCAATAATAGTGAAAGTGTTGCCGGTGCAGGATTTTCTGCACGAACTGACCTCCCGATTATGTCACATAAATGTTCGATGGGATTCATGCCGGGCGATCTGGGTGGTCAAATCATTCGCTCCTAATTTCCAGAAACTTCAGTCGTGAAGAATTGTGACCCAGTGACATGACACGTTGTCATCCATAATAATTCCATCGTTTTTTGGAAACATGAAGTCCATCAATGGCAGCAGATGGTCTCCAAGCAGCCGAACATAACCATTTCCAGTCAGTGATCGGTTATTTGGACCAGACGACCTAGTCCCATTCCATGTAAACAGAGTCAATAGCATTATGGAGCCACCACCAGCTTGGGCAGTATCTTGTTGAACCATTGGGTCCGTGGCTTCATGGGGTCTGCGCCACACTCGAGCCCTACCATTAGCTCTTAACAACTGAAATCGGGCCTCATCTGATCAGGCCACGGTTTTCCAGTTGTCTAGGGTCCAACCTATATGGTCACGAGCCCAGGAGAGGCGTTGCAGGCCATGTTCTGCTGTTAGCAAAGGGACTCGCGTAAATCGTCTGTTGGCCTAGCCATTAACGCCAATTATCGCCACACTGCCCTATCGGATACTTTCGTCATATGTCCCACATTGATTTCTGCGGTTATTTGACTCCGTGTTGCTTGTCTATTAGCACTGACAACTCAACGCAAATGCCGCTGCTCCCAGACGTTAAGGCCGTCGGCCACTGCGTTTTCCGTGGTGAGAGGTAATGCCTCAAATTTGGTATTATCGGCACACTTTTGACACTGTCTATCGCAGAATATTGAATTTCCTATCGATTTTCGAAATGGAATGTCCCATGCGTCTAGCTCCAACTACTACGCCGCGTTCAAAGTCTGTTATTCACGTCGTGCAGCCATAATCACGTCGGAAACCTTCTCATATGAATCAGCTGAGTAAAAATGACAGCTCCGCCAATGTCTGCCTTTCATACCTTGTGCATGCGATACTACAGTCATCTGCATAGGTGCATACCTCTATCCCATGGCTTTCTTTCACCTCAGTGTATGTCACACCTCAGACCTCCAGAAAGCTATAATAGCGTTGAGACGGGGTTGGGAGAGGAGTACTAGCAGTGAGGAGAAACTGTCGAGCATGATGTCATGTTATCTAGCCTGTAGGATGTAGTATCTTGCTTATGCAGACACAGGCCGGCGGTTGTCTTCTGATCGCGTGAACCACATAGATAATTTTCTCCTCGCGAATAGTAAACGTCGTACTTGATTTTAAAAGGCTCTCACTACTCCTGCGAGGGCGTGAGGCCTTACAGCCAGACTTTCGCCTACAAGACGCATACCACCATGTCTTGTCTGATAGACACTGATTACAACGTTGGCTACGTGTTGACTGCTCCAAGACACCGACAAAGGAAACTGCGTAACCGTGCTTAGTCCTATTTAAAAGCACGGTTCCAGTAAGAAAACCGAACAGTCAGGGTAGGCATTATTTTCTACGGCCACCGCAAATGCCCGCTCCTACAGAAAGCTCTGTCCGTCTTACAAGCGAGTTTTGAGGGAACTCCCCAAAAACATTAGGTTGCCTAACCACGAAATATCTCCCAGGGAGGTACATCTACATTTACATGGCTACTTTGCATATAATACTTAAATACCTGGCAGAGGATTCATCAAACCACATTCACAAAAATTCTCTTATTCCAGTCTTGAAGAGCGCGCGGAAAAGACGAACACCTACATCTTTCCGTGGGACCTCTGATTTTCCTTTAGGTCGGCGTCAACAAAATGTTTTCGCATTCGGTGGAGAAAACTGGTGATTGAAATTTCGTGAGAAGATCCCTCGGCAACGAGAAACGCCTATGTTTTAATGATGTCTACCCCAAATCCTGCATCATGTCACTGACAGTATCTCCCCTGTTTCTAGATAATATAAAATGTGCTGCCCTTCTTTGAACTTTCTCGATGTACTCCGTTAATCCTATCTGGTGAGGATCCCACACCGCCCAGCAGTACCCCAAAAGAGGATGGACAAGCGAAGTGTAGGCAGTCTCGTTTGTAGATCTGTTGTAGCTTCTAAGAGTTCGGTCAATGAAACAGTCTTTGGTTCGCCTCCCCCACAACATTTTGTAGTTGTTCTTTCCAACTTAAGTTGTTCGTAATTGTATTTCCTAGGTATTTAGTTGAATTTAGGGCCTTTAGAGTTGACTGGTTCATCGCGTAACCGAAGTTTAACGGATTCCTTTGAGCACTTTCATTTAGGGTCAATTGCTAATTTTTGCACCATACACATATCTTACCTACATCGTTTTGCAATTGGTTTTGATCTTCTGATGGCTTTACTAGATTATAAATGACAGCATCATCTGCAAACAATCGAAGACAAATGGTTCAAATGGCTCTGAGCACTATGGGAATTAACTTCTGAGGTCATCAGTCCCCTAGGACTTAGAACTACTTAAACCTAACTAACCTAAGGACATCACACACATCCATGCCCGAGGCAGGATTCGAACCTGCGACCGTAACGGTGGCGCGGTTCAAGACTGTAGCGCCTAGAACCACTCGGCCACTCCGGCCGGCCAATCGAAGACAGCTGCCCAGATTGTCTCCTAGATCGTTTATGTAAGTAAGAAACAACAGAGCGTCTACGACACTATCTCAAGGAATGCCAGAAATCACTTCTGATTTACTCGATAACGTTCCGTCAATAACTACGAACTGTGATCTCTTTGATAGGAAAACACGAATCCAGTGCCAGAACTGAGACTATATTCCATAAGTACTCAATTTGGTTACAAGCCGCTTGTGAGGTACAGTGTCAAAAGCCTTCTGTAAATCTATAAATACGGAATCAATTTGAAACCCTTTGTCGATAAAACTCAACATTTCGCGTAAGTAAAGAGCTAGTTGTGTTTCACAAAACGATATTTTCTAAATCCGTGTTGACTATGTGTCAATAGGCCGTTCTCTTCGAGGTAATTCATAATATGCAAACAAAAAATATGTTCCAAAATCCGGGTGCATATCAACGTTAATGATATGGGCCTGTAATTTAGTGGATTAGTCCTATTGCCTTTCTCGAATATTGGCGTGATCTGCGCAACTTTCCAGTCTTTGAGTACGGATCTTTCGTCGAGCGAGCAGTTACATATGATTAAGTATAGAGATATTGCATCAGCATACTCTGAAAGGAACCTAAATAATGATTTAAGGGGCATATCCCTGTACTCGTGGCTCCTTTGTACTTCTGTAACGGTTATCGACATCATGATAACCACGAGTCATTACTGTTTAAAACTCTTTTCGTTAAAATTATCCTGGTCCAAAATTACTTCTATACAGAGGGATTGCAATTCGTAACTCCCATATGTAATTTCCGTCTTAACCTCGTGTCGGGAACGCAATAGATATTGGAAAGCAAAGTTATTATATTTTAATTTATATCTTAAATTCCTAACAAAATAAATGTAGTATCACAAATCGAACCATTTTTCGTGGTTTTTTTCCCTGTATCTCGGATACGATTCGTATTGAAACCACATCCACGCAGCCTAGGATATTGTACGGGGAATTGAGAAAGACCCTGCACCCGTGGCTTCCTTGCAGTTAAACCGCACCCAAGCGCTTTCACAGTCGGTAATGAGAAATAAGATCTACGAGGATCGTTAACAGTGGAGGTGTGTGTCCCTCGAGATTGCGCCAACGCAGCGGTATTGCGTTACGCGAGCGCCAGCGGACACCTGTAGCTCGTCTGACCTGGTTTGCACAGCCGGCGGGCGCCGGCCCTCCTGTCGATACGCCAGACAATTGGATTCCGGCTGACTTTCATGGCAGACGTCACGGTATCGGGACTCTTGAAACACACACCAATTGCTCACAGCCGCAGTGTTTGTAATTTTTCCACGACACTTCTCGAGTAGTGATCTTTGGGTGGAAAATAGTCCGTGTAGCAGAGATGGGAAAAACCGACCGATTAAAAACGATACCGATATTTTAGTTCTGAATAACCGGTATTTTGCAGTATTTGTTTGATTCCGATTATAGCAGGTGTTTTTCATTTTTTGCTAATAAGAGATTAAAAAGAAAAAAGAAGTGTCAATTAGCCACAACACCATTTTTAAAATTTTTCGTTTTTAAATAAACCTTTTTTAGAAACAGGAGTAATTTTTATTCGTAAAATTTGCATTGGTTTGAAATATTGCGTTATTATGGAAAATGGGAAAAGCGAACAGTGTCATTTTAATAAGAATGCTGATAGAAACGAGCAACAAAGGCATTGCGTAAGAATTGGTACAGCGTTGCTGAGACAATAATTTTCCTGTTGCTGTGTGTCGTGGCAGCGTATAACAAGACTTGCCTCAGCCCGGTCGATACTGTAGTTTCTCACTGTCGTCGCCGGAGGTCTGTTGTATTGCAGAATGCCACCGATCCTAGTCAGGAAATATTTTTACGAAGTGGGGTAGCAATCAGGTAAATTCCTTTATTTGCTTCAAAAGATTAAAGATTATCTGCCGTTTCTGTGAAATAATAGAAGAGGAAGGAAATTATGGTAACAGTAGTAAATTAAAAACTTAACAATATTTCAGCCACAGTGTATAATAAAAATAGAAAGTAACTCATCTGCTGCCTTCGTCTATATAATAAGCCTTTATCCCCTTGAAAATAGACAAATTCACACGAAAAGCAGAGTTCAACCTCACTTTCCACCCTTCAGCACTGACTATTCTTGTGCCCAAATGGTGGTGTGATTCCCGATTACAACATGCGTTCTCAGCACAGTTTGAAAAAATTAGAATCAATTCGAGAATTTTTTTTTTAATTCAACCATCTATCACATTTAGAGAAAAGCAGCGAACATTGGACCGACTAAGTTTTCTTTTGTTTGTCTATTTAATGTTTAGTTTTGATTTTCTGTGTCTTGAAACTGAGAGAGTAAAGATTTTTCAGTTTGTGTTCACTTCCTACGTTCATTACAGGAAACAGGAACAAAAACCGAAAATCGGTTATTTCAGAAATCATCTATTTTGAGTAGGTTTAACAGTCAGGTTAAACTGGTTTAGAAAAAAATTGACGTAACCGAAAACCAGTTGTTTCACCTATAACCGCATGCTATTTCCGACAGGAAGCCAGAATTCGAATTAAAATATGTACACCGAGCAAGCATTGAAGGAGCCAAGGAGAAATTCGGGAAGTTCACCAGGAAGACAGAAAAACTATAAACTGTGCACGGTGACATACACTGAAGAGCCAGAGAACTGCTACACCTGCTTAATATCGTGTAGAGCCCCCGCGAGCGCACAGATGTGCCGCAACACGTGACATGGACTCGACTAATGTCGGAATTAGTGCTGGAGGAAACTGACACCAGAAACCCTGCAGGGCCGTCCATAAATCCGAAAGAGTACAAGGGAGTAAAGATCTGTTCTGCACAGCACGTCGAAAGGCGTCTCAGATACGGTCAATAATGAAACTTCCTGGCAGATTAAAACTGTGTACCGGACCGAGACTCGAACTGGTCCGGCACACAGTTTTAATCTGCTAGGAAGTTTCATATCAGCGCACACTCCGCTGCAGAGTGAAAATCTCATTAATACGGTCAATAATGTTCATATCTGGGGAGTTTGGTGGTCAGCGGAGGTGTTTAAACTCAGAAGAGAGTTCCTGAAACCACTCCGTAGCAATTCTGGACGTGTGGAATGTCGCATTGTCCTGTTGGAATTGCCCAAGTCCGTTGGAAGGCACAATGGACATGAATGGATGCAGGTGACCAGACAGGATGCTTGCGTACGTGTCACTTGTCAGTCGTATCTGGACATATCAGGGATCCCATATCACTCCAGCTGCATACGCCTCACGCCATTACAGAGCCTCCACCAGCTGGAACAGTCCCATGCTGACATGCAAGATCCATGGATTCATGAGATTGTCTCCAAACCCGTACGCGTCCAGCCACTCGATACAATTTGAAATGAGACTCGTCCGCAGCCACTCGATACAATTTGAAATGAGACTCGTCCGACCAGGCAACGTGTTTCCAGTCAACAAGAGTCCAATTTCGGCGTTGACGGTGGCAAAAAATGGTTCAAATGGCTGTGAGCACTATGGGACTTAACATCTGAGGTCATCAGTTCCCTAGAACTTAGAACTACTTAAGCCTAACAAACCTAAAGATATCACACACATCCATGCCTGAAGCAGGATTCGAACCTGCGACCGTAGCGGTCGCGCGGTTCCAGACTGAAGCGCCTAGAACCGCTCGGCCGGCTTGACGGGCGCACGCGAGGCGCAAAGCTTTGTGTCGTGCAGTCATCAAGGGTACACGAGATGGCCCTTGGGCTACAAAACCTCACATAGATGTGTTTCGTTGAATGGTTCGCTCGCTGACACTTGTTGATGGCCCAGCATTGAAATCTGCAGCGGTTTACGGAAGGGTTGCACTTCTGTCACGTTGAACGATTCTCTCCAGTCGTCGTTGGTTCCGTTCTTGCAGGATGTTTTTCCGGCTGCTGCGATATCGGACATTTGTTTTATCAGTTTCCTGATACTCGCGGTACACTCGTGAAATGTTCGTACGGGGAAAGCCGCACTTCATCTCTACCTCGGAGATGTTGTGGCCCATCACTCGTGTGCCGACTATAACACAAAGTTCAAACTCACTTAAATCTTGA
Organism: Schistocerca piceifrons; assembly: GCF_021461385.2. NCBI lineage: Eukaryota > Metazoa > Arthropoda > Insecta > Orthoptera > Acrididae > Schistocerca > Schistocerca piceifrons. The sequence continues at coordinate 665,868,144 of NC_060149.1, forward strand.
TAACCTGCCATTGTAGCAGCAGTAACCTATCTAACAACTGCGCCAGACACTTTGTCTTATGTAGGCGTTGCCGACCGCAGCGCCGTATTCTGTATGTTTACATATCTCTGTATTTGAATATGCATGCCTATTCCAGTTTCTTTGGCGCTTCAGTGTATTTTAGAGGGAGACCAAGGCTTCATTACGTTTGGTAACACTATAACATTATTGAGCACATGTGGGATGCCTTGCAACGTGCTGTTCAGAAGAGATCTTCCCCCCCTCGTTCTCTTACAGATTTATGGACAGCGCTGCAGGATTCATAGTGTCAATTCCCTCCAGTACTACTTCAGACTTTAGGCGGGTCTATGACACCACGTGTTGCGGAATTTCTGCGTGCTCGCGGGAGCCCTACACGATATTAGGTAGGTGTACCAGTTTCTTTGGCTCTCCAGTGTATATGCCCCCCACAATTCTGTTATTAAGCAGAACTATTCACTGACAACTATAGGATGTGTCCTATCAGTGACCCCTTGCTTCCGGTAAAATTTCACCACAAACTCTTTTGTGTACAAATCGATGCAGTGGCTCTTCCTTTTTCCTCGATGTAGCCATCTAATCTAGTGGATGTAGGTTGCAATACTTATGAAGATATAGAGAGATTTGCACATAATAAACTAAGAGTAAGGGTTGACCGTAGTAAGAGATTAAATTTGATATGGACAGGTATGTGCAGGATAAAGTAGCCTGGAGATTTGCGTAAAGCCATAGTACGCACGCTGCCATGCATCTTCTAACCAAATGCCTAACGTCCTTAAAGGGTGGTCACCTACTGTATATTTCACTTCAACTTGTGTGTTTAGCCTAGTGAACTGGTTGTCTCCCATGTGAAAATCCAGGAGCAGACATGAACACAAGTTATGTCTGTAAACAAGCAGTTTTTCTTTATTGCAATCAACTTATAACAGTTACGAACTTGCAAATCCAATCTAGCACGGATACTCTTAAGCGAACTTTGTGAGACAACCAATACAGTATACTTCCTTCTTTTTCTTCTTTAGCGTTCGTCCCGGCCGGTGGCAGGGTCGGCTGAGTGGATTCGGTCGTGGGCTACGTCTGGATGAAGATTTACGGCCTTCAGGTCGTTGTGCAGAGTATCGACCTATCGTTCTCTCGTTCCCCCCCTTCGGGAATTTTTCCCGTAACTTCCACTTTGTGCGCTGGCTTTGCAATTGTATCGTCTTCTGCGCGGAGCGCGTGTCCAAACCATCGTAGACGACTTTCTCGCATTTGCATCCTAAAAATTTCACGTAAGTTAACCAGCAGAATGTGTGTACCTAGTTTTTTGTCGATATATCTCGTGTACATTGGTACACAAAATTTATATATTTGCTTAATGATTACCCCCTTGTAAGTTGTATCATATTCAATCATCTCCAGAGCAGTAGACGTACAGTTTACTAGACATTCTTGCACTTTGCCGGAAAACATGTTCTTTAAAGCGTCAACAAGTTTTTAAGTAATAAATATTCTAACAACATTAGGCCTGAAAGCTGTTTTTGTCTTCTGTTCTTATTACCTTAATTTTTTCTACTTTGTTGGGCACTGTGGGACAATCTTTACATTATGGTAAATTCGTAGCTATTCATCTTCAGTTAAATGATGTTACTGTGAGCTTGACTGGCGAGTTAAAAAAAATCAATTCATCCATGAACGTAATTTTTTGTGGGAAAATACTTTGTGACCATTTTTTGTGATTATTTACAGTTAGTATAGAAATACGGTATCCGTTATGTGAATTCTCATCTGTTGGTAAAATGTACACACAATACATGTTTGTGCGGAACACACCGCAGCAACATAAGCTCTGTCTTTTGTAAAGTGAAAAAGTGCAACTTGCTAACGTAATTCCACAAAACTCATATTGTGTTTGTCTCTGCATTTCCGCAAAAGATGCGAATGCAGATGAGAACGGCTGTTTCGAAACTAATTATAAGTAACCGCGGAGTACAGTCACGAAATATTTTCGTGGTGCTACAAAATTATCTATGAACGTAAAGTGGTATTTTAACTCGCCAACCAAACTTCTAGGTAACATAATTTAATTGCAAATGACAAGCTGTGAATTACTGTAATGCAAAGAGGGCCCTAAAGAACCGAAAATACAGAAAAAATGAAGGTAATAAGAACATAAACACAGTTTTAGGGCCGGCCGGAGTTGCCGTGCGGTTCTAGGCGCTACAGTCTGGAACCGAGCGACCGGTACGGTCGCAGGTTCGAATCCTGCCTCGGGCATGGACGTGTGTGATGTCCTTAGGTTAGTTAGGTTTAATTAGTTCTAAGTTCTAGGCGACTGATGCCCTCAGAAGTTACGTCGCATAGTGCTCGGAGCCATTTGAACAGTTTTAGGCCTAATCCCGTTAGAAAAATTATTATTTAAACCATATTTACAGTGCCCACTGACGTCACAGAGGAGCTGAAATACGTTGGGGCACTTATAAACAACAGTTGTTTATGATAGGCAGACCTGAAATACAATCTATTTTGTCAGTAGGCCCAGGTTCAAAGTAGTATTCCTCTTTCGCTGCACAAAAGACTTCTGCACGCCTTTTTCCCCGAAGTTGTGCAGAATTTCAGGTGCGAATGAGAAGGGGGAGAGGGGTTATGGGTCATAGGGTAATGAACCTCTCCCCCCCCAAAAAAACACATTTCACTTGAAGCGATTATATTTTTACACAAGTCAGTACTCAAATTTCACAGCTGACTTTTGGAGAATAAAGTAGAATGAAAACCAAGAGCCTCGAAAATATAAAGGGGTGCTGTAAATTTAACCACGAAGAATTTTCAGATGTTTGTGTGAGGGCCTGCCGATGTTGATGGGGTTGCGACCTCGCCACTAGCATTCTCTTCAATCAAGTGAGCACATTATCAATCTGACCGAAACTGCTTAAAGAAAAAAAGACACTGTTCGTTAAGTCCACTGGTAGATCTGACCGACGACCTCAGCAGTTTGGTTCCATAGGAACTTGCCGCATCCACTAATAGTCAGCAAACCACAGGAAACAGAATACGGGGAAACAAAAACCGAAAACACTCCAGTAAGGAAAAAAAAGCAGCAAACTTACTCCGAAAATGTAGGTGGAAACACCTGAAAGAAACAGCGTTTCCCTAATTTCGACACTCATATAGCCAAAAATTTAAAATCTGTGCTCACAATCGTAGTGCTAAGCAAAATGCTGGTGTCCGTGAGAGCACACATCGATTTTATGTCGTGTAAATTATGACGTTGTGAAGGATGTGTGTCTTATGTAAACTGGAGGCGGAGGCGGCGGAAAGGAAAGGGAAGGAACTACTGATATCAGCTTCATCGGGACTTTGTGCGTAATCAGCAGCGACAAGTGAAAATGAGTGCAGGACGAGGATTTCAGCCTGTGATCTCCTGCTTATAAGGCTGTTGCGTTAACCATTGCTACATTACCCATTCATGTATAATTGATTCGCCGTGATGGACAATGAATCCACCACCTTCAGTGCGAATGCACAATTACGTTTGACCTAATGCCGGAATCTCAAAGTAGCGTGCATGGAGGGCATGGATGGGGCTGTAGATACGTGGAGCTAGGTAGACGTGTCGATCGGTCGAGAGGCGTGCAGGCATAGCCCACGCAATTGCGATAAACAGTGTCCGGATGGGGCAATCTATAATGCAACTGCTTCGTAAACATTGCACGCGTCACCACTGATTCCGTAGCAAGTTCAGATGCAGATCCCTTTCCTTTCCTTTCTACCCACGCCACCTTCAATTTACTTAATATGTATCACGGCTGCGGATTCCGCGTGGTATGTTTTCTTACAGACATGTGCGAAAGAACCGACACCATGCTGCCAGGTTCAAAGATGTGTTTCTTTCTCTCATAGGTCTTAAATTAGTTTTAGGAACACATGTTCTTATGAAATTTTCAGATGAATGAAATTTTCTTGAACATTAGGCTAAAGGGATGTACTAAGTGCACACAAATAATTATAATAATCTTAAAACATGTAAAGTGGGTGCTTATTCTAGAACTGAGAGCAACTGCATAAGTAGAAATGACAAGTTTAAAGTCGCAAATTTTAGCACAAAATTACAGCTTTCACACAGTTTTCAACTCGACGACATAAAAACAGCACAATGGATAACGCACCTCGCCAACATAAAGAAGTGAAATAATCCTATACACAACACTGTTAAATATTAACTCTCTGAAAGAACTTTAATCCTAAGCACAATAATATGAAAGTTTGACTGGAAGTTTCTTTACAAAATTGCTCCTAAACATACGTTATGATGTTGGTCAGTACTACGAAAATCGTCCGATTCCGGTTCAAAGTTCGGTACTGTTTAGGATGACAATCAAATCTATAGTGGATGGTTAGTCATGTGACAAATCTGCGCGCAAGATTAACCAAGGCTGCTCGAGTTTACAGTGGACGGAAGCTGGTGAACCAACGAAGTTTACGCCTCTGCATGCGGTGTTTACCCTAAGCTGCGACGAGCTGCCGACTGCAAGGCCGCTCTCTCCCACTGAAATTCCTACAAAACTAATCAGGCCTTTGCTGAACATTCCAGCAGAAACTTTGTCTTTGTTTCTCGTTGTGCGAGAAAACATGTACTCAGCCCTTGTCTTAGTATGTGGCGATATACACGCACACGGTTGGAGCAGCGTGCGTATTATAGTGACCTCTCAGTTCTTGCAAGAACAATTAACTAATTTGGCTGGTTCGTTTCTCCACAGTTAAAGCTAAACGTTGCTACAGTTAATCTCTAGCTGGATTGCAGCCGCTCTGAACGCAGTGTCCACGCAAATTTCTTCTCTGCATCGTACAGAGCGTTAAGCGTTCTGTTCTGCACTTGACGCCAGTTCAGAGAAGAGTCCCCGAAAATCTCTCTCTTGTCCTACTCACGGCAGAACTTCCTCCCCCACTTGGGTTCATTCGTTCTTCACATCAGTCTTTTTCAACCAATAGGAGCGTTCCTCTAATTTTGTGGAAACACTCTCTACCAATTGCAATGTCCCTTCTATCAAACTGCGTCGAAACTTCAGTATTTTTCTTCTTCCTAGTGCGTTTCCGCCAATCGGACTTTTTGTGTCCATTCAAGACCTCTGAAGTACATTGACCTTTCCGTGTGTTGCACTCGCTGGACACATTATCGAAATGCATTACTAGTTTTTGTTCATACCCCGTTGGAATTCCAAAATGCAGCTTTCTAAAGGTTTTTCTCTGTCCCTTGTGTAGATGTGCCGCTACACGTAGTCCTCCCTCCTGAATCACCTGGTCGGGGTTGTTGACTTTCCTCCTGCCACCCCTTTAAGTGGGCCGGCCAAAGTGGCCGAGCGGTTCTAGGTGCTACAGTCTGGAAACGTGCGACCGCTATGGTCGCAGGTTCGAATCCTGCCTCGGGCATTGATGTGTGTGATGTTCTTATGTAAGTTAGGTTTAAGTAGTTCTAAGTTCTAGGGGACTGATGACCTCAGAAGTTGAGTCCCATAGTGCTCAGAGCCATTTGAACCTTTAAGTGGTTTCTGTTGTAACCCCTGCAGCATACCTTCGCTACACCATTGTCCACCTGGCTTATCAAACTAAAATGCCCATTGTATAAGAATGGTGTGTTAATTACCATCGATTGACTGTCATCCCTTTTTGCATTACATACTGATAGGCAAATGTTCTCATAACTGCTAAATTACGTTAGGTGTCATATTCACCTTCTCGCTGCAATGTATAAAGCTCTCATGTAAGGTGCGAATCTGACCATTTATTCTGCCACCTTACAAACAGTTTTTACATATTTTTGCTATTGCGAGGGCCTTCCAATAAATAAATTTCCTCATGTTACAAAAGAACATTACACGCAGTTTATCATGTTGAAATAATTTTCTTGACATTGTACAACGCTCCCGTTACTTTTCTACAAAGTCACCATGTTCTTCCAGGCATTTTTGATGACGTGACACAAGTTCTTCCAAACCAGCGTTGTACTGGGTCGGGTCCTGTGCTCGTACGAAACCTGCTGCTCGCTGTTGATATGACTTCATCATTGGTGTTGAAGTGCTTTCCTCTAGGATGACTTCGGGAAGATTTGAAAATCATTTGGGGAAATATCTGGTGAATATGTAGGATGTGGGAACGTTTCTCATTTGAATCTTCCGAGCACCACCTGGGTCATTCGAGCTGCACAATGTCAGACATTGTTATGAAGGAAGAGATGTTTGCGAGATACACACACTTTATTTTCAGAAAAATAATGGGGAACTTGTTTACTGAACGAACCTCCTATTATTATAATTATAGGCACCCGCAACACGTTAAAAATGTGGGTGACCACAAGTAAAACTTGCACGGTGGCTGGGAAAGACAGTAACAAATAGTAACACCTACCACGCCCACAGAACCAAACCCAAACTCCGCTCCCATGCAGGAGCCCCAGCTTTTGTCTTCCGGTAAAACGCAAGTAAACTACTCGTCGATTGCCACTGAGATCAACTGTATTAGTAAAGCTTGCCATAGAGTAGTTTACAGTTTAAATTGAATACTGTTGCGTAACAGTACAACACGATAAATAGTTACTTAGTAATGATAGCTATTACGTCCTTTTGTTGTCGAACTACTTGCATTTATATCAAAGTAAACTCTGACTCAAGTTACAAATACACACAATACAGTGTTGGGTTTCGCCTGGCACATAAAATGCTCAAATAAATTGCGGGAATACAACCAAATGAGGTCTTCGAAAACCGCCGATATTTCGACGTGTGTGCGCCCTGTCTTTTTCAGAGCTGAAGTGTAACGAGCGTATGCCGAAAGGCAACATTCATACGCCGGAAACACTACCGCCACCACACAACCAAAGATGATGTTGAAAGTTAGTGATAGCAAATATCAATAACCAATGGGTGAAGTAGCATTAGCTCTGTCCCTCTTTTGTTGGACTGGGGAAAGAGCAAGATTACAGGCAGATTTTAAACAAAAACCTCAATTTCTATTTATAAGGTTATTTAACAAGTACTTTTCAAATAAAGATGGAGATTGTTGCTTAAATTCGGCTCGGAAACTGAAAACGGCTATTCGTATTTGTCATAGAATACTAAAATTACGACCAAGACTGCAACAAAATCGTCGTTTTTCTCTACGAAAGCAAACTCGACATCCCTGTCTCTTGCACGGCGTACCGTGCGGTTCCAAAATAATACACATTTACAGCTCAGACACTTGACTCCAGTTGGAGGCTGTAATGCAGACGCATTCTTCATTTATAAAATCTCTTGATAAGGAATAAATGCCCGCGACAAATAAGACACTCTCATCAATTACGAACAACTGCCGGTCACCCACAGTCACACAAATAACGGAAACCCCCCAAATATATATATATATATATATATATATATATATATATATATATATATATATATATATATATATATATATATATATATATACAAAACGGTTAGTCTCTACTGACGAGCATAGTCCACTTAATAGTGCAGTTACGCCCATACAAAAAGCAGTATACAGCAGGTCGTAAGGTTTGAGACATGTTTGTGGGAAGACTGTTCGACGCAGAGAAGAAACAACCAACCCACTGATGTGTGAACATATTAAGGTACCACATATAAAAAAAAACCTGCACTTATACCCGTTACTTCTGGTATACATTCCAAGACAGAAAAAAAACGTCACCCCCGAAAAAATTATCCTGATGGTACGGAAATCGATAGATGTCATGTAAATGGACAGACAAACAAATAATTACAATTTCTGAAAAAATTGAAAGATTTATTCAAGAGAATAAGTATCACAAACTTAGAAAGTCAATAACACATTCGTCCAGCTGTGGCCTTTATGCAAGCAGTTATTAGGCTTGGCATTGATAGAGCTGTTGGATGTCCTCGTGATGGATATCGTGCCAAATTCTACGTAACGGGTGCGTTATATCAAAATCCCGAGCTTGCTGGAGGGTTCTGTCCATAATTCTCCCAACGTTTTCAGTTGGGGAGAGATCCGGTAGCCTCGCGTGCCGGCAGGCATTACGTTGCCGATATGTAAGCCCAAGATGGCTTGTCGTGAAGGGCAAAAAACAAAACGGGGCGCAGAATGTCGTCGACGTACTTCTGTGCTATAAGAGTCTTGCTAATGACCGCCAAAGAGGTCCTGCTACGAAAAGAAATGGCACCCCAGATCATCATTCGTGGTTGTAGGGCCGTATAGGATGGCATCCCACTGCTGTCCCGGCATCTCCAGGCACGTCCTTGGCCTGGAATCTTATTGAACAGGAGTAGAACTGTGTTCAGTGATGTCTCGCTTCGAACTGAGCCCCGAGGATCAGCGAAGACGTGTTTTGAGACGCCAAGCCGAATAATTGCTTGGACCAACGCGTTATTGACTCGCTCAGTTTGTTAAGCCCTTTTATTGAATAAACCATCCAACTATTCTGGAATTGTAATCATTTGTTTGTACATTTAAATCACATCGATTTCCGTGCCATTCGAATAATTCCTTCGTGGTGTCCTTTTTTTTGTCTTAGTGTGTATATATAACGGGTTTCTCACCCAAGAGACATCAAGCGAATTTTCTCCAGTGTTTTGGCAAGTATTTGCAATGTCGTTTTTGTAGTGTGTAACTTGTGACGCCGTAGGCCCCCAAGAAGGCACCTCATAAACTTTGAGTATGGATGCGGCCGACAGCGCGGAGTTTGTTACGCTCTGTATAACAGTTGTCGGCGCATGAGCTCAAGTGTGACAGATAAGAGGGATTGGTATAAAGACACGTGGTGGCTGAGCGTGGCGCTCTTTGAGGTCTGCTATTGGAGCGGACAACCATGTATGAGAAAGTCTAATGCTAGCAGATGAGTAACTCACTGTGAAAGCACGTGGTCGGTATTTCTAATGCTCGAAACCCGCTGGGGAGCAAAGTGGTGGAAAGGGCCACCATGAGAGACTAAAGGATCTTGTTAAAGATTGAAAAATCAAATATGTTCTAATAAAATGTGAACCCAGTATGATACTGAAGAGTCAGTACCACAGAAATAAAGGGAAAATTATAGCGAGTATGAGGGTATAAGTGCGTCCTCGGTGCGATGAATAGTTTTTAAGTTCTGCTATGTTAAACATCTTACAAACTGTAAGAACTTTAGCCGGCCGCTCTGGCCGAGCGGTTCTAGGCACTTCAGTCCGGAACCGCGCTGCTGCTATGGCCGCAGGTTCGAATACTGACTCAGGCATGGATTTGTGTGATGTCCTTAGGTTAGTTAGGTTTAAGTAGTTCTACGTTCTAGGGGACTTATGACCTCAGATGTTAAGACCCAGAGTGCCTAGAGCCATTTGAACTATTTTGTGTGAACTTTAAGAAATTGTAACTCTGTGTCAGGTACGCCGATTTTTATAAAATAAGTGTCAATGGATAGATCTCGTAGAGATCTGTCAGAAAATTAAATCAAAATTGTGATAAACATTAAAATTTTTGAACTAAAGGCCGGAACGTGTATTCCGTGCTGAAAAATCGGCAAATTTAGCCACACGATTAATTTATGTCGTAAACGTAGCGGTAGCATTAAAGAACAACAGTAGTTAGGAAAGTAGAAATAGGTCCATAATCAATATTTTTATATTTGTTAACAATAATATCACCGAAAGTAACGTTTTCATGTTAAAAGTTTAATTCATGCCAAAAGCAATGTGTGTGCTAAAAATCTAATTTCAGCACTGAAAAGCTTATAAAATTTGGAAGTGATTTCATGTATAATACTTGTATAATTATATCAACAGATTTATATTTTTATCTGATCAGGAAGCAAATATATTTGATTTGACTCATGTGACCTATACGAGAGTATAAATACTCGGCCACCATCTTGGCTGAGGCAGGCTGATTTGGGTAGTATTTGCGAATAGTCTCTGAGTGAGTTGGTCGTCTCGTGAAAGTATTGAGATTTTTATTAAGTGCCAAGTTAGACTTCGCTTGTGTCGCCAGTAAACATTTAGTAATATTTTCAAGCTGTACACTTGTATTTTCTCGGCAGGGGACAATTCAGAATTCTTAAAATTTTACAGCCGATCTAGAGTGTGGATTCGGACTTGCAATTTTTGCGAGTTACCATCTGAGAACTTGAACTTCAATCTGAACCAAGTTGGACTTGGAATTTTTCGAGTCTTTGGAGTAAGTGGGGACCTAGGTGAGGAAATGTCTAGTTATTTACGTTTTTGCGTAGGATAAACATTCGTCCTAGGAAGTTGATTAAACTTATTGCTGCGGCTCATAAGGGGAAAAAATCTAACAATTTATTGAAAATCAAATCTTGTGAGATGTGAACTTTATTATTCAAATCCTTGTCGCCATTCTGTTGAATAATTTGGACAAATGCGACGAGTGAATGGTTGGTCCTTAGAAGTTAATGCAACCAGACTTTACAAAAACCCAACTTTTGAATGTGGCCCATGATAGTGTGCTACTAACTAAAACATTAATAAATAGATCATTTGCACAGTATTGCTGGGAGCTCAGAGCTGTTTCAGTGATCCACTGTAAATTGTCTTTCAAGTGACGTTTGTTCAGTTCAGTACATCAGTTTTACGTTTACATTTTCAAGTTAGCCAGTGCACATGTTAATTAGTGGGCAGTGCAGTACAGTCGCAAACCGGAGTTGATTTTTAAAGTGGAATTTTATGTGCTCGTTCGACAGAGTACCTATAGATGAGTCTAGTACGATATTAGTTTTATCGATGTGTATAGCAGGGGCAATAAAACAAGATGATTTACCAGTACTCCAACAACGACCGAGTAGCGCTGCTGGGTAGCGCTAGCAGCCAACGTGGGGCAGGCAGCATGCGAGTCACTGCTTGAGTTCTAGTTAGTCTTCTTGTTTTGCTCCCCTCTTAATACACATCGATAAAACGAATATCGAAATAAACTAATTCAGGACCAACCTATCAAAGCGGCACATAATATTCCGCTTTAAAAATTATTTTGTCTTTAATGAAAAACAAACCAAAGTTTCCCATTGACACTGAGCATCGCAAGCAACACGTGATTAGCAGTATTTATTTGGGCTGACTCCAGTTATACATTGCAAAAACTAAATTGCAAACATGTGCTGAAACAATAACGAAGATGCGCCTCATGACTCTTACAACAGGCACCCGTAATACACCGGGTGTTACTTCTAAGGGTCGGTACGACTATTTTCTGTGATGTATATGTACAGATATATTCGTTTTTGTGATCTGTGGCTGGAATCGTCCCAAGTAAATACTGCTTTACACAGCTTTCATGTACCATCGGCCAGTGTCGATGGAAAGCGTTGGTTTGCTTCCCATTATGAATAAAATTATTTTTGAAGCAGGATTTTACTTGGCCATTCGATAGAGCGGTCTCAAATTGGTCTTGTGCGATATTTATTTTATCGATGAGTATTTTTGCACGGCAAATCCAACTCAAGGATGCGCAAATAAATTTGTGAAGTTATTACTGTACTTAGCGCAGACAGCAGAGAATCACATCCGACTCATACCATGTGTCACAATCGGTATCTGCGCACGCAAACAGTGCCGATGTTGCAGAAGGCAGGGCCCCGCTCGTAATACATTTCCACACCGAGCCAAACCGTAATCAAGGAAGGTAAAAGGCGGAGTATGACAGCGCCAAATACGTCAGTCTGCAAGCGCAGCAATACAGAGTCATAACATGTTATCACCGACCTCAGCCGCTTCAGAGTATCCTAGCACTGACGGAAAGTGTGAAGGCAAACGCAACTGACGATAACTGAGAGATCACAATGGGGGCAAGTATGCTGAAACCTTCAGTTAGGAGGGGAAATGACTGTACTACCAGCCGTGATGACGTTACGTACAGCTTAAATACGACCGATTCAGAAGCCTCAGGCTCAGTATCTGGTCATCCCGTATGCATCCCTGATTTCAAACAAGACGACAGTCTTACTAATTACTGGATAACCTAGTTCGCGAGCTGTGATCTGCTGCCTGCTTCCTAGACAAGACAGCTGGCTGTAGGGGAACCTAGCCGCTCCAAGCTGCCACTGCTGTTTGGTTCCCTCAGTGACTGATAGAAGGTGTGGACGAAACTGAGCCTGGTCCTGGAAAAGGGCCATGCCAAGTGACTGCAAAATAATGTCTACATCTTACTTGGCGAGACACATGAATTCAGCCTTTTGATTGCATGCAGTACTGCCTCCCTGGCCATATGCTGTTTGGCTGATTTGGGTCCTGGACTTCCACCTTCGTGACTCCCACTCTCTCTGGCACTCTACTGGTACCAGCTTAAGCACATGTCCATATTACAGAGAGCTGGGGCGAGCCACACAAGATAATGGCGAGCCACGGTAGGCTTGCGCCTACAGACTCCTTTCCAGGTACCTACACGACATCGGCTGCTGGGTCATGACCTACACTGCTGCCGCAGTCAACATTCCACATTCCTTGTCACATTAGCGTGTGTGAATTAGCACAACTTCCGGCGTTCTGGAGAAGACAATGTGCACTGAAAAATCACAAGTAATAAATATTTTCCCAGACAACGCTGTTTCACTGACGCTTTAGGGCGTGTGGCAACTACCCACACTAGCTCCCGAACTCGGCTTCCTGCTTCTGCAACTAACTACCTCACCTGCTCAGTCTCCATACCGCCAAAAATCCTGACCTGAGGGGTGACTGCTACATCTGGTGATCAGAAGTTGGCCTCATGCTGACGCCACTACAACTGGTATCAGAAGTTTCTGACGACTACAACAACTGGTGGCCACAGGTGAGCTTTACAACGCTACGACTGGCATTAGTTTCCGAAAACGCTATAATCACCATAGCACCTACGCTCTTATTGCAGTCAACGCTTCGTGCAATGTAGGGCGGTGAGTGAGAAGTATTTTATGTACCTTGTAACTGGCCATTTTCGTTGTATAATTTATTAGCCAAGGTAGATTGTAGGGATATCTATTTTAGCCGGCCGCGGTGGTCTCGCGGTTCTAGGCGCTCAGTCCGGAACCGCGCGACTGCTACGGTCGCAGGTTCGAATCCTGCCTCGGGCATGGATGTGTATGATGTCCTTAGGTTAGTTAGGTTTAATTAGTTCTAAGTTCTAGGGGACTGATGATCACAGATGTTAAGTCCCATAGTGCTCAGAGCCATTTGAACCATATCTATTTTAATCTGAAAGTAATTCTTGTACAACTGTGTTAATCCCCTGACTTGCCTGACTGCCATGAGTCATATTTAACACCTGTCTGGTGTACATTTTGCAGTCTTTTTAGGCACGAGTTACCGTGCACGAAGGTGGTGCAAACCATATCCTTCTCTTGTGACTTTGGTGTCATTGGCATGAGACTGTAGTAAGTGTACGTGGGTATGATATGCTTTAAGAAACAGAGTAACTTGTTGTGTATGACGTACTCTAGAGTGTGAACCTTGTGACATTCCCTTTTGTATCGTATATCTCTTTATTGTTTTGGTAATAGTGGAATACACAAGAGGCTAGTAGAAACACGCGCCGCTAGTACATCTGATTCTGTAGCTGCTGTGACAGAGCGTATCACAAAAAGCTGGTGACTTAGAACATTACAAGGATCAGGCGCAGGACAAGTTGAGGAAGTTATGACAATGACGAGTGTACTCTCTCCTTCCATCTATTTTACAGCAGCAAATTTGATATGACCACTTTTCAGTTTATTGAAGAGGGTAAGGTACACGTTACTTACGATGAGACCTTGCGGGATGCGCGAATATTCAAACATTTAGCTGATAGATCATGACACTGGTACTGTAATCAGGGCAGCACTTGCTTATTTAGGTAGAAATTGAATACGTTAATGCTGAATCGCAAAGAGTCCTTTGAAACATTCTCGGATAGGATTAACATCCAGATGTACAAGGTAATGGAGAATTAGGAAGTCCATACAGTGTTAAGCCGAGAAGTGGAGAATGGAGATATCGACGTATTTTTACTCGGCGTTCCCGCTGAAAAGTCGCCTAGGGTTAGGATGGAGCATCCGTCTGATTTGGCTGCAGCTATTAGGATCGCCGTACAGTTGGAAGAGAAAGATATATTTGTAGCGACTAAGGGCCGTGGTGATCGTCGTGTATTTGCTTCAGTAATAAAGTGTCACAGGTGTGGACGTGAGGGCCATGTCCAGCAACGATGTAGTCAGCCGGAATACTATCAGTATGGACGTCACAAAGAACAGGAGTAAGAAATGGGAAAATTGCGATCAGCAAAAGCGTTCGTTAAACGTGAATGGGAATGTATCACTTGTCGGATAAAGTTCCCACTAAATAGAGTAGATGCAGAGAAGAAATTTTGCTTGTGGAGTTTAGTTGGTGGCAAGGAACGTAAATTTTAGTAGATATAGAAGTTTATGTATTGGTCTATGAGCTATCTCATGGGTAGAAAGAGACTAAAGTCTCCGTATTATAGGTTGTGTGGAGTTAGTAATAACTATACAGGTTCATTGGGGAAAACATTGCCAAATGCAGTACTGGGGCTAAGACTTTTATCCGAGCATATAGAAATGTTGCCAAAGGTTGGGGAAGGGCTTGATTTCCTTAGATACATCATGCTAAAATCGATCTCCTGCAGCATACAGTTGAGCTTGGAGGGGCTTTGTTTCGAGTGGGTGATACCGCCGTGAGTGAGGCAATGTCGCAGGGCTCACTGATCTTGAAGGCGTTGCTGTCTGCACCGCATACATGCATACTGAACATAGATTTCCATAGTAATGTACCATCAGGTACAGTGAAATTAGTTTGGGTCTCTACAGGTACAGACGTACCACAGGAGACGTTATTTATGGTTGAGCCACTTGAAAATAACGAGCCTCTGAATATAATACGCTGTTTTGTACGTAGAAGTAAGGGACACACAAGTATTTTGAATAGTGTCTGTCTGGTTCTGGTTCAAATGGCTCTGAGAACTACGGGACTTAACATCTGAGGTCATCAGTTCCCTAGAACTTAAACTACTTAAACCTAAGTAACCTAAGGACATCACACACATCTATGCCCGAGGCAGGATTCGAACCTGCGACGGTAGCAGTCGCGCGGTTCCGGGTTGAAGCGCCTAGAACCGCTCGGCCACGGCGGCCTACATGGTTCTGGTTAGCCTAGACAGTTTCAATATGGACAATGCAAGTGTACCGAGAGGCTGAACGATTGCCACATTGAAAATTTTGGATGAAGAGGATATATAGGTCATGGCCTGACCATAGCCAAAAGTATACCATCAGTAATTCTACATAACATGACAAAGTGGGTCATATGCCGGGCAGTGACCAGAGGGCTATGGAAGCTCTACTGTTGCAGTTTAAGCATTTGTTTAATGCACAGGTTTCATTACCCATTGTTATGGTTACCCAACAATGCATTCGAAGAGGAAATAATGATCCAGTTTATAGGACACTGTATCGTACGCCAAAGCAATTACAGACATTCATAGAAGAGCTCATCGACTAATAGCTGGTATAAGGCATCATAGAACCTAATGATAGTGCCTGAGGGTCACCTGTGATCCTGGTCCCACAGAAATCGACGGATGATACCAAAAAAGATCACTTTTGTTGCGACTATTTGTGCTTAAATGGTCAACCACCAGCAATACCTGTCTGATATACACCAAGGGAATGCTTTATAGCTTAGGCAGATGCAAATACTTCTACACAGTGGATTTGTGGAGTGGTTATCACCATACGGAAGTAGTGCTAGAGGACAGACCTTAACAGCTTCTATAGTCCCATGGGGTCATTTTCAATATCACAGGGTGCCATTCAGGCTTTAAAAATGCGCTACCCACATTCAAAGATTGCTAGATGGGGTTTTGCATGGCCTATATCTCAATGACATCGTTTTTTCGGAAAGTACGAGTGAGCATGTAAAACGATGGAGGAACTTTTCATTAGATAACAGGCAGCACATTTTACGCACAATATTGAAAAATCTAAGTTTTTATCGACTCATGACAAGTGCCTGGGCCGTGTTCTACGTGAAGAAGATTTATGAACTGATCTCCGTTTATTGTCAGTAGTATTAGAATTTTCAACCCCTCAAACAACGAAACAGTTACAGTCTTTTCTGTGACTCTGTAACCATTACCAAAAATTTGGCAAAAACTTTGTGCAAATTGCTCTACCATTAAATCATTTGCTGAAAAAAGCTGTTAAATTTGAATGGTTGCTCTCAATGTGAGTCTGCCTTCCAGATGGTTAAAAAAGCATTAACAAAAGACCCAGTACTGGCGTTTCCCAATTTTGACATAGAATTTATCCTTTCCTGTGATGGTATCAGTAGTGCTTTTGGTTGCATTCTCTTTCAGAATATATATGGTGAAGACCATCCTGTAGTGTACGCATCTCAACAGCTAAACAGAACAGAATGAAATTACTCCATCACAGGGAAGGGTACGTTGGCAGTGATATGTGGGAGCACTTACTTTTGGTATTAGTTGTACAGACAGGAATGCAAATATATAACAGATCACACTCGATTGAAATGGTTCCTGGGTTTCAAGGAGCCCTCAAGCAAGTTCTTAAGTTGAGTGAGTTCAACTACAAAGTTATTCATAAACCTGGGAAGAAACATACAAACACAAATACTTTGAGCTGTGAGGTCTTAGTGCTACAAGCACTTGGTAAAAGTGTGAGTGACTGACAGAGAGTGCAGACAGATTGCTTGTTTGCTCCATTTGCCTTTGTATGGACCAGTGTCAGGTCACTGTAGTTGTGTAGACTTTTCGCCGCTGTGCCCTGCTGCAAAATCAGTGGATCATTTATCTGTGTGTGAATGAGGGTAATCTGAAGGATGTACTCAGTGTGGCTCAAGAATAATTGTAATATTTTACGGTATTGTAAGAACACATGTAAAGAGTACTGTAACTCAGTATAGAGTTGTGAGAATGTTTTAGTTAATACATTATACTATGAATGCTTTTGTCAAAGCTGAACTAATAAATCAGCATGAGTAAGTGCAGGCAGATGATGTAGACTATTAGGAATTTAGGACAGAGCCACAGTTCATAATGATGAGGGCTTACTATGCAAATCAACAAAATGCAGACCACACGTAGTAGTTTTGTTGTCACTGAGGAACGAAGTACCACGATGGGCACTTGATGATGGATTGTTGATCCGTGGTGGTTGAAGAGTGGCACATAGAAGGGTAACGAAAACATTTCGTTGGCACACAAGAAAACGTGATATGGAACAGTATGTTTGAAACTCCATATCGTGTGCACAACAGGCCGATCACAGTCATAAAAGAATCCATCTCCAAAGGTTACCAGAGGCATCAAAACCTTTTTATATATTAGAGTCTGATTTTTCAAACCTGCAGGCTGCTACAATTGCTTCAGCATTAGTGAATAACTGGATTCTTAACTCTGACATAAAAACTGCTTATCTGGTCTGATGAAACACCTGTGCCATGTACGTCATGCTCGCAAGTTACGGACAAGTCCCTCCCATCCACAAGCAAAGGGTTGAACAGAATGCACTCATTGAACAATTTCGAAGATGATGACTCACTAGGTTAAAAGCCAACATAAATATTTGGACACAGATTTAAAATTTGTGGTCGGTGCACACAGTTCCAAAGTCCACTCTAGTACAGATCTCTCACTGTATGTGGATGAACACAGAAGGAAAATGCCAGCTCCTTTGATGTGTTTGGGATGGAAGTCATTAAAGCAAAGACGTTTTTCGTCGCGGCGAGATCTATTTACGAAATTTGTCACCAACTTTCTCTTCCGAATGCGAAAATATTTTGTTGAGCCCAACCTACATAGGTAGTAATTATCATCAAAATAAAATAAGAGAAATCAGAGCTCGAACAGAAAGGATTAGGTGTTCGTTCTTCCCGCGCGCTGTTCGGGAGTGGAATGGTAGAGAGATAGTATGATTGTGGTTCGATGAACCCTCTGCCAAGCACTTAAATGTGAATTGCAGAGTAATCATTTAGATGTAGATGTGTTACAATCTGAGTTAGGTTACGACGTGGCATCAGCTTATGAGTTCACCAAACGGATACATGAAGTTTGGCAGAGACTCAGACTAGCAAATACGAAAGTTCTGGAAAGACAAAAACATATGGGGCAGAATGCAAGTCGTCTTCCACATTTCAGAGTTGGTCAGTACGTGTTAGGTATCATTCCTTACACACTGAAAGGGAAAACCAAAACTTCGTTAAGAAACATAATGGTTCTTATCAAGAGACAGAAGTGACCTCCCCAGTCAATGTTAAGACCCACTTACCAATTAAAACTTCCATTGTACATATCAGTAGAGTAAAACCATTGAATCATTCTGTCAGTGCCTTATCCCAAATTCAGATACCGGTGCCACAGCAGAGCAGTAAACCAAGGCAGGTTCAGAGGAATGTGCTACCTGATGATTATGCTATGCACAAAGCACCACGGCACTGAGGTCACGAAACTAATAGTTGAGATTTACATATTATTGCAATGTATTTTGCATATTGTATTATTACTTTTTCCCCTTTTTTGTACTCTTACAATTATACTGTGTGTTAGGAGTTAGTATGAGATTCGTACAAGACATTTGGCTATTTGTGCTACGGCGTGGGCACTCTTTTTTTTTTTTTTTTTTTTGTTTTTTTTTTTAAGTAGTTCCTTTTTGAAGGAAGTTCCTTTCCCTCTGGAGGCGTAATGGCATGGGAACCCCAAAGCATAATTGTAATCTTGATGCTGTGGCTCGTCATCGATGGAAGAGTAGGAGGTGCAGTCATGAACGGCCCATTGAACCCTGGAGTGTTGTTTCCAAGCAACTGGATGTTTTGTCGTCTGATCACCATTGGATACTGGGACTAACTTTCAAGGTATCGAAAGTTAGTAACGAGATTTGTAGCCTACAAGAGAGATTCAAGGAATTATGTGAGTATGAGCGGAAAGAAACCACTTTATGGGAAATTAGTGACGAGTATCAAGAACTGGAACTGTCTGACGGGAAGCTACAAGCATAGCTGTGGCAGATAACAAATGTCATGCGCTGGCATCTATACAGACAAAGAGGAGCTGGGTAAGTACAGGAGGGGGCTTGTTAAAAAAGCCTTGTTTGAGACCATAAACAAAGATGATGTGTGGGAACCGTACACAATAATAGGTCACATGAAAGACACAGTAGGAAGTATTGAGGTCAAGGTAGCGTGGCATAGCACACAACTAACGCATCTAGAGCAAAATGTGTTGAACAGTGCTAAAGTAATGTGGGAGACAGCTACAGAGCTCGTGGAATTTGTGTATAATATGGTAGCAATAGCAATTAACAAACTGGCAATAATTCAGAAACGATTACGTACTCCAAATGAAAGGATAACTGTCGCTAGAGTGCTATGGATACACACAGCATTAATGATGCGACACTTCAGGAAGCAGGAATGTAAGAAGTCGCACATCATACAGTATGCAGTACAGCATTAATGCCACCACAACAGTTTTTGGAAGGGTTTTCCCAACACAGAAGGAATTCCCGGCAAAACTACAGCATGTAGTTCAGTTAAAACAAGAAATCTAGCACGTTTCTATCCTGTAGCAACTGTCGCAGAAAGGTGGATTTGGCTTATTATGATCTGATTCCCAGCAGTACGCAGAAGCCACATGATCAGTGTTACACTGTTCATCCGTAGGAAACAAGGAGATGCAAATGCTCTTATGACATAAGAGGAACTGCGAGGGTGTAGAACACGAAGCATTACCAATTGTCCAACCAGCATAGCTGCATAATCCTGTGAAGTTTAGTTGTAATGAGTTGAAATTGAGGGGGGATGTAAGGGATTGTGGTCCAAAAAATCGATTTTACAAAAATATTGGTTTCTTGTTCTACACAGTTTACTCTATGTTGTGTGCGAATTTTATCGTGATAGCAGCTTTAGAAATGCCTTTAAATTGATAAACTGATAACCCTGCACTGGTGGCCACTTCCACCTTTTGTGACGTTTGGGAAACTGCTTGCTTCAGCGAATTTTAGTCAATGTGAAAGCTATTTTCTTTCGATATCTTTGTCTGACATTTAGATCTCTGGCTGACATCTATATCTTTGCCAGAAAACTTTCTTGCATGTGGTTTATTTACGTTTTGACAATATTAACACATGTTATTAGGTGGAAGGTTGAATTCGAAATCCTTTACGTGGAAGTCAAGATTTATGCATAATGGGTGGTGGAAAAACTGTGTTTAGGAAACGGAGGTTTCATGGAAATCGGTTTATCAACAAAAAAGAGTAAGCAGCTCGGAATGAAGAACATAAGCGCTCAGCTTCAGCATCGAAACTTGGGACAGGACAATTGAACAGGTGCGTGAATGATATGGATTCCACTTGATTCAGACTTATTGATTTAGAGCTTCTCTGCCAGGCTATAAAGTTTTAATGTTCACGTGTTAGCTGTAAAAATACGGAATACATGATTGTTGTTGAAGAAAGAAGAAGGGGAATAGCTTGTGATTTTAAATTAATTTGTAATTCGTGTGGCTATGAATTTTCATTTTCCTCCTCCTAAAACCTGATACTGATGCCTATGAAAGCAATTTTAGGTTAGCATATGCTCTGAGATGCCCTGTACAGGACAGGGAAGGAGGTAATTTGTATCGTTTTCTGATCATGCCTACACCTTGTGCAAAGTTTGAAAAAATAAATAAAGAAATGTCTGATGCTGTATGCGATACTGCCAAAGTATCTATCAGGAAAGCAGTGGTAGAATTGGTGGAAATAAACCAAAAAGAAATAGATCCTGGTGCAAACATTCATGACAGTGAATCTCCTACAAATGTTACTGAGCTGTGTGTGTCTATAGATGGGACCTGGATGAAAAGAGGTCACACATCTCTGTATAGAGTTGCATCTGTTATTGGTATTGACTCAGGTAAAGTTCTAGATGTGGAAATTATGTCTAAATACTGCCACTAGTGTGCAACAAGGAAAATGTCCAACAATCAAGACAGTGAAAAACTGTGACAAAAAAAGCATGCAGTAGCATGCTCTGTAAATTACAGTGGCTCAAGTGGGGGCATGGAGGCTGCTGCAGTTGTGAGGATATTCTCTAGATCTGAGGACCAGTATGGTGTTAGATATACTAAATACCTTGGTGATGGGGACTCCTCTTCATTCAAAGCTGTAACGGATAAAAATTCGTGCAATACAACAATAGAAAAGTTGGAATGTGTTGGCCACATCCAAAAGAGGCTTGGTGATAGACTTCGTCGCTTGCTGAAAGAGACGAATGGTGAAGTGCTTGAGGATGGAAAACCACTAGGAGGAAAAGGCAGGCTTACTGTGAAAGAAATTGAGTCTCTTCAGTTATTTTATGGGAGAGCTATCAGGCAAAACACTCATAATTTAGAGGCAATTTTTTTCTACAAACTATCCACTGACCAAACACCAATGCAAAATCTGTGACTGGAAGACGATTGATGTAAGTTCAACAACAGAAATGACACATTTACATAAATACTCATTACCGGAACTTATTGTGAATGTAATAAAGCCGACATTCAGGTTTCTTGCAAATCTTGATTTATTGAGGAAGTGTCTTCACGGAAAGAGACATAATACAAATCAAAAACTCAATAATTTAATTTGGACTAAATGCTCAAAAAGAACATTCTGTGAACTTGAACTATTCAAAATAGGTGTCTGTGATACAGTTTTATGTTACAATAACGAAAATAATGGCAGAATTGAAGTGCTGAAGAGAATTGGTATAGATGCTGGTGTGTTTACAACAAAAGTATTTTACACCATCGACGAGGGCAGGATCAAGAAAGCTAACAGATCAGTGTCTTACCTGCAAATACAGGCCAGTCAGATTCGAAGAGGAGAGAAGAGAAACCTGGAGGATGAAGAGTATCAGTATGGAGGATTTTAAAACTGAGGTAAGCTTATTACATGTAGAAGTGTGAGAAGAAAGTCTTTGAACCTCATTTTCTCTGTTTTACACTTTTTATGTTATCAGAAGCCTTTCCTCGAAAAGTGTGTGCGCTAATGCCATGAAATTTTCAGGAACTGTTCGCAACCTGTTGCTGTCTCGTTCGAACTAAAAAATACGAAATCGTGCAATTACATTCTGATTTTTATATGATTGTATATAGAAAAAAGTTAATTTTGGATGTGCAAAATTAAAAACTCTGTTAATAATACAATTTGTACCATAAATTAGTAACTGCAGTTCAGTGGTCTTGTAACCTTCTCAGGACACTACAATAAAATTTTCAGATTAATTGCATGATTAGAATTTGAGTAATGGCTTTTTATTAAAAAACAGTAAATTAAAAATTCAAATTTCTGTCAAAATATTAATCCTGCATATTTTATTATATTTTCCTTTAAAACACAGCTCTTTTTGCTTTATACATGTAAAATTTTACATTTGTACATTAATAAATATGGCTGTAATGATTTTTAAATAAATATTTACATTTCCCATTACATCCCCTCTTGACGCAATACAACGCCACAGAGAAGTGTTGGAACCTCAACCACATTTTCAGAAAGTAGGTACCCACAGTATTTATACGGTCTTTACTCCACAGACTGTAGACTGTTATAAAGATGGGAAACCAAGGGGTATGGAACTTCAGAACTATGTTGATGAATGACTCGACTTGTGCTGTCATTCTTTTTTAGGGAAGAAATGCACAAAATATTAACCCAATTTTCAAACTCCAGAAAAATCATAACCAAAAATGGTAGTCGAGCTCGTTGTAAAAATTTGTTCAAAACACTGGGGATTTTAACTGCTTCGTGTGAATACTTTTACCAATCAGTTGTGCACAAACAGTTCTGTCCGTGACAATGGAATAAGAGCTAGACTCAACTTACATTTGCTAAGAAAACATAAACACAAAACTCAAAACAGCATTTTCGACCAAAGAATAAAACTGTCCAATAAATTACCAAAAGAGATAAAAGATTTACAAAAATACACTTATTTAAAAAAGCAGCTAAAAAGTACGTTTTATGCAATATATTTTACAAATTGATGATTAGTTAGATAAAACAGAGTAAGGGTTTGGTAAAAAAATGTTATACAAGTAATAATAATGAGTATAAAACACCCGAAAATCCGCATAACACCCTCCGCTTGTTTTTTTTTCTTTCTTCCTTTTCTAGAAAAACTTACCCCCAGGTTATGCATTGCATAGTACTAACACCTGTTCCTCTTTCTGAGCCAACATCTCACTTATTATAGAGGGACACTGACCCAGTTTTTCAGGATAGCAAATGGGAAGTTTTGGTACAGAAAATGGCCCAGAAGATAATCTCTCTCTCTCTCTCTCTCTCTCTCTCTCTCTCTCTCTCTCTCTCTCTCTGTGTGTGTGTGTGTGTGTGTGTGTGTGTGTGTGTGTGTGTGTGTGTGTGTGTGTGTTTAATAAGTTATTTGTAAAAAAAGTATTGTATACCAGGAGTACATCTAATGATTGTCTCTAACTGGAAGTCTGTAAATGTATGTGTTTACGAATTAGCTTATTTTAAATTGATCTAAACCTGTAAATACTTGACATGTCTTATATACTTGTAAAAAGAGATCTACGGATGACTAAACCTACTACTACTACTACTACTACTACTACTACTAGCCAGAATGAATTACCATTTACCTGCAACCATTACCGGTACTAATACAATCAAGTTATCGACACCAATGTTGTACTGGCCACAAAAACGTTTGAGTGCCCTATCTATCCTTAATTTAACCTTTCTTAGCGGAGCTTTGACTTTGGTACTCCTACATTCAATAGATGAACTGACAGGGCGTATTACTATGGAACAGATTTTCGAACATATACGACATTTCTGGGAAAAACACTATCAGACTATCACAATAAGTGTTTCTGCTGCTAGCATACCCATACTTCTTACCGCAACTTGTGTACTCTAGCTACACTTTAAGCATAAAGCTACCAGTCCTCCGGATGTACTTTGCACCAGATCCCCATTGAATGGTTTCACGCCATAACTAAGAAGTGGGAACTGAAAAAAATTGTACCAATACAGGTAATTAAATTATAGCAAGTAGAACGAAAAAGATCTCGATTCTATTAGTCGGTAAAACCTACGTTTAAGTGGGAACAAGTATTTTAAATACTGTCGTGACATATTATCCGGGATTTTTACAGTAGGGTAAATCTGAGAGAGATGGTGCACATTTTCAAAATCGCATGTGTAAAGTGCCAAAGTGCACTTACAGTAAAACTTTTTTTGTACAACTAAGCACACCCATTGTCTATGACATACGTTTTTTGATTTTTTCCGTAATCATTGAAACATAACATTTGAGCGTAAAACATGTTTATATTGCAGCCTCTCTCCCTTATGCTATGGGTGATGTGCCACATGCTGAAAACCACAAAAATACCCAGTTTTTTAAGTCAAAACCTGAACATATATACTTATAAATACATTTTTGTTTAAAAATGTGTTGAAGTTAAGGAAAAAACTATGAAATGTTAACAATAGCTTTTTAAATATATTATTCGTATATCTAACAAGGGAAACTTCCCATCGCACGTCCCTCAGATTTAGTGGTAAGAGGGCCCCGTGGACAACCCTTCAAAAACTGAACACAGATCAAACATGAAAACAGGAAGAATGTGTACTGGACTGTGGGGAAAAAAGCAAAGAAGAAACACTGAGCGGTCCAAGAGCAAGAACTGCAATATAAAGAAGGTGGAAAGATAAATGGCGTCGTTGTTAAGTGGTTATGGTGATAGACTGCCAGTTGCCGGCCCGGTAGCTCAGTGTATTGGATCAGAGGGTTAGCTACCCTCTATAACAAATAACTGACTGAACGGATCAACAATCAACTTTAACGGATGTCATGTGACGTCCGCCCTAAACAGATGCGACGAACAATAATGAACAAAATGTTCGCTTTATGCTTTATTCACGTTTGTGTCTGTGTCGTGGTGTAACGTCTCTTCGCAACAGGGCGATGTAAGGTAGGGAGGGACCTATAACGACAGGTGATTCTGCACAACTACTCTGGTAGCAGCCGAAAGGAAATGACTTTTGAATGGGAACTGCAAACGTTTGATGACAAGGCGACAAATCAACCGAATCCTTCACTGGAAAACACGTCTGGTGTGTCATACACGGCATTAATGAGATTACGTGTGTCATATGATAGGAATCTCTTACCAAGTCACCTCATTTGTACGCATGGTAAATGAGTGAGATATGCCTACTTGCCCGATATACGTGTTCGTATGACTGTGAATGTGATCGCTCCCAGGGAAATGATGAAAACATAATAGTTTGTCACATAAGCTGCTACAAATAAACACATGTTTCACAATCACACAGTTTGTCCCTGCTCTGCCAAAACATGTTTTTAATGTTTTTGAATTCCTTTGTTGTATCATAGTTCACATCCGTTTCTTTGTTGTTTTCATTCCTGTGAGAAGTCTGTGGTATCTCGCCTGCTCTTCACCACATTTACTTGCGACGGTGACGTATTCTTACCACGTGACTCATATTCTATAACCAATGTATAGTATGACAACTGCCAAGACTACAGAAAGATAACGAACATTTCAAGACCGGACAGACATTTTATAATGTTGTGGGGGGAAAAAGTTTGCATGAAGGTGCTTTTAACGCGCCTCGCCCTCATGACAGTCCAATACCAAGACCACTTACCCACAACGCCATTGCTGTGTCACATTGTCCTTGGACAGTTCGATGTTTCTATTTTGCTTTTTTTCACATTTCAGTACACCTTCTTGTTTTCATGCTTGATCAGTGTTCAGTTTTTGATGGGCTATCCACTGGGCCGTCTTACGACTAAATCTGAGGGTGGGTGGAGATGGTTAGTTTACCTTCCAAGTACCTCACTGGTTTAGATAACTAGATTACTTACTAATAGTTGAAAAGATTAAAATTAAGAAGTATAATCAATTTATCTTTAGTTAATACACTCAATACATTCTGGTGAAATATTAAATGGAAAAATAGAAGTGAGATTTACGAAAGTTGTTCATTCAGCTTTCTTTCTACTTTCTCGGCCACAATCGACAGAAACATATCTAAAATAGTGTAACCAAAGCTTACAAGTTGCGCAACACAACCAATCTCTTTTTGCTGTTTTCAAGTACAGTTCTCAGATCTTCTTACACATATGTAGAGATACTTTTTTTATTCTTTTGTGTCGTCATCGAGGTAGTCGGGATCTGAAACTTTGTGCATACTAAGTCATCTAAACGAAAATACAAACAAAACAGAAATTTTTTCACTTATTTCAAACTGTTATTTGATTTGTGCGGGAAGTATTACTGACGAAAAAATGTGCGGCATATGTACTGGATTTCATTGCGGCATGTATACCGTTCTGTAGGGGAGAGACGCTGCACCATATAAATTCAAGACCTTGATAGCCAAGATGGCCCCACTAGAATCAAAACAGACCCAATAGAACTTACTGTTAACACAACTTCTCAAACATTTGGAACTGTTTGACTATTTAGGATACACTAAGAACTAATAGCGAAGCTGAAAAAGGTTTTTGAAGGGGTATTTTTAGACTTCTCAGTAATTCCCTCATAGTTTATGTAAAACTTCATCGATCGAAATTTAAACGCTTTTTTGCTGATATACACTCACTCAGTGTTTGCCAAAACTATAAGGAATGCGCGGTGTATACTGCATCCGGTTCCTCTCCAGGATTAACGCTATAAAAGAAGTGTAAATGTAATCTACGTAATATGCTCGAAAGTGCTGTATAGGTCTATTAATACTTCCGCACGTGTGATGCAATTGTCTCTTTATTATTCTGTTCCGATTGTTTGTTTATTCTGTGAAACTACAAATGCACTAGCTGCATCATCGCGAGTGGTCCGGCAAAACACCACACCCATCTATACAAATGTGCTTTATAGGTTTGCTATTTTCACCTAAAGAAGCGAAAGCAGACTGACAAAAGTACATTGGTACAAACTCCAAAAAGTACTTTTACATGTCAGGAAAATGTTCTTTCATATAAGTTTAACGCGTAAAAAAAAAGGGGGGGGGGAGAGCGAGAGAAAAACGCAGGAACTTTGGTATGAGGACCTCACGCTGTACCAACTCACCCTCGCGAGGTCTGCAAAGCAATCACACACTGACACACTTTTCCTGTGCTTCGTAGTTCTGGTATTACATTTAATTACCCTTTACGCATGTTCTACTGGACAATAGCACATTTCTGGAGGTTTAGGTGTGAGCACCATTCGCACTCAGGGTGGCTACGGAAAATTTCTAAAAATATATAAACTGAAAACATACAATAAAGCAACTCGACTGGAGAACCTCGTGGCACAAGTGAGTTAATTTAAACTTCCGCCTGTGGGGATGGGAGGATGGGGGGGGGGGGGGAGGAGAGAGGGGAGACGAGGAAGGAGATGGAGTGGAATGGGGTGGAGAGGGGAACAGGGTAGGCTGGGGTGAGATTGACGTCATGAACGACAGTAGGACAAAGAACCGCTGGGAACTAAAGCATCTTATAAATTTGGCAGTTATGAGGAAATTTCATCTGAGCTTCTATAGGACCTGTGGCGATAATGGATGGCACAGTGACATCTGTGGACTACGTGGACATTATTGCGATATTGCCCATCACTTACCTCCTTTGATGCATGAGCTCTTCTCAGAGGGAGATGGCGGCTTCCAGCAGGATAACTGTCTGTGTCACAAGGCCAGATTTATGCTACAGTGGTTTAAAGAGCAGGATAATGAACTCATGTTGATCTTGGCCATCAAATTCATCTTATCTGAATGCGATGGAGTACATGTGGGACGTCAGTGGGCACCATGCCCACACCCACAAACGACACGCACGTAACTTACGGAATTTGCGTGAACTGTGCGTTGAAAACTGGTGCCACATACCTTCGTAAACCTACTAAGGACATGCTAAATCTATGCCATGCGGAATCGACCCTTTTTTGCGTTCGATAAATGGACCAAAACGCTATTAAGTAGATGCTAATTATGATTTGGCTCATTAGTGTATTTGCTGAGTCATCAGAACTGATCTGCTTGCCAAAAAGTCATATACTGTATAGCAGTGTACTATTATTTACAACTGCCATTCCGACTATCATTTTACTGCGAAGGCTCTCATACACCACTACGCCTGTCAACAAAACGTTCATTGGGATTGTGCACTAGAATAGGTACGTGTCTTTACTCATTCATAAGTTTTCTAGCTATTCCAGATTTAAATGCTCGAGTAGAGTAGTGTGCGACCAGTGATAACCTTGTACTGTCTCCATAACGCGCTTGATCTAGGAGCGTCTAATAAAACACCTTCCCACTTCAATTCGAGTTGATAAGATTTTGAAACATCTCTTCTGGAACTACCTCCTCATTCTCCTGCTCCTCCTGCACCTTAAGAGTTAAAGGAAATCGTTGACTTCCACTCTCTACTAAAAAAATTATGGAAGTACACATAACCTCATTTCACAGTGCTGGCTATATCAGAATAGCTGATTTACAGACGCCATACGTGTAAAATAACTGATGGTCGGTAATTGGATGTTCATAGGGATAGCAAAACCAATTCAGGCCTAACTTGTAAGCAGCCCAATAAAAAATCTACAACTATACCTACGTCCACACATTTCAATCCACCTTATACTTTGTATGGCACTCTCTCTCCCACATTTCCTGTTCCACTCGCGACTGTTTCGCGAGAAGAATGATTGTTTGTAAGCCCTCGTGTGAACTTTACTCCCTCTAATTTTACCTTCATGGTCTAACCGCAAGATACATGTGGCAGGAAGCAATATACTCGTTGATGTTTCTAGCACCGCACACACTCTGAATTCTAACAGTAGACCACACTGTGATGCACAATGCCTCTGTTGCAGCATCTGCTAATGAAGTTGTATGATCGTCTCTGTGACGCTTTCACGCTTACTAAATGAACCTGAAACGAAACGTGGTGCTCTTCTTTGTATATTCTCTATTTCCTGTATCAATCCTATCTACTACGCATCGAAAATGATGTGCAATATTGAAGTATTTGCCGAACGAGGATTATGTAAGCTACCTCTTCCGTGGGTGGAGTAGACTTCCTGAGGATTCTTCCAGTGAATCCACAAGCATACTCCCAGATATTTAATGGATATGGCTGCTTCCAGTGATGTTCTGAAATCGTGTAATAATACAATAATGTGTGTTCCTGCTTATTTATTAGGTTGGTGCATACGTTCGTAGCGTTTTTGTTTTCCATGTTGGTATTCCACTTACTATGGATTTATTTATCGATTGTCATTTTTTATTTGTGGTTCACTGTTGCTATTTGAGTTTACATATCGTCATTTTATCATCTGGAGATAGTGAGTGGAACTGTGGACGCTAGTAGATGGAGTGCCAAATAGAGAAATTGGAACGTTTCAGACATATTGTTCACAAAATGCTCAAATGTGTGTGAAATATTATGGGACTTAAATGCTAGGGTCATCAGTCCCTAAGCTTACACACTACTTAACCTGAATTATCCTAAGGACAAACGCACTCACCCATGCCCGAGGGAGGACTCGAACCTCCACCGGGACCAGCCGCACAGTCCATGACTGCAGCGCCTGAGACCGCTCGACTAATCCCGCGTGGCACATATTGTTCTTTTTTAATACAGCAAAAGGGTGACAGCAGCGGAGGAAGCCATAAACATTTTCTTCGTGTATGGGGATAAAGCCATTGCACAGAGCACGGCAAGAAAATAGTTTCCTCGTTTTAAGGAGGTTTTTTCCGACATTAGTGACTCTCCACGTTCAGGAAGGCCTACGGGGTTTCATGAAGATCGTTTAAACGCATAAATCCACAATGCTCCACATCATTGTACTCTAGAACTGGCAAATGTGGTGGACTGCGATCATTCCACCAAGGAGCGATATTTGTATGCAGTGAGGAAAGGTCAGAAATCGGGTGTATCGGCAGCGCATGCTCTAAGCCAAAGCCTCAGATATCAGCGAGTGGCTATCGGTCAATCTATGCTTGCTCGTCATGAAATTAGCTCGTGAACAAGAACGACCATTCGTATCCTGTACCGTTACTGGTGAAGAGAAATGCTATATTTATGTTAACATAAGGAAAAGAAAGGAATGGTTGAACTCAAAGAAAGCAGCAACTCCCCGTACAGAGACATGTGCACAACCTCGTAAGATAATGTTATGTTTGTGGCGGAAAAACGACGGTATAGTGACTACGAATTGCTTCTCCGAAGTGTAACCATCACCGCTGCCATTATTGTCAACAACTGAGACGTCTTACCGATGCAGTCCAAGAACAACGACCAGGAGAACTGCGTGAAGTGATGCTCCTTCACGATAACACCCTCCGCATTCGCCAAACAGACAAACAAAAACTGTATAGGAGTCGGGTTGCGAAATCATTCCGCACCCACTTTATTCACCTGCTCATGCACCCTCAGATTTTCACCTTTTCCTCTCTCTATCGGCCGGCCGATGTGGCCGAGCGGTTCTAGGCGCTTCATTCTGGAACCGCACGACCGCTACAGTCGCTGGTTCGAATCCTGCCTCGGGCATGGATGTGTGTGATGTCCTTATGTTAGTTAGGTTTAAGTAGTTCTGAGTTTTAGGGGACTGATGACCTCAGATGTTAAGTCTCATAGCGCTCAGAGCCATTTGAACCTCTCTCTATCGAACAACCTTCGGAGTAGATCCCTCAGAGTCGTTGGTGGGTCACGTCGTCCATAAACAGCTCTTTTCAGTATATCTCACGCATGTTCGACAGGGTTCATGTCTGGGAACATGCTAGCCACTCTAGTCTAGCGATTTCGTTATCCTGAAGGAAGTCATTCACAACATGTGCACGATGGGGGAGCGAATTGTCAATGAGGACGAATGCCTCGCAAATACGCTGCTGAAGTGAAGTGGCTGCACCATAAGTCGGAGGATGGCATTCATGTACTGTACAGCCATTACTGCACCTTCTATGACCACTGGCGGCGTACGTCGGCCCCACATAATGCCACCCCAAAACAGCCGGGAACCTCCACCTCTCTGTACTTTGGACAGTGTGTCTACGGCGTTCAGTCTGACCAGGTTGCCTCGAAACACGTCTCCGACGATTGTCTGGTTGAAGGCATATGCGACACTCATCGGTGAAGAGAACGTGATGCCAATCCTGAGCGGTCCATTCAGCATGTTATTGGGCACATCTGTACTGTGCTGCATGGTGTCATTGTAAGATGTCGTGGCCTCCTGACCTTCATTGCTTACATATTCCGCCCTCACAATCATATTCCGCACATCGAAACGCTTCATTCGAACCCGAACTCGATAAGATGAAGTCAATGTTGTATGAATTCATGTAAACGATATGAAAATAACAAGTGTGCACCGGGGTTGAAATACTCGAGGCTGGCGTACACATACATTCCAGACACGACGGTCACAGGAGCTTTTAGTTAGAGAGAGGCAGACCACACTCTGGGAGGCCGGTCCCTTCAGAGGATGAGTCAACCTCGGCCGCCCATGGAGCAGACAGCGTGTGCCTGAGTGAAAGGGGGAACGAGCCCATGTTTGGCTTAAAAGCAAATTCCGCTACATTGTGTGGGAGCGTCCAACCTATGCATTCTTTACAGACGGCACACAGTTTGAAATTTTCACAGGGAGACAGCAAACGCCAAACGCCGATACTACAGATTTCCGGATTGGTCGCCTTAAACGAAACGTCATTCTCCCGTTTTAGAAGAGCAATGCTGATTGGCAGACGATATTTCTGACGCCTTGAGCTGAAGGAGTAATGGAAGAGCCTGAAAGATATACCCCTTCACATCTGACATGGAGAGGCGCCATTCCGTTGTCGCTCTTGGAGTGAGGAACAAGTCTCGCCTCAGTACTTCACTGGGAGAGCAACTCTGTCGAGAGCGAATCGAAGTGCGACTCTATATTGAGTCCTTGCGATTAAGCGTTGTTCACTGTGTTGGCCGACACACTTATTGTGCGGTGTGAATGGAGAGAGTTATAGTTAAATGCCTGCGAGCGAATTTTTGAGTAGCATCGCGGTGGACTGGTTATCTGACCAGTGTACCACGCCAATAGTTAGACTAGGGGCGAATAGGAATCCTTGACTTCATGAAGGCGTAGGGAGAGTTTGATTGGCGAAGGTCAATCCAGATAGAACGAGAGTTATCTTATTTGTCAGCAGCGAGCGGCACAGACAGCAGTCGTCGCAGCTTACGGTATTGTGCGCTACAGCTATTGCGAGCCCCATATTTCCTCCACAACAGTACACTTCACTGCATTTCACACGCGACAGCCTGGACCGTACCTAGCAACATTCTAAAGGATAATTATTCAAGCTGAGTAGGCGCGCCTGAAGTCAATAACAATCTTAAACTTTGTATAGAAATTTCATTAGCGAATCCTATTCTTGAGAGGTAACTTCACATTTCGAAAAGAACCAGGATATAACTCCTTCAATTCATAACTAAATGTGCCATTGTGATTTCTCAGAATTTTTGCGAAATAAATAATAATTTTCGTTAGTTTAGTGTTTTTCTTACACTAACTAGCACTACTCCAGTACCCAAGAATCCCACTAGTTACGTAAGAAATTTTGTGAATTTTTGTGTCATTTCCTTACAGCGGACGACTCCAGAAGATATTTATTGCTGAAAGTTTTTCAGGCATTTCTCTTTAGGACGTTAGCAGCGTCTGTCTTCTGTAGTAGTGTGGGGGTGGAAATCGCATCTTGCAGGAGCCACAGGGTAAAGGGTACATCTCAGATTAATCCGTTGCGCAGAATAACAGAATAGCAGATCAACCCCACGCTCACATCGTGGTTGCAAACATGGACCTCGTCACGGACGTCGGGAGTGCAGTGACGCATCATACAGCCTACTGCGCACAGTTTGAGTCGTAAACGATGTCCTGTGGCTGCACGAAAAGCATTATTCAACATGGTGGCGTTTCTGACAGGGCTTCTCTGTGCCATAATCCGTAGGTAGCGGTCATCTGCTGCAGTAGTATCACTTGGGCGGCCTGAGCGAGATATGTCATCGACAGTTCCTGTCTCTCTGTATCTCCTCCACGTCCGAACAGCATCGCTTTGGTTCACTCCGAGACGGCTGGACACTTCCCTTGTTGAGAGCCCTTCCCGGTACAAAGTAACAATGCGGACGAGATCGAACCGCGGTATTGACCGCCTAGGCACGTTTGAACTGCAGACAACACGAGCCGTGTACCTCCTTCCTGGTGAAATGACTGGAACCGATCGGCTGTTGGCCCCCATCCGTCTAATAGGCGCTGCTCATGCATGGTTGCTAACATCTTTGGGCGTGTTTAGTGACATCTCTGGAGAGTCAAAGCGACTGTGCCTGTGATACAATATCCACAGTCAACGTCTATCTTCAGGAGTTCTGGGAACCGGGGTGATGCAAAACATTTTTTGATGCGTGTATATTGTGAAAAGTAATGGTCCCATAACGCTCCCTCGAGATACGGCCGAAGTAGTTTCCGTCTGGAAGTTTCTCTCCGATAAAAATGACAGGTTGTGTCCTATTTCTTACGACTTTTTTAATGCCATAACACCGGTGGTCTGATATCCCGTACACTCGTATTTTGTTAGTTAGGGGACTGTGCGGAACTTGTAGCGGAATCGGATTTGCGTCTTCCGCGATTTGTGACGGGTGTAAACTTAACGTGTGTAACCGAGTCCGCGGAATGGTGTAGCCCTGCCGCCTTGGGTCGGGCGGCGCAGCTGGGCGGCGGGAGTAAAAAGTGATTTTATTGTGCGGCCCGCGAGCTGGTTAGGCGCTGCCAAGGCCGATGCCGGCGCCAGATAAGGCCCAGGTACCGGCGGGACCACACTCACTCCGGAATCGGAGTGGCCGCCTCTCCGCCGTGTCGCTGTGCTTTTGCTACACTTCAAAGCTCACACGGCTGGATTCGTTGTTGATAAAAAACCTGATTACCTACTTAGTTTTGTGACCCGTGGAACATTTGTACGATTAATAGTGATGATGTGAACCGAGTGATGTTACAATAATTTATAAATATAGCTACATACTCCCATTTAAAATTTCGTTTTATTTAGTAAACCCACCAAATTTAACGCATTACAAAAACAGAAATTCTTCTACGCAATAGAAGGAGATGTGAAAGAATCACTATTTCATTTTGTTTTCACATTTAGGTTTGCCGTATGGCACACATTTTATATCACTGGGTAAGTGATCAAATATTTTGATTGCAGCATTGTGCACACCTTTTTGGGCTAATGTGGAGTAACGAACGTCGTTTTCTTTATTCTGGTATTGTAACTGTGTAGTTCCTTTTAAACTGCAATGGATTATTAGTAAGAAACTTCGTGCAGGAATAAATATACTGTGAAGTAGTAGGCAAAATGCCAAATTCCTAAAACAAATGTCTACAAGATGATCCTGGGGAGCGCCATATTTTATTGCTACAGCAAATTTTTGATCACTGAAGATTTTCTTTCTTATAGATGACTTCCCCCTGAACATTATGTCGCATAACGGTACTGAATGAATATACGCAATATACACAATTCATGGGATAGCGATATGCACATATACAAATGGCGGTAGTATGGTGTGCACGAGGTATTAAAGAGCAGTCCATTGACGGAGTTGTCATTTTTACTCGGGGGATTCGTGTGAAAACGTTTCCGACGTGATTATGGCCGCACGCCGGGAATTAAGACATTGACGGATAGGACATTCCATTTCGCAAATTGTTCTGGGACTGAATATTCCAAGATCCACATTATCAAGAGTGTGCCGAAAATACCAAATTTCAGGCATCATCTCCTACCACAGTCAACCCAATGGCCGACGGACTTCACTTAACGACCGATAGCAGTGGCGTTTGCATAGAGTTGTCAGCAACACTGACTGAAATAACAGCAGAAATCAATGTGGGACGTACGACGAACGTATCCTTTAGGACAGTGCCGTTAAATTCGGCGTTAATGGGCTATGGCAGCAGACGACCGACGCGGATGCCTTTGCTAACAGTACGACATGGCCTGCAGCGCCTGTCCTGGGCTCGTGACTGTATTGTTTGGATCCTAGACGACTGGAAAACCGTGGCCTTGTCAGATAAGTCCCGATTTCAGTTGGTAAGAGCTGTTGATAGGGTTTGAGTGTGGCGCAAACCCCACCAAGTCGTGGACCCGAGTTGTCAACAAGGGACTCTGCAAACTGGTAATGGCTCCATAATGGTGTGAGCTAGTTTACATGAAATGGACAGGGCCCTGGTTATATTTGCCTACTTCGAGAACATTTGCAGCCATTCATGGACGTCATAGATCGAAACAACTATGAGATTTTTATGGACGACAATGAGCCATGTCACTGGGCCACAACAGTTAGTGATCTGTTTGAAGAACATTCTGGACCATTCGAGGGAATTATTTGGCCACGCAGATGACGGGACATGAATTCCATTTATGGGACATAATCGACAGGTCAGTTCGTGCACAAAATCCTGCAGCGGCAACACTTTCCCAATTATAGATGGCAATAGGGGCAACATGGTGCAATATGTCTGCAGGGGACATCCAACGACTTGCTGAGTCCATGCCCCGTCGAGCTGCCGTACTAAACTGGCAAAAGGCTGCCCGACACAATATTAGAACGTATCCCATGTCTTCTGTAAATTGGAAATTTGGAAAATTGTGGTAAGGACTATAGGACCAAACTGCTGAGGTCATCGGTCCCTAGGCTTTCACACTAATTAAACTAACTTACGCTAAGGACCCCCCCCCCCCACACACACACACACACACACACACACACACACACACACACACACACACACACACACGCGCGGACTCGAACCTCCGACGGGGGGAGCCGCACGACATGACTTTCGTCACGTCACTGTTTGTCAGCTTACTTGCTATTGCTGAATTAAGTTGTTTTAGTAGTTCCAAAACATGTTTTTTCAGTTTAAATTCTGATCAAAATGGATACCCAACGATTTTAAAGTTTGCACCGATATTATTACTCCCTCACTATCTGCTACACTTATCATTGGTGTAGTACCTATAGGTGGGCAGAGCTGAATATGTTGTGTCTTTTTGAAATTTCGTATGAAAACATTCAATGAAGATCATTTAGCAATACTTTTAAGAACGTTATTTACAAGTTCTTCTGTTACTGTAGGTATATTTGGATTGATTACAATACTAGTGTCATCGTCAAAAAGAAATAATTCTGATTGTTGTGCATTAGACAGTTGCGCGTTTTCATATATGGGAAACAACGGCGGGCCTTCGATTGAGCCTTGTGGAACCACACAAGTTATTTGTGCCCTCTTCTCCCACCCCACCCCACCCCTCCCCCACCCTAGTTATAAGAATCTCCGCTGTTTAGACTGGCTGAACTATGAAACGTAACTTTCTACGAAACCTCTGGTAGAAAAGTACACTGATGAGCCAAAACTTTGTGATCATGTGCTTAATAGGTTGTTTGTCCGTCTTTGGAACAAAATACATCACTGATTCAGCGTATCAGGGATCCGACAGTTTGTTGGTAGGTTTATGGAGGTACGTGGGATTAGATATCTACGCACAGGTCATATAATTAGCATAAATAACGTGTCACAGATCCGCGTACGCAGTGGTGGCCCCGATATTGACCCAGATCGGTTCCATAGGGTTTACATCAGACGAATTTGGTCACCCAGACCTCAACGCGAATTCACTAAAATGCTCCTCAAACCATTGTAGCACGGTTCTGACTCCGAGACAAGGACAATTACACTGCTAGAAGATAACATCGCTGTCGTGGCAGACGTCGAGCACGACGGGATGTAGGTGGTTCGCAGCTGTCAGCGTGTCTTCGATTATTACCGCAGGTCCCATGCAAGTTCAATAGAATGTCCCCCACAGAATAAAACTGCTGCACCAGCCTGCGTCCGTGGTGCGCTGCACGTTTCGAGCTGCCGTTCACCTCGATGATGACGTTTGTGGAGACGACCATCGACCTAGGGTAGCCAAAACGTTATTCACCCTTAGAGCCGACAGGTTTCCATTAATCGATGGCTGAATCCCGATGATCCGGTGCCCACCGCAATCGTTACTGACGATGTCGTCGGGTCAACACGTGAACACGTAAGGGTGGTCTGGTGCACAGCTCCATATTCAACACTGTACGATAAACAGTGTGCTACGAAACACCTGTGTGTGCACTAGTATGGTGTTCTTTCGGCAGAGATGCCACAGATCACCATCTGCCTGCTTTACAAAGCAGACAAGCCTCCGCATCCCCCGTTCCGCGAAGAGTCGTGCATGTCCACCCATCTAGCACCTGGTGGTAGTTTCACTAGTCTTCTACCCCTTTCCGTAGATGCTTACAACTGTTGCAATTGAACATTCGACCAGCTTCGCCGTTTTCGAGATACTCGTTCGCAGGCTCTGAGTAATAATCGTCTGCTCTTTGTCGAAGTCGCTTATCTCCATGGATTTCCCCATTTGTAGCCCATATTTTCGCTAAGGTGAGACCCAATCTGTGTCTGCTCCGTTTACATGCTTCTATTACCGCGTCATGTGCGCGCAACGTCACCAGGCGGCGTTCAGAGTTGCGGAGAGCAGTGGTCATAATGTTTTCACTGATCAGTGGATAGCTAGTGTGCAATAAACAAAATGTACGAAAGGTGAAAGAATCGGTTGAGAAGGGAGTGACTCAGCGTTGTAGTTAATTCCAAACGTCATTCAGTATTGACATTGAGCAAACTGTGACGGATACCAGGTAGAAATTTTTGTCCATTACAGGACTTCGAAGAGGGGTTGAACGGAATGGATAGTACCTTGAAAACAGGTTATGGGATTAACATCAACAAAGTTAAGGCAAGGATAATGGGATGTTGTCGAATTAAATCAGGCGATGCAGATTAAATTAGATTGGCAAATGAATTTTCCCATTGGGCTAGCAAAATAATTGATAATGGACAATATATGTTGAGGCGCCATAGAAACTGGTATAGGCGTGCGTATTCAAATACAGATATATGTAAACAGACAGAATACGGCACTGCCGTCGGCAACACCTATATAAGACAAGTGTCTGGCGCAGTTGTTAGATCGGTTACTGCTGCTACAATGGTGTTATAGTCGGCGCTCGAGCGATGGGACACAGCATCTCCGAGGTAGCGATAAAGTCGGAATTTTCCCGTACGACCATTTCACGAGTGTACTGTGAATATCAGGAATCCGGTAAAACATCAAATCTCCGACATGGCTGCGGCCGGTAAAATATCCTCCAAGAACGGGACCAACGACGACTGAAGTCAATCGTTCAACGTGACAGAAGTGAAACTCTTCCGCATATTGCTGTAGATTTCAAAGTTAGGCCACCAATAACTGTTACCGTGCAAACGATTCAACGAAACATTGTCTATATGGGCCTTCGGAGCCGAAGGCCCACTCGTGTACCGTTGATGACTGCACGACACAACGTTGTACGCCTCGCCTGGGCCCCTCAACACCGACATTGGACTGTTGATGACCGGAAACACGTTGCCTGGTCGAACGAGTCTCGTTTCAAATTATATCGAACGGATGGACGTGTACGGGTATGGAGACAACCTCATGAATCCATGGAACCTGCATGTGAGCAGGGGGCAGTTCAAGCTGGTGGAGGCTCTGTAATGGCGTGGGGCTTGTGCAGTTGGAGTGATATGGGATCCCTGGTACGTCGAGATACGACTCTGACAGGTGACACGTACTGTACGTAAGCATCCTGTCTGATCATCTGCATCCATTCATGTCCATTGTGCATTCCGACAGACTTAGGCAATTCCAGCAGGACAGTGCGATACACCGCACGTCCAGAATGGCTACAGAGTGGCTGCAGGAACACTTTTCAGAGTTTAAACACTTCCGCTGGCTACCAAACTCCCCAGCCATGAACATTATTGAGCATATCTGGGATGCCTTGCACAGTTCTGTTCAGAAGAGATCTCCACCCTCTCGTACTCTTACAGATTATGGACAGCCCTATAGGATTCATGGTGTCAGTTCTCTCCAGCACTACTTCAGACATTAGTCGAGTCCATGCAACGTCGTGTTGCGGCACTTCTTCGTGCTTGAGGAGGTCCTACACGATATTAGGCAGGTGTACCAGTTTCTTTGGCTCTTCAGTGTAGAAAGGATACGAAATGCAGACTGGAAATCGCAACAAAAGCTGTGAACGTCGGATATAAAATTAAATATTAGGAACATTCTACTGAAATTATTTGTACAGTTTGATCTTGTATGGAAGTAAAACGTGGACAATAAACATTTCAGAAAATTAGAGAAACGAAGCTTTTGAAAAATGGTGCTACAGAAGAATTCTAAGTATTAGATGAGTACCGTATTGAATCGGATTGAGGAAGGATGAAATTTGTTGCACAACTTGGTTGAGTCCGAATCGCTAGAACACATTCTGGAATATAAAGGAATCAAAAGTTTGGTGCTAGAAGGAAGTGTGTGTTTGTGTGGGGGGGGGGGGGGGGAGAAAAATTGTAGAGGAATAGCAGGACTTACAACCAGGTTCCTATAGATATGGGCAAGATATAGGCTGCAGTAACTATACAGGGATGAGGCTTCGGGAGGATAGACTAACGTGGAGAGCTGCATCAAACCAGTCTACAAACTTCAAACCGCAGCAACAACATCTGAGTGGTAAAATGTTCCAACGGGCGATCGGAAACTGCAGGCCAATTTCGGCCAAAGGTGTTGATGTCACGCATCAATCTTGCACATCCATTACCTAATAGACGCTGTTGTCATTCTTCCGAACTGGTCCTGCACTGTCTTCTAGATATTAGTGTTAACGATGTCAAAAACAGCTAAAGTGACTAAAACAAAACAAGGTGCCAGTGATGGAATCCATGTGAGATTCCATACAGAATTTGCAGCAGAGTTAACTCCCATTTTAACCATAAT
Organism: Schistocerca piceifrons; assembly: GCF_021461385.2. Taxonomy (NCBI): domain Eukaryota; kingdom Metazoa; phylum Arthropoda; class Insecta; order Orthoptera; family Acrididae; genus Schistocerca; species Schistocerca piceifrons. The sequence continues at coordinate 665,908,069 of NC_060149.1, forward strand.
ATACCGTAGATCCCTTTAATAAAACACTGTGCCAGATGATAGGAAGGGAGCTTTGGTCACATCCGTCTACAGGACGGATAGCAGAAGTGATCAACAAAACTACCGTCCAATCTCATTGATGTTAATGTGTTGTATGATCCTAGAAAATATTCTGAACTCAGACTTACTGAGTTACTGCGAACAGAGTGACCTCCTTCAACTAGTATAGATGCCGGAAAAGTCGATCATGCGAAGCAACCCTTGCACTTTTCTCACAAGACATCCTGAAAGTCATGGATCATGACAGTCAGGTAGATAAAATATTTCTTGACTTCGGAGAATTCATAGTACTATTTTGGATGGAGAGTCGTCGACAGAGGTAGCAGTAATTGAGGCGTGCCCCGAGGAAGTGTAATGAGACCATTGTTATACATGTTTTATGTTAATAATCTGGCAGATATTGTTAATAATAACGGCAAATTCTTTGCATATGACGTCTTTATCTGTAACGAAGCGCTGTCTGCAAGAAGTTTGTAGCTGTTGGCGTTTTTACTGTTGATTAGTTGAGCGGAAATGAAATGTGGTAACTGTAACTGTTTCCCTGTTAAATCTCTCTTTCCTGGACCGTGGAGATATGTCGTCTTCTCCTACAGCAGCTATTTCTATTGCCTGTATTAACAACTTAATTAATGAAAAAAGACCAGACCAGTAACAGACGGTGACCTGAAAATATATCAAGTATATTGCCAATAAAAATACGATAAATGCGAGGTAGTCTTATCACAAAGAGTGGAACTTAGCCAACCCACAATTCTGGGTTATATGGCGAGCTGCCGGCCGGAGTGGCCGTGCGGTTCTGGGCGCTACAGTCTGGAACCGAGCGACCGCTACGCTCGCAGGTTCGAATCCTGCCTCGGGCATGGATGTGTGTGATGTCTTTAGGTTAGTTAGGTTTAATTAGTTCTAAGTTCTAGGCGACTGAGGACCTCAGAAGTTAAGTCGCATAGCGCTCAGAGCCATTTTATATGGCGAGCTACCGTCTAGCTGTAGGACAAGATAAATATACATAGAAAACTTTGAGAAACAAACGAGAAACAATGATATCTCACCCAGTCCGTAGAGTGAGTGATGGTCACACAAACTGACATGAATTCTGGGAAAAGAGAACCACGGAAGGAAGTTGTTAGGCATGAAGAGTCACATAATGTGAACGCATAAACAGACACAACACGACAAAGCTTACCGCGCTAGCATCGATGGCATCGTAATACCGGTTTCTTGCGTTGCAAGTAACGTAACTGCTTGATATCTGCGACCGAAGTTGCAAAAGCGTTCTACGATGAAACATCTTAACTGAAGCTGATTCAGTATACATATGGTTGCTCCCAAAGTGATGGAAGCAAACACAAGTACAATAAAATGACGGAATATCCCAATATTACTAATAGCGATGTGAAGCCGAACAAGAACTGTAACGAAATGGGGTCCAGAGATCGTCTCTGCATGGTTTTGTAAAGTCATACGCAGCGTAACAGTCTGCATCCTCTGATAGAAAAGATCCCTGTAGCCAAGTTGATTGGTAGGTGGCAGTGAAATGGCTCCTAACTCTGCATGGTTATGAATTTCCTCCTGTACGTTATTGTGCCATTTTTCTTGTTGTGATAGCTCTGTACCTAGTCCGGGACGGGAGGAGAACTAGACGGGCTTATAACTAATGGAACAGTGCTGCTGGGATGTGATGGGTTTTCGAGAGAATTAGCAGGGGTCTGTAACTTGGAGACGGACATCTCTTACTCGTCGAAATCAGGTGGATTCAAATGCTATATATCGAAGACTGGAAGATTCGTGAGAATACGGCAGGTAAGCCATACTGTGACGGAAGGGGAGTTGAGAGGTGAGCTCTATACCGTTTCTTCTACGTGTTGTGGGCAAACATATTACGGCCCCTCACATACGTCTCGCTAAGTGACTGCAATGAGAAAATTAGGAGTTCATACGAAGGTTTCTACAGTGAGATAATCAGCAGCAGAAGTTCCGTCTGTTGTTTTCTTGATAAATAAGAGAAACATTCTTCCGTGAGTTTTGTATGCATATAAATGGACGGACTGACATCTTAATAGACTAAATTTACATATATATGCTTACTTCGCACGGTGTGGGGCCAAGGGTATCCTGTATCACCTCTAGACATTCCCTTTCCTATTCCACTCGCAAGTACAGCGAGGGAAAAGACTACCCATATGTATCCCTATGAGCGCTAATTTCTCGTATCTTATCTTCGTAGTCATTATGTTAAACATATGTTGCAGCAGTCAGCTCCAAATGTGAGTTTTCAATAGTGTTCCTCTAAAAGAACATTCTTATTTTGCTCTTCAAATTGTGCTTTTCTGTGTTGTCGTGTGAAATATTGTGACAATAATGGCGTGTGAAAAACGTAATACTAGGCTCCAAAGTAAACTGAGAAATGACAGTGAAGACGAAAGCAGTGTGTTAGCGACACCGTGTAATGAATTAACTAATGTTCAAAGTAGTAATTTGGTAATTGTGCATAGGGAAATGGAGCGGGCTGCAAATAATGGTGTAGGCAGTGAAATAGTTAGTGAACAAAGAAGCATTATCGATCGATCGGTCGGCAAAAGCTCGCCTCAGGATTCCGAAATGACAGGACACAATCTTGCAAATACTGTAGATTCAGGTTTTGCGTCCTCACCGGTTTCTCAAATAAGTCAAGACACATTTTCTGCTTGTAAAAATGTGAATGTTGCCGGTGCAAATGCACTGCCGAAAAGCATAGAGGAACAGATTCCAGACACTAATACATTATTATTGCAATTAATGCAACAAATGAAAGAAAATCAGAGACAAACACAGCAACAGTTAGACACAATGGAACAAAATCAGAGACAAACACAGCAAAAGCTTCAAAAGTTAGACACAATGGAACAAAATCTTCGGAAGTGAGACACCACACTTGAACAAACAGGTGAAGATTTAACTACTGAGTTACATAACATTGAATCGAAATGTCAAAATGTCTGTAATGACGTAAAAACACAAATTTGTGAGCATTTTCAACCTATTTTTTCGCGGCATGAAAATGCATTACAGAATCACGAAGCAGCCATAAAAGAACTGCAAACCATTGTTCATGAAAATCATGAGACCTTGTGGGCTAAAATTGACTCAGTTGCATCTACCTATTCGGTTACGCAACTTACAAGAACTCAGGAAAACTTAAAGGACACAGTAGATACTCTGAAAATTGGTTCAGAAAGACACATGGAGGAAATTAGTTCATTATCAGAGAAAGTAGTCGAACATTCGGATCAGCTAAATAATTTATCTACGAAAGTAGATGATAATCTGAATGACGCAAGACCGGTAGTCTTTAGTGACACAGAAGAGTACGAACAAATTAGGAAATTCAAACAAAATCAGAATCAAATTAATACGCAACACCAAAGAGAAATCCGGGAAGTACAAGATCAGTTGGCACAAGTAATACAAAAATTACATATTTCCGAGGACACTCGCGCTCCAACATGGGAAGAGGGACTTAGAAATACGGAAAAGCCACAAAATAATAACGCAGGGCATTTCGGAAATTATGAAAGAAATTGGCAAGGTACACCGAATTTTGAGATGGAACCGCCGAAACGAAGTAATAATGACCGATATGCGACTCGCCGACATGATGATTTTGACTATAAGCTGTTCATTACTACACGTAAATTCAAAACATTTAAGAATTCTGGCAACGACATTCATCCACAAGCGTGGCTTCATCAATTCTCTCATTGGTTTCCTCCCAACTGGTCATTAGAGGACAGATTAGAATTTATATGTGGCTATTTAGAGAATGAACCAGCTGTAAGAATGCGATCGGTCATTCACGATTGCCACAGTGAAGGAGAATTTTACCACGCCTTCCTCTCAGCATATTGGTCTCAAGCTACACAAGACCGAGTAAAACATAGCATCATAATGATGAAACATTTCGAACAATCTGAATTTTCCAGTCTTGTGAAATATTTTAAAGACATGTTGCACAAGAATCAGTACCTGTCAAACCCTTACAGCCCCTCAGAACTCATCCACGTTTGCTTAATCAAATTGCCTGAACATTTACGACATATTATTTTGGCAGGACGTTGCAAAGACGACACTGAAGCTTTTCAGGGACTGTTACAAGAATTAGAAATTGACACTGACAATCGCAGAATGCGAAAACAGGAGCACAACAATTACAGGTCACATCCGTCACAATTCCGCGATGACAGAAATAATAAATGGACATGACAAGGCTATTCTTACAACGTAAATCGTGACCGAAACAGACACCACCCGTATGACAACCGTTGGCAGTGTAGTAATAATTACAGAGAAAGATCGCATTTGCCGGCCGAAGTGGCCGTGCGGTTAACGGCGCTGCAGTCTGGAACCGCAAGACCACTACGGTAGCAGGTTCGAATCCTGCCTCAGGCTTGGATGTTTGTGATGTCTTTAGATTAGTTAGGTTTAACTAGTTCTAAGTTCTAGGGGACTAATGACCTCAGCAGTTGAGTCCCATAGTGCTCAGAGCCATTTGAACCATTTTGAAAGATCGCACTTCCGTAGTAATGGATATGACAGAGACAATCATAGAAACAGACAATATGGCAACCAGAACTATTATTATCACGGGAGACAGAATAACTTCAGACGCAACGGTCCACCGTGCAGTGATAATTCAGGGAGAAATTCTCCACCACTTAATCGACAACAAAGAAACTACAGGATCTACCGACAAACCTGAATTTCATCAGAACTGGTGGGATTCAAACTGGGCAGGGCCCTCTCGGCAAGGTGAATTTATAGAAGTTAGATCTCCAAATCTCAATAACGATGGGCGCCAACAGAGACAATAGGCAATGACTCATACCGTTGGCAGCCACAAAAAGTACTTATGAAACTGACGACGCAGCTGCCGTAGCTAGTAATTACATAAAAATGGAAGACATTAGGGACATCTTAGCCCAGGAACACGAAGTAAAACATAACAACATTGCATATGCTGTGATTCACATTACAGTAAATGACGTAAAATTTACGGCAGTACTTGACTCTAGCAGTGCCATTTCAGTAATTAATGAAACAGCTTTTAGCAAATGCAACAAATTGAACAATTGCCCCACACTTCCTTTACGTAAGATTAAATTACAAGGTGCAATTTTTGGAAAAAGTGTAGATGTACGCGAACAAACCAACTTAGAATTCTTTTGTCAAAGCCACAGCTTCTCTATGAACTTTTTGATTGTTCCATTATTGTCGACGGAAACTATATTGGGAGTAGACTTTTTGAATGAATACAAAGCAATCTTAAACTTTCACGATGCTGAAATAAGTTTAGAGAAAGAAGGTAAGTCAATAGCTTTGAAATTTGAAGATTGGCTCTCAAACCATGACGAGGAAATTAATCGGCTATGTCTTCAAAATTAAATCATGACAGGTTAAAACGTTGGGCATTGTTTCTGCAAGAATTCCACTTCACAATAGTCTACATTCCCGGCAAGGAGAACATTGTTGCGGACGCACTGTCACGCGCACCGGTTTGGCTTGAGAAAAGTAACACAGAAGGCAACCTCGACGAAAATTTCAGTATTCTTTACATTCAGAAAGTCGCCTTTGAAAACTTCATCACCACATCTTTAAAGGACATTGCTCATGAACAAGATGAAGATCCGATTTGGAAAGACATCAAAAGTAAATGGCATGAAAAGCCGCACACTCAGATTCGGCAATATTATCTGGTTAGAAACAGCATACTCTTCTAACGCTGCACTGTTGATGACAAGCTATGGGTACTTTGCATTCCAGACGATTTTGTTAATAAGCTCATTTGGTACATTCATTTCAGCTACGCACATTTTCGTCCACGAAAATGTTATCATATTCTTCGAACGACTTGTTATTTTAACAATATGGAAAAGAGAATTCGAAGAGTCTTGTCTATTTGTAAACTTTGTCAAAAGGCGAAACCATCTACTATCTCACATCGTGCTCCGTTGTTTCCTATCATTCCTTCTAAATTAAAAGAATTTGCTGCTGTTGCTCTCTTGGGACCCCTTGTCAGAACATCGAATGGATTTTCGTACGTTCTAGTCGCTGTTGAACTTACTTCAAAATTTGTTTCTTTCACACCGTTACGTAAAGCCACTGGACGGTCTGTATCCAACGCCTTTGCTAAAAATTTCTTACGTGAAGTTGGACACATTAGTAAAGTCATTTCAGATAACGGACCGCAATTCAGATCTGGTGTTTGGTCACCCATGCTTCGGAACCATAAAATCAAACCTGTTTTTATTTCATTGTACTCACCACATTGTAAGCCGTCTGAACGGATTATGAAAGAAATCAATAAGCTTTGCAGACTTTGTCACAGAAAGCATCAGCATTGGGACAGATATTTACACTTATTTCAAAAAGTGCTGAATGAAATGCCTCATGACTCCACTGCTTTACCATCTATTCTTGTACTGAAGAATGAAGAACCACCAAACAGAATCAGAGAGCTTGTACCTTTTCCGAATACACATAAACTTCGACACAAAGACATAATTGATTTGGCTATTAAAAATATAAATTCTGCTGCAGACAAAAGGAGAAAACTACACGGTAAAGCAAATGCAAAGAAATTATATATTGGTCAGAAAGTTCTCATTAAAGCTCATTCGTTGTCACATAAGAAGAAACACTTAAGTCACAAATTCTTTCTGATTTACAATGTACCTTACAGAATCCGATGTATACCACATGATAATTGCGTTGAAGTTGAAACTCTGCGTACTAGGGAGAGTAAAGGTTTGCACCACATTTCACATGTAAAACCGTTTATTGAGAGATAATCTGCTTTTTAACTTTGTCTTTGCCATACATCTTATCACTTCACGTTACTAGTATGCTTTGTCAGACTTAGAAACTGTTAACATGCAACGATGTTTGAAGTTAAATATCCAGTCAAGAACCAAGAGAACTTATTTAAACAGAATTTACGAATACATTGTTATAGTGAACAGACGACACAGTGTTATTGTGTGTGTACATTCTTGCTTGCTAGTGGCGCGATTACGTAACGACCATAAGGGTCACATACTTAGAACATGTACCGGTACTGCTAATGAGATTTTAATGCAACATTTTGGTTTACTTCTGGATTTAAAGTACTTTCTGAGAGATATCGGATGACACAGTGGTTAGTTTATTTGACAGTTACACGATTATATCACGACGCTACTAATGAGTGACACATTGTATTTTATTGCTTTTACGCTGTATCTGTTTTATATCTGCACAGTTTTTCTGGTCTATTCTGGAAAGTAAAACATGTTTTAGTAGCAACTTTTGGGGTATAGCTACAATGAGACAGCCTTTTCTGTAGCACAACAATACGTTACATTATAGTACTTTCTTGATCACGGTAAGGTACGTAATAACTAAGATATCTATACGCAAAGCATTTCACTTTCGTTTATGATGAGGTAAGTACATTGACTTCAGCAGAACTTTGCTTACAGAGGACGATAAGTACGACACTTCCACATTTAGCGCTACAGGACACGCATTTGAGAGATTAATTTTGTACTTAAACCATCGATTTTTCAAGATTTTTGAATTACAAAGTTTTCCGTGATACATTTCATTCCATTGCCATAATCTGTAACACCTGAGGGTATAATTACATTAATCCTCAGGGGGTACACGCCTACTTTGCGTACCATGTGTCTGGCAAGCACAAGGAACCCTAGCTAATATTGTATTTACTTATACAACTTTACACATCGGTACCATATTTCTCTAACACATAAATTACACAGCTATTTGATCATGTAACTGAGAGATAAACATTTTTTTTACTACATCAGTGACACATGTTTACACAATTACACAGTTGGATAACTTCACACTTATGAAACTGTATTTTGTCTGTACTTTGTGAACTGTTCATATTTTTTCAGAACCATTCTGATACTATGAGAGCTTTGAATGATGTATTTGGTATGGGACCATGATTTTTAAAGTACGTTTGAGGTAGATGACACTATTGAAATGAGCAGAGAATTTTTCTTAGGTCTTGAAATTATTGAAAGAAGCTGCGACAATTTTGAGATGTGATTGATCTGTTATGATGTTATTATTACGATTACGATATGTATTATGCTGTTGAGGTATGTTTATGATCAATAAGCTAATGCTATATGAGGAATTTGATAATGTAGCATAATCATACTTATTATGATGAAATACTGAAGAAGTGTCGACGAATATGTATATGTGTAATAAGGTAAGGAATAATGGGTAGTGGTTAGCGACTCTGGTTTGTGAAAAAGGATGTTGGAAACCAAGAATCGTACTTTAAAGAGTTATGAAATGTGTGTATGTGCGTAATGTATCACAATGCCGACGAAAATTTTTTGGACACTGTTATATTTATAGGATTTTGTTTCTACACATTTGTAACGCAAATTCTCAACATGTGAAATTTTTTTATATGAGACTGCCACTGTAGCGGAAACTGCTGTCGTAAATATTTCGGTAAGAAAGGTAAGTGACCTTGACGTAATGCGTTTTGGGCGCCCAGCTGAGAGATAGTCGTCTGACAAAAGAAAGCCATTAGGTGGGAAAAAGAGGCCATTATCCTCGCTATTGACATTCCTTGGTAGAAAGCATCCCAAATACAACACGCTTATTACTTGGAAAGATACTTACATCTGCACACCTGATTATGACAAGCGTCTTTCTACGAGAGTTGAGAGAATTTCTACTAACTTATGAAATGTCACATGACTATTGAATGGTATTTTTATGCTTCGCTTTAGATAGTTGCTTATTTCATTTGATATCTGGTTTCCAGCTGTGTTGCAGCATTGGTTTTATAAAATAAAATTAAATACATTTGCTAATGTGAACACTTTCTGTCAACAGGTCTATTAAATCATAATTTTATGATCCACGTTCTTCGAAAAAGGAGCACTTGGAAAGGAAAGAACAATAAGAAGGGATTAATAACAGTTACTGCATACATAATTTTCTTTTCAACTACTTGGTAATTTTTTTGGTAGAATAACTTCTTGTGGTGCACCACTTTAATGACATAGATATTAAGATGTGAATAGACGTTTCCCTTTTCTGCATTGTTGTCTTTAGTGTAATATCTTTTCTGCTTGAGCTTTGTCATGTTTAGGTATAAGTTACAGCATTTGCTGCTGCTGTTTGCCAGGCATAGTGTTCCTGAATTTCACTTTGTATTATTCTGTTAAGCCAGTTTTACTACTGATTTATTTTTCTTATTTGCTGCATTTGCCAATTTGCATTTTTTGTCATTACTGTTTGTGTTAATTGTTTTGTGCTGCTGCATTGCCTCATCCCTTAGTTTAGCATCTGGGCTCAGTAGATTTAAGTTAGCTTAAGAGGGGGTAGGCTATATAAGAGAATGAGTTGCGATGAATTGGAAGAAATGCATTGAGAAGTTATACGAAAAAAGTACAGAAAGCAGGTATAGATAGGACTTTTTGGGAATAATGAAGAACGAAGGGAGATCTCCAAGAAGTAAAGAAAGTTTTGTTTGCAATATACTGCAGGAAAACAAACCCTGTCCTTTCTTTGTATTCTTCCACTATGTGTTTGTGTACCCTTGTGTATTTTTGTTCATCCTGTCTTTATGTGTTTATCTGATAAGACTTATGTTGTAGAATTTTTCTAATTCACTATGATGAGGAATACTGTTATCCTCAAATATAATTTGCATTTATAATATGTTATTTACTTTGTAAAGATGTTTAGACATTGTTTAGCCTGTTTTGTTGCTCAAGTGTGAAGTTGATGTTTCAAAAGTTATTCTGATCTTTTATGTATTTACTTATGTCATAATTCCTGTAACACTGATGTATATGTTTATTTCTATTCTTTTGTAAAGCCCCTATTACTACAAATGTTATCTGTATTGTTATGTTCTTTAATGATGTATTTTGTACCTCTGTTATTGTATTTTTATGTTATAAAATTGTAATTTACACTAGTTCATCAAATTAAGTAACTTGTAAGTTACATTTCACTGCACATGTTTCTGTTGGTCATAGTATATGGACAATATGTGAGAAGTAGGGACTGATAGTGTTTGCACATGTGTTAATAATTCAGCAAGGGCCTGGTTAACAGCATTGCTGATTCTAAGGACAATTAAAAAAAAAAGCTTTGTGCTTGCACAAGTGGTGGTTTATGGACTTACTATATTCTCCGCAAGACTCTTCAATGGTGATTGTGCACCTGCACAGTCGCAACAGATGGCTGCTGGCCATCTGTACAAGAACTACAGTGGGTCTACATCTTTGATGACTCACCGATACCATTAAGGACTGCAGTGGGTCTGCTCCTCTGGTGGCCCACCAATACCTTAATCTCTACCAGGAATACAGTGGGTCTGCTCTGTGATGACCTACCTACCAATATTCTTCATAACATCGACTGACTCTGTTGTGGCCCATTACCTGTCTGGATGTCAAGAGTCACCATTGTCTTTCCGTTGGAAAGACAACATTACTTCTTCAAGACTGCATGGAAATCCACTACTTCTGTGTGCGCAATTCCTCTTACTAATGAGATTTTGTAAAAAAAACTGTAATTACTATTATGATGAATGATCAGGACTGTCTTAATGGACTGTGAGGAAATTTTAGCTTTTGACCAACATTGTATCAATACATGTGTGCATTTGATTTCTTTGTTATTGTAATTGTGATAAAATTTTAACAAATATGTATTGGCCACTGACCAAAACAATTTGTAAAATTTTTTGTGGGGAGCTTGGGGGCTATGTAAGTAGGCTGTTTAGGTTTTATATTGGTAACGCCACGTAGCGCTCTGTATGAAAAATCACTGCCTGTGCTGTGTGCAGTCTGTGGCTAGTTTGCATTGTTGTCTGCCATTGTAGTGTTGGGCTGTTGGCTGTTAACAGCGTGTAGCGTTGCACAGTTGGAGGTGAGCCGCCAGCAGTGGTGGATGTGGGGAAGTGAGATGGCGGATTTTTGAGAGCGGATGATCTGGACAGAGACAGTAAATTTGTAAGATTGGATGTCATGAACTGCTATATATATTATGACGTTTGAACACTATTAAGGTAAATACATTGTTTGTTCTCTATCAAAATCTTTCGTTTGCTAACTATGCCTATCAGTAGTTAGTGCCTTCAGTAGTTTGAATCTTTAATTTAGCTGGCAGTAGTGGGGCTCGCTGTATTGCAGTAGTTCGAGTAACGAAGATTTTTGTGAGGTAAGTGATTTGTGAAAGGTATAGGTTAATGTTAGTCAGGGCCATTCTTTTGAAGGGATTATTGAAAGTTAGATTCCGTTGCGCTAAAAATATTGTGTGACAGTTTAAGCACAGTCATGTTTAATTTTTCTAAGGGGACGTTTCAACCTAGGTCTACAGACTCGTATACCTTTGGGATTTAGCGGTCAGTAGACAGGTATTTTGTTATTGCTCACTGTGTCAGCCTTTCTGGGAGATTTCGAAAACGTATCTCAGTACATTTCGGTTTGCAGGAGGGATGACAAAAAAGGACATTATTCAAAATCCTGGTATTTACCCCAGCGACATTCAAACGCCCATTCCTTCTGAGAAGGATAGGACAACTTTTGCGAGTCTGTAATCATTAACAGCTGTCCAGCATGGCGAGCAGTGGGTTGTCTGGTGGGAGTGGTATAGCCCTGACGTGTAGGCGGACGTCCGCGATCCGGTGACAGCTGCTCACATGGTGGAGGCGTCGAGAGGGTGGAGAAGAGAGTGAAACATCCTATTGCAGCCACAGACCGACTAGTCTCACCTGGATTAGTTCAGGAGCAGTATACCTCAATTCTCAGTGATTTACTTCCACCAGCATGACAAGACCACCGAGAGACAGAGCGCAATTAGCGTTGAATGTCTTCAGCTATTTGACGATTGTTACCACTCATTTTGGTATCGGTGTTAGGTTACTGCCTAGCCTGTGGGACGCCTCCAGAGATGTCAAGGAAGCGTCTGTAACGGTTACCTGGCTAATGGAATCCGACTGCAGGAAAAATTACCAAGCAGAGGGACTCGCATGATCAAATTAATTAATTAGCCTATCAATATGATATCAATGACATGCCGCCGGGTGAGTGGAAGCGAGGGCGAAGTACCACGGATATGATTCTTTCGTTGCTGCGAGATCTTTTAACAGAATTCCAATCTCCCACCTACACAGAGAGAGATGATCATCATAATAAGATTAGCTATATTACCCAATTTGTAAAGTGATATGTAGTATAAAAGAGATAATTACAACTTCTCTGTGCTGTTACCTTGAGAGACTTCTCATGAGATGAGACATTGTTTACTTTAAGAGAGAGTTCGAAAGTGAGGAGGCATCCTGTGACTGAGGTAGAGCATGCTCTGAGCACTCTGTCATGAGCCAAAAATGAGTTTAATATTAGAGTCCTATGATGCAGGACGTGGCTGATAAGAAAAGATACTTTTCTACCTGATGAGAAAGTGCTTAGAGGAAATGTAGCCAACGCCATAGTGTTGTACAAGATTTTCACAACAAGTAACGATACTTTAGCGATGCGAAAACGCCTGTGCGGTCCGACTTCCTCTACTTTCGAAAATAACTCGTATAAACTTGCGACTCGTAAATAGGCATAAGTGTGTTTTGACACAGCAACATCCTCTCTCGGATTTTTTTTAAACTGAGGATTCTGTGTCAGGAATGGAACTACTGTACACATCCCAGCGCTGGTACTTGACTCGTATTGTGCCGCGGCTCGAGTCAGGCAGCGATAGGAAGTTGCGAATTAGCGACTGGCGGTTTCTCAGCCTGCTCTTCAGGTGCACAATACACTCGATAGATGGCGCTGGACTAGAATGGAGGTGGCTGGTCAGTTCTTACTCTCAAATGACGTTGCTAGAGGAGTCCTGTACGCAGGGGTGTCCTCCTTCCCCTCCATCTCCCGTATGATTTCCTGGCCCACACTGACCACACTTTTTCCATCTATGTGATTGCCGCAGACCTCAATATCCATATCCGTGCGCCTGCCGAACTTCAGCGGTGGCATCGATTTATCACCACCCTCCAGGGAGACCTAGTTCCCCTCCCCCAACACACCCGACCCGAATCCAACACCACTCCCGACGTGATCCTAGCCTGTCCCAACCTCCTTGGGGGCTTCACCGCAGATGTCCTTGACCTCACTGGCAGTGACCATGCCCCCGTCCTCCTCACTATCTCTGATGGTCGCCATCCCTGCCCCATTCCTCGCCCCCTGACATTCCTCCTAAACTTGTCCACGACTACTCCTGTGCTAATTGGGATGCCTACTGGGACTCCATACACACCCAGGTCGAACGCCACCACCCTACCCTCCAATCTTCCGATGACATCTCCCAAACCGCTGCCTTTCTCCACCAGACCTTGTCTGACGCCGTTGCCACCCATATCCCTACCAAAGCCATCCACCCTCCCTGCGCAGCCCTGCCCCAAAAGGCTGTCCTTCTCCTTGATGAATCCCATCACATCTCTCGATCCTTCCTCTGCACTCGTGATCGGGACACACACGTCACCGGCAATTACAATAACACATCCGCAACATGCTTACTGCAAAGAAACGCCATGCCTGGCGACAGAAATGCACACAACACCACACTCCCGACAGACTCTTCCAAGTATTGGTCTGCTTTCCACCACCTTACTGGGAACCGCCTACCACGCAATACCCTCTCCTCCTTGATGGCCATCCCTTTCCTGACAACCTCAGTAAGGCCAATCACTTTGCCTTCCACCTCTCTGATGTCTTTTCCATTCCAGATGATCCCCAATTTCATTATTTCCTCTTCTTCGACGTCATCGAATGTACAGATACCTCCACCCCTCCCCTTGCTCCTAGCTTCGAGTACTTCAGCCACACACCATCATCAGGACGTAACACTCCCACCACTACACAGGACATCAGCCTCACACTCCGCACTAAATGCAACTCTGCTCCTGGCCACAACCACGTTACCTACTGCCATATCAAACACTGCCCTCACTCCTTCTTTGCAGTCCTTGCCGCCCTCTACAACATAATTCTTGTCACTGGCTTCTATCCTGACCTGTGAAAAACCCCCCATATCCTGTTGTTCTCCAAACCCAACAAGCCTCCATCTGATGCCTCTTCCAGTCACCCTATATGTCTCACCTCAGTGTTCAACAAGCCCTTGAAATCCATCCTTACCCAGTGTATCCATCACCACTTCCACCAACACCACCTGCTCCCCTACACCCAATGTGGCTTTCGACCTTCCTTCTCTGCTGATGACCAATTCCTACGCCTCACTCATCTCCTCTCCCTCCAGCTTAACTCCTGTCGCTCCACCATTTTTGTCTCCCTAGACCTCAAAAAGGCCTACGACCATGTATGGCATCCTGGTCTCCTGTTTAAACTCTAGGAATACAACCCTTCCTATCAACTATGTCCATCTGCTTGCCTCCTTCCTCTCCCGACGATTCTCCTACATTACCATTCATAACGCCGATTCCAGCACCTTCTACCCCTCTGCAGGTGTGCCCCAGGGCTCTGACCTCTCCTCTCTCCTCTACCTCCTGTGCACGGCTGATATGCCCCAACCACCCCTCTGGTCCACCTCCTGCAGTATGCAAACGACACTGCCTTCCTTGTCCTCACACCTACCCTTCAATAGACCTAATGCCTTCTATACCTTCTTCAGAATCACCTTGACCTTTTTGCCACATGGTGTAACCAGTGTCTTATCATAATCAATCCTTGCAAGACCCAGGCAATCCTCATAGGTTGTACCATTCGCTCCTTCCGGCTCCTTGATTTTTCACTTACCATCTGCGCTCGTCCTGTCCACCTCTCCCCCACCCTCACCTACCTTGGACTTACCACTGACTGTCAACTCACCTGGATCCCTCAGCTCCACTGTATCCAATCCAAAGACCACAACCGCCTCCATCTCCTTAAACTCCTCTCTGGCTGGACATGGGGGCTGAACCCCTTCTACCATCCTCAACACCTACAAATCTTTAATCCATCGCATATCGCATCCCCTGGTACGCCAATCCCACCTGGATCTCTGCCTCCCCCCCCCCAAATTCTATAAACCCCTCCAGATCCTCGAGACAATGCACCCCGCCTCACCTTCTGTGTACACCTCCCATCCCCCACGCTGATCCTCTATGACCTGATTTCTTTCCCCCACATCTGCTCCTTTTCCTCAAACATATGAGCCCTCTACACCTCCCCACCAAATTGATGCCCCCCCATCCCCTGCTTGCTCCTCTCCAACCCCAGCCTAGTGCCGAGCATTTACCATTGTGTCCCCCCTACCCTCCATCTCTACACCCTTCATCTCCTCTCCCAAGGTGGCATCCGTCAACTCCCCCTCCTGGATGATGCTCTCTCTCCCTCCATTTATCCCTCATATCAACTCTGATCCTCTCCTCCCTTCCATCCCTCTGTCCTTTTCCCGGGCTCCCTCTCCCCCTCCTTCCTTCCTGTTTTTCCCCACCTACCCTCTCTTTGACTCCATTCTCTCCACTGAGTCCTTTTGCTTTCCCCTCCACTGCCTTCTCAACTCCTTCTTATGCCTGCCCTGCCAACCCCCCACCCCCTTGGTCTGTGTCCTCTCCCTCCATCAGCTCTCCCCTTTTTGCTTTTCCTCTCCTCCCCCGCTTTTCCCCCTCATCTCTCTAGGTATTCCCCCCATCTGCCTTCAAGTCTACTCTATCGTGCAGTGTTTATGTGAGTGTTCAGTGTTGTGTGTCCCCTTTGTAAGTGTTGTGAACAGACACCATACTGTCCCTCAGTGGTTTTTTTTAATGCTTCCAAACAGAAATCAGACTGTCGGTTTGTTTTTTAATTGAGCCTATCTAATTACTATGTGTTTCAATCACCATCACCAACCCATTGTTTTTATATTTTCACTTCGCAAACTTTTCGCCATGTTACAGTTTTAAGCAGTCACCATTTTCTGGCCTGTTTTTATTGTTTCGTTATCTCCTCATTACGTTTTTAACTCTTCTGTAGTCTGCAGAGTGGCATATTACACTGCTGCCATCCTGCCCCCCTCTCCCCCTCTGAGGGGGAATCGAAATTCAATAAAGAAAAAAAATACTTTTCCACACCTTGGACTCACCATTGACCATCAGCTCACCTGGATCCCTCATCTTTGCTCTGTCCAGTGCAAAGCTCACAACTGCC
Organism: Schistocerca piceifrons; assembly: GCF_021461385.2. Lineage (NCBI taxonomy): Eukaryota > Metazoa > Arthropoda > Insecta > Orthoptera > Acrididae > Schistocerca > Schistocerca piceifrons. Next base: position 665,924,304 of record NC_060149.1, read on the forward strand.
GCCATCTTCTCAAACACCTCTCTGGTCGTACATGGGGGTTGAACCCTCTACCATCCTCCACACCTACAAATCCTTGAACTGTCCCTTCCTCTGTTATACCAGTCCCGTCTGGATCTCTGCCCCCCCCCCCCCCAAATTCTGTAAGCCCCTCCAGATCCTCGAGCACCATGCACTCTGCCTCGCCTTCTGTATACGCCTCCCGTCCCCATGTGGACCCTCTATGACCTGATTCCTTTCCCCTAACTGCTCCTTTTCCTTGAACATATCCAAGTCCTCTACATATCCCAAGACTTGATCCCTCCATGCCCTGGTTGCTCCTCTCCTCTCCAACTCCCATCACTGCCACACCTCCCACCAACCCTCCACCTCTACACCCTTCATCTCCTTCCCCAAGGTGCCTTCCATCAACTCCCTCTCCAAGGTGATGCCCTCTCTCCCTCCATTTATCCCTCATATCAACTCTTCCCCACCCTACCTCTGTCTTTTTCCTAGGCTCCCTCTTTCCCTCCCTTCCATCCAGTTTACCCTCGCTTTGACACCCTTCTCACCACTGAGTCCTTTTGCATTCCCTCCTCTGCCTTCCTCAATTCCTTTCTGATCCACCTTGCCCCTCCACCCTTTGTGTGTCCTCTCCCTCCATTGGCTCTCCCCCCTTTGATTTTTCCTCTCCTTCCCCTCTTTTTCCGCTCATCTGCCCAGGTCTTCCCCCCCCCCCCCCCAATCTGCCTTAGGCTGTGGTGTGTTATCTTCGTGTCTACTCTTTAGTGCAGTGTTTGAGTGTTACGTATTGTGTGGCTTTTTTGACGCGTTGCGAACAGGAACCATAATCTTGCTAGGTGTGATTTTTTTATGTCTTGAAAAATAGAATCCACACTGTCGCCGTATTTTTTAATTGTCTGTCTTCTATTGTACCTGTTTGCTTACTGCATGTCTTAATTAGCGTCATCAACCTTTTGTTTTTCTATTTTAACTTCCACAACTTTCCGCCATTTTACAGTTTAAAAGTCACCGTTTTATTGCCTGTTTTTATTGTTATCTTATTATTATGTTTTTAAATATTCTGTAGGCTGAAGAGCGGCGTATTAATCTGCTGCCAGTGGGGGAATCGAAACCCATTAAAGGAAAAAAATAATTACATATGCATCCCTCCAACTTAACTCTCATTGCTCCACTATCTGTGTTTCCCTCGACCTCCAGAACACTTACAATCATGTCTGTCATCCTGACCCCCCTCTTTAAACTCCAGACCTACGCTCTTCCCATCAATTTCATCTGTCTTGTTGCTTCCTTCCTCTCCTGTCGTCCTTCCTATGTCACTCTCCACAGTACCAGCTCCCATTCTTTCCATCCCACTGCCGGCGTGCTCCAAGGCCCTGTCCTTTCCCCTCTCCTCTATCTCCTGTACACTGCAGATATGCCCAAACCTCCCAACCTTTTCACCTCCTCCAATTTGCTGATATCACCACCTTCCTGGCGCTTTATCCTACGCTTCAACAGTCTCAACATACCCTTCAAATCCACCTCAACCATTTCACCACCTGGTGCAACCAGTGGCTCCTTCGCATCAACACTTCCAAGACCCAGGCCATCATCATAGGTCATACCACCTGCTCCTTCTGGTTCTACTATTCTTACCTCACCATTTATGGTCGTCCTATCCACCTCACTCCTATCCTAAAATACCTTGGCCTCACCCTTGACCATTACCTCACCTGGATTTCCCATCTTCTTATGATCCAACACAAATCCACAATAGAATCCGCCTCCTGAAACTCCTGTCCGACTGGATATGGGGACTGCATCCTTCTACCATCCTTCACACCTACAAATCCTTGATCTGCCCCATCATTTCTTATGCCAGTGTCACCTGGATTTCTACCCCAGATTCTATAAAGCCCTTCAAATCCTTGAATGCCATATTCACCTTCTGACCCCGATCCAGATCATCTACACTCCCGGAAATGGAAAAAAGAACACATTGACACCGGTGTGTCAGACCCACCATACTTGCTCCGGACACTGCGAGAGGGCTGTACAAGCAATGATCACACGCACGGCACAGCGGACACACCAGGAACCGCGGTGTTGGCCGTCGAATGGCGCTAGCTGCGCAGCATTTGTGCACCGCCGCCGTCAGTGTCAGCCAGTTTGCCGTGGCATACGGAGCTCCATCGCAGTCTTTAACACTGGTAGCATGCCGCGACAGCGTGGACGTGAACCGTATGTGCAGTTGACGGACTTTGAGCGAGGGCGTATAGTGGGCATGCGGGAGGCCGGGTGGACGTACCGCCGAATTGCTCAACACGTGGGGCGTGAGGTCTCCACAGTACATCGATGTTGTCGCCAGTGGTCGGCGGAAGGTGCACGTGCCCGTCGACCTGGGACCGGACCGCAGCGACGCACGGATGCACGCCAAGACCGTAGGATCCTACGCAGTGCCGTAGGGGAACGCACCGCCACTTCCCAGCAAATTAGGGACACTGTTGCTCCTGGGGTATCGGCGAGGACCATTCGCAACCGTCTCCATGAAGCTGGGCTACGGTCCCGCACACCGTTAGGCTGTCTTCCGCTCACGCCCCAACATCATGCAGCCTGCCTCCAGTGGTGTCGCGACAGGCGTGAATGGAGGGACGAATGGAGACGTGTCGTCTTCAGCGATGAGAGTCGCTTCTGCCTTGGTGCCAATGATGGTCGTATGCGTGTTTGGCGCCGTGCAGGTGAGCGCCACAATCAGGACTGCATACGACCGAGGCACACAGGGCCAACACCCGGCATCATGGTGTGGGGAGCGATCTCCTACACTGGCCGTACACCACTGGTGATCGTCGAGGGTACACTGAATAGTGCACGGTACGTCCAAACCGTCATCGAACCCATCGTTCTACCATTCCTAGACCGGCAAGGGAACTTGCTGTTCCAACAGGACAATGCACGTCCGCATGTATCCCGTGCCACCCAACGTGCTCTAGGAGGTGTAAGTCAACTACCCTGGCCAGCAAGATCTCCGGATCTGTCCCCCATTGAGCATGTTTGGGACTGGATGAAGCGTCGTCCAGCACGAACGCTGGTCCAACTGAGGCGCCAGGTGGAAATGGCATGGCAAGCCGTTCCACAGGACTACATCCAGCATCTCTACGATCGTCTCCATGGGAGAATAGCAGCCTGCATTGCTGCGAAAGGTGGATATACACTGTACTAGTGCCGACATTGTGCATGCTCTGTTGCCTGTGTCTATGTGCCTGTGGTTCTGTCAGTGTGATCATGTGATGTATCTGACCCCAAGAATGTGTCAATAAAGTTTCCCCTTCCTGGGACAATGAATTCACGGTGTTCTTATTTCAATTTCCAGGAGTGTATGTCCTCATCCCCTTCCCATATCTTCTCCTTTTTCCTCAAACACATCTGCACCCTACACATCACCCACAGACTCGATCCCCCCCACCCCCTGGTGTCTTCTATCCTCTCTGCCCCAATTCTGATGCCATGCCTTTACTGTGGTGTCCTGCCCTCTCTCCATCTCCACACCCTCCACCTCATTTCCCAATGCAGCTTCCAGCACCTACCTCTCCCAGATGGTGAACTTCACCCTGATATCCACCCTTCCTACTAACTCTAACCCCACCTTCCCCCATCCCACTCCTCAGGGCTCCCTCTCCCCTTCTCTTCCCTTCCACTGAGCAATTTTTTCCACTCTCCTCTGCTCCCCATTCCTTTCCAGTGCACCCCTTCTGTGTCTGTGTGCCCACCCATGAATTGCCTTTCCTCTCCATCTCCCACCCTACCCATCTCCTGCCCTTTGGTGCACTCCCCAAGCCCCGTTTCTTTTCATCACACCCCCTCCAGACCACCTTCCTCATTGCCCCTTCCTCTCCCCTCTATTTTCCTCCTCTCAGGCCTCCCCTCCCTTGGCAGGTCCCTCCCGGCAGGCTTTGCCCTTCATTGTGTATGCTTGTGAGGGCAGTGGGGAAGGGCCAACAGCGCCCTCAGGTAGTGGTGTTGTGAAGTAGGCGAGTTGGGCTCTGGACCTCAAGGTGAACATGCAAAATTTGATATTCCCGCCAATAAATTTTAATTTTCCGTCATTTTTTGAATTTCTCGCCAAAATTTCAACTTCCCGCCATTTCCAGAGGTAGGGGAGGGAAGGCGGAAGGGACCCACATGCCGGTTTGGGAAAGCCCATGACGTCATAATAAGGTGGGGATTGTTAATTGATCAATTAATTAATTTGCATAATTATTTTGATATCAAAATTGTCCCCACTACTATGCATCATAGTAGCCTTAATGATTAAAGAAACTTAGTAAAAGGCATAAAGCAGATTTTACACAGCTGGTTCTCAGGGCCATCATTTAATACTATAAGGTATCTTCTTTTATAACCGCAAACCGTCTTTGACGAGGCAGCAGCTGGTGACAGAAACCTCACATTATTACACCAGCTCCAAACATTCGCCACTCATGTGGCCTGTCTAAAGTTCGTTTTTTGCTAAGGTTGTTTCATTGTTGCTGAAGTCCCCACTTTCACCTCCCCCCCTCCCCCCCGCCACCCTCCCAGTTAGCTGACTGGACAGCGCATCTGACTATCATGCAGCAGGCATGGGTTCGATTCCCAGTCGGTCAGAGATTTTCTCCGCTCGGGGACTGGGTGTTGTGATGCCCATATCATCATTTGATCATCATCGACACGCAAGTCGCCCCATGTGGCGCCAACTGAAAAGACTTGTAACTCGGCGGCGGAACTTTTCCAAGTAGGGATTCCAGGCCATCAGTGCCATACGATCTTTTCATTGTTGCTAACGGTGTCATGAGATGCAATAATACTAAAAGGGGATTATTGTATTTCATAAATTTCGTACTGATGCGATTATTATAACGGAAAACAGCAACCTCCTGCAGAACGAAAATAAATTTCGATATAGACTTTTTATTTTTCTTTCCACTTAGATTTGAATAAGATATCATAGTGGTGTAAAACTGGTAATTTTTTGACAATATTCGTAAATGTAAAACTGAGCAGCAGGTGGTGACTGACACCTTACGTTATTACATCCGCTCCAAGCGTTCGCTCCTCATATGGTCTGTCTGAAGTTTATTTTATGGCTTTTTTTTACTAAGGTTCTTTCATTGTTGCTAATAGTATGTCATCAGATACAATAATCCACATCCTGTGTTACTGCATTTCATAATCTTGGTCTGCAGACGATTATTATAACGGAAACCGACAACCCTCAACAGAACGAAAATAAATTTCGATTTGGACTTTTACTTTTTGTTTTTCTCTCCCGTCAGATCTTGATAAAATTTCAAAGTAGTGGAAACTTCGGCAACTGTTTGACAACGTTCAGAAATGTAAAACTATGCACTTCACAAATCGCAGAAAAATAGTGCCTTACGATTACAAAACAAATGTATCATAATTAGTAAGCGTCAACTCACACAAAGTCCGCGGCCCGTGATCTGGTGATTTGTGTCGCGGCCTGTGGATCATAGGGTCCCCGGTTCGAATCTCGATTGGGCCAGAGATTATACTCGCTCGGGGACTGAGTGTTTGTTTTGTCCCAATAATTTCATCTCATCTCATCTTCATCATAAAGACGACGAAGTGCCGTCAAGTAGAAAGACTTGCACCAGGCGACCAACCAACCGTAGGCGGAGTCGCCTGGACAATAATGTCATACGATCATTCACCTCATACAAATATTTGCGTGTAGCAATTTGTAGGAGTATGAAGTGGAATGATCACATAGGCTCGCTCAGTCGTAGGTAAAGCTTGTAGTAGACGTCGATTTATTGGTAGGGTACTGGTAAAGCGGAGTCAGTGTACAAAGGAGATTACTAAAAAATCACTTGTGCAACCGATATTGAAAATGATGAAGTGGACGTGACCCGTACCAGAGAGATTTAACATGGTGTATTTAAAGTATAGAAAGAAGACCTGCACAAATGGTCGCCTGTTTGTTTGACCCTTTAAACAGCGTCACGGAAACGCTGAAAAATCTGAGCTGACGAACTTTTGAAGATAGACTCCATTTATCCCTCGAAAGCGTATTTACAAATATCTTATCCATGCTGTGCACCTTGTAGAAGCTGTAAACATGTCATATTAGTAATTAATCGTTTGACAGAATCTCTTTGCGGGTAGTATTTTATTTTACTGAACTAGTTTCGAGCGTTGCATATCTTCATCCGTATGTGTAGTAAACAAAAGACATATATCTTATAATTCATTGCTTACAGTGTATATAGTAGTTTTTATGCAAATGGAATTTTTCAATTCATTGTAATGTGACTTCCCTTACATGTAATGCTCCCTAGCGTATTCCAGTGACAATATTTCGTAATATTTATGTAAGGATATGATTAAGTGAATTTATTACATGCGTACAGTCATTATGAAGAATTTTTTACGAAATATTTGTAGTTGTCATTAATAATGCTGTATACGGAAAGATTATTTTTGGTATATATAACAGAATATATATATAATGCTACTTCTAATTTGTATTATTTCTGTTAGCAGAACAAAGAATTGTGTTACCAAGAAAGTATACTAGCAAGACTAGCGAAATTTTCGAATAATTTTTTGTTTTACATGGGTCTTTTGTTTAAAATAATTTCAGGATGTTTTATTATACAGGGTGATTTTTTCCATCGTGTAAAGCTCTTGGGATTGATCGATGAGAGGATACGGAACAAACCAGGTCTAATGAACTTATGTTCGGAAACGGATTCAATCATACTTTATTACAGGAACTCTGATCTAATACGGACTGTCCCAAGCAGCCACAGTTCCAGTATGCATGCCCTAGTGCTCTCTCCTGCCATAGTAATTGGTAATATTGTCTGATTCACCTCTCTTGCTGACTCACCTTGTAGTGGATATGACACAGCGTTATATGCAATGGTTCCGTTTTCGAATCGAAACCTTGTCGATATGGTGTTTACTTACGGAAAGGCAAATGGCAACGGGCGGCGGGCGCAAGGTTGTATCAGGAGACCTATCCCCACCGATAATAACCACAGCATTCAATGTTTGCAACAGTGCTTCGCCCTTTGTCTGAGACAGGGTGGTTTCAGGAAGGAGGAAATCATGAAGGACGTACCTGAAATGTTCGCACACCAGACTTGGAGGAAAATGTGATTAACACTGTGGAAGGCGACAGCTGTGTCAGTAACAGACAGCTGGCTCGCCAGTACAGGGTACGCCAGACGACGACATTCTCCATGACAATTGTTACTACCATTATCACTTAGAACGTGTGCAGGGCTTACTAGTGACAGACTTCACACATCTGGAGCAGTTTTGTCACTGCTTTCTTCACCAGGCAACCACGATTCCGAGATTTGTGTCATCCATCCTATTCACGGATGAGCCACCTTTACGCGGAGTGGTATCTTCAACTTTGATAACAGTAGTCTGTGGGATGGTATGCAGAATCCCATGCTATAGTGACAGCGAGTCATCAACATCGGTGCAGCAGGAATTTGTGGGCCGGAGTAATTGGCGACCGTATTTTGGGACCAGTCTTCCTTCCAAGTCGCCTAACAGGCCGGAGCTACCGGCGTTTCTTGCGGATGACTTTGCCTCCCTGCTGGAGGAAGTGCCATTGATGATTCGAAGAATTATGTGGCTGGTACATGATGGTGCTCCAGCCCATTTCGCCGTTAACGTCCGAACGCATCTTAATCGTGTCTTCCTTCATCGATAGATCGGACGAGGGGGTCCATTTGCATGCTCTGCTCGTACACCGGATCTCAACCCGTGTGATTTCTGGTTATGGGGCCATCTCAAAGGTATAGTGTATGCAGAGCCCATTCCAGATGTGGAGACACAGGAGTAGCGTATTCATGCTGCCTTTGACACTGCCCGGATGCAGCCTGTCTGATGTCAACCTGTGAGAAAGAACATACGGCGCGTACACGAATCTGAGGCACAAGGAAACCACTTCCAACACATACTGTAACTGTAGCTGCATGGTACAGTGCGTATTAGACCGCAGTCTCTGTAACAATGTATGATTGAATAAATGGTCTCTAGCATGGAAACCATGCATTTACGGACATACGTTTTCTGTTTGTGCCCTTTCATCGATCAATCCCTAGATTTGTACATGGTGGAAAAATCATTCTGTATATGTGAAAATTTCTATTTCTTACAAAATATCCATTTTCGGCTATAAGTAGGACTGATAGACACTACAAAATATTGTCATTGGCATACGCGAGAGAACAGTACATGTTAGGCAAATCACGTTATTATGAACTGAAAAACCTTATATGGATAAAACACTAGTGTGTACACTATAAATAACGTATTGTTAGAAATACATGTCTTTTGTGTAATACTGATACCGCTGATGATGGGCAACCATTGATACTAGCTCGGTAAAATGAAATACCATCAACAACCAGCTTCTGTGGAACAATTAATTACTACTATGACGTATTTAATTACTTATCAAGTTTCAAGAACCAGTATTAAGCGAAAAATCTGAAGATATTTCCCAGCTCCCTACGGATCGCACCCGTAGGGAACATGAAGAGGAAAAGACTATTTACAGCTCGCAGAATGCTATTACCGCGCTCCACACACGATTGGAACAGAAAGAAACGCTGATATACGCTGATCAGCCAGAACATTATGACCACTGACCTACTATCGATATAAACCCATCCACTCGATAGCAGCGTCACGGGGCGAGGAATGACTGCTAGTTAGACACAGGCGTGGTGCATGCAGTATCAGTGCGCGTGTTGTCCGTGTGTCTAATGGGAAAGGCGCGCGAACTATCTGAATTTGACTGACTGCAGATTGTGATGGCCCGGACGCTGTGATGGGCACATGATGATGGGCACATGATGATGGGCACTGGACGTTGGCGCAGTGGCAGAGCGTTGCATGGTCTGATGAATTCCAATACCTTCCTCATCATGCCGATGGGAGACCGCGAATCAGTCGTCTTTCAGGGGAATTGCTCCACAACACCTGTACTGCGTGACGGAGACAAGCTGGAGGTAGCCATTTCGTTTTTCCAGCGCGCCATTCGAGAGTGGAACGGTAGAGAGACAGCTTGTAGCTGGTTCATTGAACCCTCTGCCAGACCCTTTATTGTGAATATCAGAGTAATCACGTAGCTGTAGATGTAGCTCCATTACGCGTTGGAGAACATTCACGTGGGCATCCATGGGTCCAGTGGAGCACGTGCAAGGCACCATTACGACCAAGGAGTAGCAAACTGTGGTTGCAGACCGTGTACATACCTTCATGACGATCATGTTTCCTGACAGCAGGGACATTTTTCAACAAGTTTATGCGTCATGTCGCAAGGCCCGAAGTGTGATGGAGTGGTTCGAGGAACACAGTGGCGAGTTCCAGTTGATTTGCTGCCAGCCCAACTCACCAGATCTGAACCCGATCGGACACATCTGGGATGTGAATGAACGTGGTGTCAGAGTTCATCGCCCCCTTTCCCGGAATTTACTAGAATTAGGTGACTTGTGTGTATAGTTGTTACCAAATCCCTCCAGCGACTTACCAAGGCCTCATTGCTTTCATGCCACGACGCGTCGGCGCCGTTGTCGGTGCCAAAGGTGGACATACTGGCTATTAGGTAGGAGGTCCTACTGTTCTGGCTGATCAGTTTATGGTACCAAGATAAGTATCCTCTGGCATGTACTACACAGTGGTTCGCAGAGTATGTATGTAGAAGTAGAAAGGTTTCACTTAAAATAGCAGGTCGTTCTTCAGGGCCGAATACAACAACGGCAGGTACGCTTTTTGTGATTGTGGTGTGGTGCAAAAAGAGATTCTGGATACAACGAGGAAGAAAGGTTAGGGTTTAATGTCCCGTCAACGATGCGATCACTAGTTCCAGAGCACATGCTCTGATTGGGAAAGGACAGATAAGGAAACAGACCCCGTCCTTTCCGAGGAAAACAGTCTGACACTAAGCCTAAGCGAATTAGAGAAACTGCGGGAAACCTCAGTTTGGATGGTGAAACAATGACCTAAACAAGATTCCAAGCGTACAACCCTGTAACCATAATGTTCTTTTCGTGAAGATATTCCCATGTGATATGGACGGATTATTCATCATAGAGAAACGCTGAGCGATCAGAGCCATCATCTCCGAACAGTTGTTCTATTACTGACAGGCTGTAAGCTGTCGATTACAGTCGAGACGTAGAGACGCTCATAAGCGAGGACAAGATATTGGGCAGGTAGTGCGAATATTTTGAGCATTAAAGTTACTTAATGGAGGGAGGATACATAACTGTTGTCCAGATTTGGAGCATGGAAAAGAGATGGAAGGTGTACTCGTCACTGAGGAGGATGTGAGAGCAGTGACTGGACATTTTAGCAAGGAGGAAGGCCCGCGCTGACGACAGAACAACTGAAGCGCGGAAAACGCTGCATTCTGCCAATGTGGAGGTACAAGAAAATCTCAAAGATTATAAATCATTTGTAATTATGTGAATAAATAAGATGAAAGGGACTGTAACAACAGTAGAGTTACTTAGCTGCTGAGTGTGCCATGCAAAGTAATTTCATTAATCTTCGTATAAAAATTAAAGCATTTACTGAAAAGGTAGCCGGCGGTTAACAAGCAGGGTTTCGTGTAGGAAGATCAAATACAGGTCAAATGTTTAGCATTATGCACGTATTGTAGAAGTAGCCTGCTGAGAGTTTATCAGAGCCATTCTGGCAACATTTGTACGATTCTCTGATGCGTATAATAGTATGCACAGGCTGAGCCTGAAAAATATCCTGATGAAACTTGGTGTACCAACTCAGTTATTAGACAAACGTGAAATACCAAGGAGAAACATCTAGGGAGTTTAAAGTACTCACACGTTTGTAACAAAGAAATGCTATTTTACTCCCACCGGTATTTTTACACGTCACTGTTTCAACAGTGAACCCCAAACACCTTCATTCGGGGGAAACCGCTACAGGCCAGAGTAGGCAACAAAATGTTGATGACATGGAACATCATCGACTATCACGGATTGTACGAGGTGCATTCAAGTTCTAAGGCCTCCGATTTTTTTTCTAATTAACTACTCACCCGAAATCGATGGAACTGGCGTTACTTCTCAACGTAATCGCCCTGCAGACGTACCCATTTTTCACAACGCTGACGCCATGATCCCATGGCACCGTCGAAGGCTTCTTTAGGAGTCTGTTTTGACCACTGGAGAATCGCTGAGGCAATAGCAGCACGGCTGGTGAATGTGCGGCTACGGAGAGTGTCTTTCATTGTTGGAAAAAGCCAAAAGTCACTAGGAGCCAGGTCAGGTGAGTAGGGAGCATGAGGAATCACTTCAAAGTTGTTATCACGAAGAAAATGTTGCGTAACGTTAGTTCGATGTGCGGGTGCGTTGTCTTGGTGAAACAGCACACGCGCAGCCCTTCCCGGACGTTTTTGTTGCAGTGCAGGAAGGAATTTTCGTAGGATGGACCTGTTACCGTAGTGCCCTTTGGAAGGCAGTGGGTAAGGATTACGCCCTCGCTGTCCCAGAACATGGACACCATTATTTTTTCAGCACTGGCGGTTACCCGAAATTTTTTTGGTGGCGGTGAATCTGTGTGCTTCCATTGAGCTGACTGGCGCTTTGTTTCTGGATTGAAAAATGGCATCCACGTCTCATCCATTGTCACAACCGACGAAAAGAAAGTTCCATTCGTGCTGTCGTTGCGCGTCAACATTGCTTGGCAACATGCCACACGGGCAGCCACGTGGTCGTCCGTCAGCATTCGTGGAACCCACCTGGATGACACTTTTCGCATTTTCAGGTCGTCATGCAAGATTGTGTGCACAGAACCCACAGAAATGCCAACTCTGGAGGCAATCTGTTCAACAGTCATTCGGCGATCCCCCAAAACAATTCTCTCCACTTTCTCGATCATGTCGTCAGACCGGCTTGTGCGAGCCCGAGGTTGTTTCGGTTTGTTGTTACACGATGTTCTGCCTTCATTAAACTGTTTCACCCACGAACGCACTTTCGACACTTCCATAACTCTATGACCACATGTCTCCTTCAACTGTCGATGAATTTCAATTGGTTTCACACCACGCAAATTCAGAAAACGAATGATTGCACGCTGTTCAAGTAAGGAAAACGTCGCCATTTTAAGTATTTAAAACAGATCTCATTCTCGCCGCTGGCGGTAAAATTGCATCTGCCGTACGGTGCTGCCATCTCTGGGACGTATTGACAATGAACGCGGCCTCATTTTAAAACAATGCGCAGGTTTCTATCTCTTTCCAGTCCGGAGAAAAAAAATCTGAGGCCTTAGAACTTGAATGCACCTCGTAACAGCGTCCAGTGCAGAAAATGTCTCTCTAATTCAGTACTGAACGACAGCCAACCAACAGACATATAATCCAAAACCACTGCTTTACACGTTTATCTATGCTTACCACACGTCACAGGGCACCGAGAATAATAAGGGATGCTCCAAGGGTAGAAAAATAATTATTTTAAAAAATAAATTTTTAATATAACAATGTATCTGAATCAGACTAAAAAGTTCAAAATTATTTCTCCTTGTGCCATACAGATTCCTAGCCCCATACAGATAGTCTTGAAAATTTGTGATTGTGAAAATATTTGTAAGATAAAAGATGAAAAACGTGGGGCATATGCAAGAGATAATAATGAGGAGGCGAACTATTCATGCATCGATTATGTATTGCGTGCTCCCTACGTTTTGCGTTTAAAACTTACAACTATTTTCATAGATATTAAAAACCCACCACGGCAGATTTTTAGGACTATCTGTATGGCCTAGGAATCTGCATGGGTCTAGCTGTAATGATGTTTTATTTTTTAGTCCTGTTTAAAAACGTGATACAATAGAAATACATTTTTATTTAAATAACTATTATATGATTTTAAATCTTGTGTGTGAAATTTCGCAGTCGATTTCAAACATTTTGATGAGAATGCGACAAAGGCATTTGGTGAATTTCAGGTGTATTTAAGTTTCTCTTCACTTGACTCAACCAATATGTTGTTTCCTCCTCCGAGATTTGAGCTCACGCAGGACAAATGGGAAATGGGAGTGATACAAAAAGTACTCTCTGCCACACACCAGAAAACGACGTAAGTTAATATTGTATTGTCATTCAGTTCAAAACTATTTTAAAAGTCCAAGTCTTTAGCTCAGCGACAAATGACAGCGGTAAACAAAGTACTCTGCGCCACACAACACAAACAAAGCGAGTTAATATTGCAAATATAAATTCTTAAGTCTCGATATTTTAGAAAAGATTGCTGAAGTTAAGAAAGCATCACTCAATAAAATTTTTTGGAGAAAAATGAAAAATAAAATAGTCTTTAATTGAATATGCCCAATGTTTTGGACAGGTGTGGTATCACACGAACCAGAGTGATAAGCGTCGTAGAAACGTGGAAAACAATTTTCATTGCGTGGAGAACACTCTACAAATGCTGCATTTTTACAGTTTTCATCGTACCACTGCTATCTGAACCCAATAGAACTGACCTAGAGCCGAGTTAAGGGTTTTTTTTCACGAGAACCAAGAAGACATTTAAGCTGCCAAACGTACTGGAACTAATGCACGAAGCTTTGTAACACGTTACTGCCGAACGATGGCGAAATGCAGGACAGCACGCCATAAAATAGGAGGAGGAGGAAATGTGGACTTTTTGGTGGCTTGGGATTCTGTTGCTGATCGCCTCTTTATCAAAGTAGAAGGAGTTGAGAGATTACCAGACGACTGACTGTAATACTTTCAGTGGTTTCGATATTTAATTACATGGGAAATAAGCAGTGCGCTTTTACGCCACGCACAGCTCATGCAGAAAAATTGCCCTTGTTAAGCCAGAACTTGTCATCGCTCTTGTTTTTAATTACAATACTATGTCAGCGAAGATCGAGAGCATGTTATGTTTTCCGTCAGGGCATCTAAGAAGCGTTTCGCCTGAATTCTGCCATGTATAATTCCCTTTAGTTTAAAAATTAAATGAGACTCAAAGCTAAATTGTTCTCTGCTCGTCTCTTTTTACGTCTTTACTGCAACTGTTAACATCACCGCAGGTTAGTTGGATCACTTGCCTGGCCATTGCTGTCCAGCTTAAATGTGCCGGTAAAGCTGTTGCCCCATATCATCGCTGAGTCGATGTACGAGTAACGTACAGGATAAAACGTGTTTTCATTATCGTACTCGACTGTACTCGAGACAACTTGGCTTCCGCTCCACGTGAAACGCAATCCAATGAGGTTCCAGCAAATTCGGAAGGATACATAGTGTAATGTTTACATGAGGTTTATTCTTATGCTGAACGCAGTATAGTCCCGGACTGAGAAAATCCCCCACCCGGCCGGGAATAGAGTATGGGAGACCCCTGATTGAGAGTTAGCAACTATAACTACAAGATCATGAACTGCTGACAACGTGGCGAAAATGTTTCCTGTACTGATGACGTCTATATGTCAATAGCACGTTACAAGTTGTGACGATGCTACCCTCCCGTCCAGCTATTACAATTCGGTACATTAAAGAAGATAGGCACTTGGAGTCTGTGCGTAGGGTCTTCTGTTCTGGGCAGGGCGGGTGGTGTGAGCGGTTAGTGGTGCAAAGGCACCGCAGAGTCTGCGAAATAACCACAATGATAGCCAGAATACTGGTGCAGGAAATTTCAGTGTCCAGCAAGGTCCGGTTATGAAAAACTCTACAGTATTTTTGGTCTACATCTACGTCTACATGGATACTCTGCAAATCACATTTAAGTGCCTGGCAGAGGGTTCATCGAACCACCTTCACAATTCTCTATTACTCCGATCTCGCATAGCACACGGAAAGAGTGAACACCTATATCTTTCCGTACGAGCTCTGATTTCCCTTATTTTATCTTGGTGATCGTTCCTCCCTATGTAAGTCGGTGTCAATAAAATATTTTCGCATTCGGAGGAGAAAGTTGGTGATTGGAATTTCGTGAGAATATTCCGTCGCAACGAAAAACGCCTTTCTTTTAATGATGTCCATCCCAAAGCGTATATCATATCTGTGACACTCTCTTCCACATTTCACGGTAATACAAAACGTACTGCCTTTCTTTGAACTTTTTCGATGTACTCCGTCAGTCCTCTCTGGTAAGGATCCCACACCGCGCAGCAGTATTCTAAAAGAGGACGGACAAGCGTAGTGTAGGCAGTCTCCTTAGTAGGTCTGTTACATTGTCTAAGTGTCCTGCCAATAAAACGCAGTCTTTGGTTAGCCTTCCCCACAACATTTTCTGTGTTCCTTCCAATTTAAGTTGATCGTAATTGTAATACCTTGGTATTTAGTTGAATTTACGGCTTTTAGATTAGATTGATTTATCTTTATCCGAAGTTTAACGAGTTTCTTTTAGCACTCATGTGGATGACCTCACACTTTTCGTTAGTTAAGGTCAACTGCCACTTTTCGCACCATTCCGACATTTCTTCTAAATCGTGTTGCAGTTTGTTTTGATCTTCTGATGATTTTATTAGTCGATAAATGACAGATTCATCTGCAAACAACTGAAGACGGCATCTCAGAATGTCTCCCAAATCGTTTATATAGATAAGGAACAGCAAAGGACCTGTAACACTACCTTGGGGAACGCCAGAAATCACTTCTGTTTTACTCGATAACTTGCCGTCAGTTACTACGAGCCGGCCGGCGTATCCGAGCGGTTCTGGGCGCTACAGTCTGGGACCGCGCGACCGCTACGGTTGCAGGTTGGAATCCTGCCTCGGGCATGGGTGTGTGTGATGTCCTTAGGTTAGTTAGGTTTAATTAGTTCTAAGTTCTAGGTGACTGATGACCTCAGAAGTTAAGTCCCATAGTGCTCAGAGCCATTTGAGTTACTACGAACTGTGACCTCTCTGACAGGAAATCACAGATCCAGTCACATAACTGAGACGATATTCCATAATCACGCAATTTCACTACGAGCCGCTTGTGTGTTACAGTGATATAGAGTAGATTTATTTCTCGAGTGACTTGTCAAAGCATGTGCCGAAAGTTGTGGGCAACGGTGTGGGTGATGGTGTTGCGCGAACGACTGAACAATGGAAAGCAGTGTGATCAATTGTTTTGTCGGCTCCCGAAGACTAATATGAAGTGAGGCCGCCACTTTGGCAGATTACCCGCCAGTTTTGCTTTGTCACGGCTGACCTGGCGAGGGGCCCCAGATGGTGTCGCTGATAGAGCGCTGTGGGGGCCTGATTGCAACTTCCCGCCGCTTTCTGACACCAAACTTGCAATAGCCACGCGTACACATTTCCGCTTGCCTCATCCCAAGCAGTTACATACTAATAGACTCGTGCGGCACTTGAAAACTGATCCATTCAACAAGATCTGCGTGACCTTTGCTCATGATGTATATAACATGGACAACATAATCCGTGCCACAGAGTTTACTCGTGCAATGATTGTGAAGTTGAAGAGGAAGAGAAATAAAAAGCTATTTTCGAAATGGACAAACGAGTGGATACTAAAAACGAGAGCAAAATGAGCGTCTGCATGCTTTCTATCAAAAGTCATAACCAGATGTCCTCAAACTTATAATTATTTAAGAGTTTTCGGATGTTCACTTTGAAGACGTCCTTGCTGTCGTTGCGTCGGTATTAAAAAGCAGAATGCAGTGATGTGAAACACTTTACTCGCAGGAGAAAATCTGAAAATTATTCTTCGCATTCTTTAAACAAGAAAATCCTTTAGCCCACAGGAGCCTATGTACTGAGTTCCAATTGCACCATCTCAGTGTTCCTGACGGATGTTCTGGCAGCCGGATCTGAGTAAAGCAGAAAGCTTTAACATTTTCGCTTCCTTGGAGTACATATCAAGCTAGGTGTTATGGTGGGTAAGTTACGACACTTGACTCGCAGTCGGAAAGAACACGCGAGTATCTAGACTGAAGTTACACTCCCCCAGTTCGAGCTTGGGTTCCACATCAAGTGGCCTTGTTGTCGAAGAGCCGTGAAAATACCATTTCTCCTTCGATCTTCTCGAAGTAAGAACATCTAATAGCTGTATTACTTTGTTTTAATTATACTTCACCAAAATCTGGAATACTCAATCTTTATATTATTTTACGCATTGCTCTACCTTGTGCAGCTCCAGCTCACCTGGTTACAATTCTGCAAACTCTGTAATTCTCTGTAACGAGAGGGAGACAGATGAAAATATTAAAAAACATAATACACATTCGATTTTCGGCCCTATTGTTCTGTAAGTTTGCAGTGTAGTTACCAATGCTTTAATGAACGCCCAACAGGTGGCAGAGTACTGCACGCAAGCGAAACACTGCCCCAACACCAGTTTACAATGGTTGCACAGCTTGTGACATGCACCAATGAGGAACAGGATCCTTTCATATGTTTCTGAAGATTTAAGGTACGAAACCTATTAAAATCCATCCATGAATAAAACTGCTGTATGGTGAGGCATGTATGTCACTCCTTCAGTCACACGGTAGGAAGTTCAGAAACGGCGTGACTTCTGTGGCACATGCTTCCCACTCAGGTTAGGCACATCGCGTTATGACACCAGACTCTATTCCAGCAGCTGAAGTCAATGTGAGGGGCAATCACCGTTTGACTGTGGATGAAATAGCCACTAACCTAAGCATTAGACATGCCTCAGCCCATCACATTATTCATGAGGTGTTTCGGCTACGCAAAGTATCTGTAAGGTGCATACCATGGCAGCTCACTCCAGAACTGAAAGAGCCATGTGTTGACTTCTGTGAAGAACTTTTGTGGCACTTTGTAGTAGAAAGTGATGGCTTCCATGCGACAAACCTGGGTTCACACCAAGCCGGAACCAAGAGAGTAAACAAAGAATAGCGCCATTTCTCATCATCAAATCCCAAGACGCTCTACACGCAGCCGCCTGCAGGTGAGATTATGCTGACTCTTTTTGGAGCCAGTGAGTCGCTATCTAGGAACACTATACGCTTAGGGGAAATGCGATCAATCCATCATCACTGCGTCATTTTGAGATTTGTTAAAAAATTATATTCAGCCTTTAGTCAGATCAAATTGACATCTGCCTGAAAGTGTCATTTTGCAACATGACAATGCTCGATTTCATACTACCTATGCAACAGTTACAACCATCATTGGCTTTCACTCTGATGCTTTTCCATATCCTCCATACTCACCAGATCTCGCGCCAAGTGATTACCACTAGTTTAGATCACTCGAAGGGACGATGGCAGGAAATATATTTCGTCCCGAAGAGGAGGCGCACCAGCCAGTGCACAAGTAGCTGCGCACAGGACTACAATAAATTTTTTCCACAGGAGTCCTTGCTCTTCTTGCGCGCTGGATGAAATGTGTCGAACGTCGTGGAGGCTATGTCACAAAATGAAACACTTTGTTCCACTTTTGTTCAGTAAACCGTATGTAAAAAATACTGAAGGTTTTGATTTGACTCAAGTATCGTACAAGAAGTTCGACTGTGCCTGTCTCGTTTCACTTGTGCCTTGACACCATTTTCGAGCTATTCCAGAGCTGATCGTATGCTAGCAGACCTGGTAGGCGACTATCCAGTTGTACGACTCAGACGGCACCGGCTCGTGCTTGTTTTGTCGCGGCAAGTAGCACCCAAGTGCTGTGCGTGCTTATACGACTGCCAGCCAAATGGAACATGACGATAACCACCACTTCAGCTTTCTTCCAAGAATTCTTAGTTTCCCTGAAGTTGTTACATAGTTCTTTATTTTAATCCGCTATCTGTTCCGGGGTTTATGTTGAAGCCATTTTCTAGTAGAACCTGAAAATGATATTGTAAATGCAACCAAACGTTGTACATAATAATATAATGGATTTTCAAATTACTTACGTGACAGGAATGTGGTAGTTCGACAGGAAAAAACTCCATGTATTTTTCACTCTGCAGCGAAGTGTGCGCTGATATGAATCTTCCTTACATATTAAAACAGTGTTCCCGACTGAGACATTAACTCGAGACCTTTGCCTTTTGCGGGCAAGTGCTCTACCAACTTTTTTTTTAAACTCTTTTCGTTATCAGCTTGACTTGGTATTATCATGAACATTCAGACTACCGTAGTCCAATATGAGGTGCAAATTAAAGAAATAAATAATTAGTACGAAATGACATAGTGAACTTAGTGGCCCAGAAGTCAGACCATACGTCCGCATGAATAATAAATTCATCCGAAAAAGCGGATTCAGGCCCTCGGGAAAGAAAATCCAGTTTTTGACCAATCCAGAGCCATTGATCCCGTCCAGAAGAGACCAGCCTGTGAAGTGAGGTATGAGTGATGAGGTTCGTCACATTGCTCAGTCTGGCGAAGGCCTATGCGAGAAAGATGGTCGCCAGTCGGTTTCGTCAGTCGGTTTCAAATGACGAGTGAGCCTGTCGGTAATATGGAAGACTAAGAAGAGACCAGTTTACCAGGATGTTGACAGCTAAGCGATTTCAACACGAGAGAGGCAAGACGGATCAGCGCAGCAGGTTAATAAGACTCCAGTAATGAAGTGCATTTTTGAAGGGATATCAACACCTTAGAAAGAATCTAAGGTATCTTTGGTCTCGGGAATGTCGTCGATATTTCGCACCAAAACCATGACGTCATCGGCGTATGCGAGGACCAACAATCGTTCCCCAGTATAGTGCAGCCACGTAGTTGCATAGCAATACGCCGAAGCAAGGGTTCCAAGGACAAAACAAAAAGTGCCTCTGATAAGTGGTTTCCCTGGAGTAGACCCATCGGATCGAAAACCGGAGGTAATATGACCGTTCACAATCACGTGGCATGCCAGTGAAAAGATTGGGTATGACCTGGAATGAGTCGAAGTAAAACCTAAAGCGATTAACACACTCGTTAAATAGCTGTGACTGACACGGTCAAATTCATTGTGGAAGTCGAGAAAAAGTAAGGCCCCCGAGATTTCAGTGGCCACAGCCATCGAAGCGACATCTCGACATTCGCTAACATAAGTCGGTATCGTGCGTCCAGGCGCACAGTTTTGGTGGACGGCAATAATTTTGTCGAGCAAGTTAGAGAGACGGGTGTTTATAGCTCGAGCGACAGTTCTACAGTCACTGTTTAGAAGAGTAGTCGAAAGAAGTAAGTCAAGATCAGGTCGAAACGTGGTTTTCGGAATGAGGACTATTTTACCGTCCTTGAAAGGAGAAAGAAGTGGAACAATCCTCATCACTTCATTGACCATTGACATTATCGTATCACCTATCAATCTAGGTGACTTGCTGACTGGGACCCGATAACATCATATACAGGGTGATTCAAAAAGAATACCACAACTTTAAAAATGTGTATTTAATGAAAGAAACATAATATAACCTTCTGTTATACATCATTACAAAGAGTATTTAAAAAGGTTTTTTTTCACTCAAAAACAAGTTCAGAGATGTTCAATATGGCCCCCTCCAGACACTCGAGCAATATCAACCCGATACTCCAACTCGTTCCACACTCTCTCTAGCATATCAGGCGTAACAGTTTGGATAGCTGCTGTTATTTCTCGTTTCAAATCATCAATGGTGGCTGGGAGAGGTGGCGGAAACACCATATCCTTAACATACCCCCATAAGAAAAAATCGCAGGGGGTAAGGTCAGGGCTTCTTGAAGGCCAGTGATGAAGTGCTCTGTCACGGGCTGCCTGGCGGCCGATCCATCGCCTCGGGTAGTTGACGTTCAGGTTTCATAACTAACCTTTTTCGTAGGCCTCTCCATACAGTTGATTGTGGAATTTGCAGCTCTCTGCTAGCTCTGCGAGTCGATTTTCCTGGGCTGCGAACAAATGCTTGCTGGATGCGTGCTACATTTTCATCACTCGTTCTCGGCCGTCCAGAACTTTTCCCTTTGCACAAACACCCATTCTCTGTAAACTGTTTATACCAACGTTTAATACACCACCTATCAGGAGGTTTAACACCATACTTCGTTCGAAATGCACGCTGGACAACTGTCGTCGATTCACTTCTGCCGTACTCAATAACACAAAAAGCTTTCTGTTGAGCGGTCGCCATCTTAGCATCAACTGACGCTGACGCCTAGTCAACAGCGCCTCAAGCGAACAAATGTACAACTAAATGAAACTTTATAGCTCCCTTAATTCGCCGACAGATAGTGCTTAGCTCTGCCTTTTGTCGTTGTAGAATTTTAAATTCCTAAAGTTGTGGTATTCTTTTTGAATCACCCTGTATGTCGTCTTTGTTGAAATCACTCAAAAAACCGTCGTTTAATTGAGTGGTGACGACGCATTCCAACAAAGTGGTAAAATCATCAAGAAAATTTTCAGCCGGAACGTGGGAATCATACAGCTCGGTAAAGTATTTAAAAAAGAAATTGAAAATATAGCGATGGGACGTTGACACTCAACCATCAGCGTTAGCGAGGGATGCAATGCCAACGCGTTTACTGCGCACCCGCAAACGGATAAGATGGTACAGTGAAGTCAGTCAGTCTTGCGAAAAAGGAACATTGTTGGGATCTCGTCCCAAGTCCGTTCGTCTGAAATTGTTTTAGCTGTAGCGACTTAGCTTTAATACTCCGAACAGAGAAACTTGCCTGACGTCATCGTAAAGTGGACGTAATATGGAGTAATAATATTCTCGGATCCACCGGACGTCTGCCTCCTTCACGACACCAAAACGCATGAGAATTTTACGAATTTGTAGTCTGGCACGCAATGTCAATCATTGCACAATAGACGAGTACCGTTCTATAGCACAAGAGCAACGGACCCATAGTCTACTTCCTGAATGACAACACCAAGGGAATGGTCTTGTAGAAAGGCTACATTGAGCATCCAGGGAAGACGATACAATTTTACCGGTTGCTGCACACAATTAAATGTGACGGCTACGGCACAGTGATCACTAAAACAGGCAGACATCATATGAGAGCCCAAATGCTGCCCGCTCAAGTAATCAGAGAGATAAAAGCAATCAAGTCGACTGCTTAAGGTGGCAGTAAAATAAGTGTATCGGACAAGTGTAGGATACGGACAAGCCAATGCGTCACGTAGGTACAAGCAGCACACCATGTCATCGAGTTCTTTACAGGAACGAAAATTAGGGGACTGATGCACCGGCCGGAGAACAAAACTAAAATCACGATCCAATAGAATCTTTGACAGGGATTTACGAAGTAGGTAAATGACTTCTTCTTTGCAGAAACGCGAACGTTCCATAGAAGGACCAGAGCCAGGAGGGGCATAGAGAAGAAATAAAGTGAGATTACAAAAGATGCGTCCCATACCAATACGATAACCGAGAACTTCGAAATCTCGTAATGGAATTCCTTCCCTGCAAAACAAGCAGTGCCTGTGGAAAGTTCGGAAGCCACAATAAAAACGTTCGAGAACCCAGGAATTGAAAACTGGTCAAATAATACTCCCTGTGAAAAAGTTAATTCTGCGCTAGGGTCATATACAGGGTGTTCATTTTAACTGAAGGCATTCAAATATCTCGAAAACCACACTTCCGATCAAAAAAAGTTATAACTCCAATTTATTTTTCTCGGAGGGGGACATCAAATGATGCCATAGTCGACCCGCCACCCAACCCCGTTTGTGGGTGGCGGGGGGCTACTTCGAAGTCTTCAATGGGAACCCCCCCTTTTTTTTAATACAAATTACTATTCTACGGCAAAATCTACATACGTTTTGTCTGAAGCATTTTCTAAATTTCCCCACAGATGGCGCTGAAATCGGAGGAATAGAAGTGAGTGCACTATCGTAATTTACGACATGCTATTCAATGGTCCTTGAATATCTAATGGCTCGTGGAACCACACCACCATGCTGCGAGGGTAGGACAGGCCAGTATTTCATAGCATCAAATTGGAAACCCCATTCGCAACGTTGTATTCCTCCCACATATCGAACAGCGGACTACTCGACGCTCCACTGTGACCGTAGCTCGAAGCGAAAGATACTCTGCTTTTCCAATTAGAGTAGTACCGCTAACTTCAATACACTTAGTGATCCGCTTTTCAAATGACCTTACACAGGACAGAAGCACATCTGCGGGAATGTCAACACAGGCGTTTATGATGCAGTCGACCATGTCTTCACAACCTGTTGGCACTTGCTGATACAGCTTGTCTTGTAAATATCCGCACAGGAAAAAATCTGGCGACGTCAAATCCGGTGACCTAGCTGGCCAATTAATAGGGCCACCTCTGCCGATCAACCGGCCAATGTCAACACGGTCTAATAATACCTATCGTGCTTCAATTGCGCAATGCGCTGGGCAACCATCATACTGAAACCACATACGTTGTCGAACGTCCAGGGCAACGTCCTGCAGTAGTACTGATAGTTCCTAATCCAAAAATGTTCGGTATTTGTGTCCATTGAACGTGCCGTCGATAAAGTACGGACCAATGAGTTTATTCCCCATGATGACCCACCATACGTTAACCGACAGGGGACGTTGATCCAGTGGGGCTTGTCTTCACTCCAGTAATGCATATTATGCCGGTTAATGCTACTATGGTTTTGTGAATGTAGACTCCTCGGGAAATAGTGCCTCGGCAAAGAACGTGGGGGTCGTTTGCATTTGTTGACGTGGCCATTCACAAAACACTAACCGATTATGGAAATCGGCGCTATAAGGTTCTTGATGCAGTGACACGTGATACGGATGATACTTATGACGATGCAGTATTGTCACAATACTACCTACGGATATACCGGAATTTCGGTGTAATTGCCGGACGCTTATCCATAGTTGTGGTGCACTTTCCTTCTGAAAGTTCGTTTCAAACGGAAAGGGAGAGAGTGAGAGATCTCCGCACCCCATTTGTCAACGGACAGGTCTTAGGGTAAATGGATTTGTTTAGTAACGCCGGGGTCCTCCTGGCATTGGGAATCAATCACGTTATGCACATCAACAGGTTGTGACGCGGAGGCTGCGACAGAAGGCGCAGAAGCAGTTTAGGAAGCTGAAATAACAGGAGAGGTATTAGATAGAGCCGGGAGAGACAAGTGGGTACCTGAAACAAATTCTTTACAAGCGACTCCGAAGTGGCGGCCTCGATGACGGGAGAATCGCTAGGGGAATTACCAGTAACCATGTGATCTGGTGCAGAAGCACTCATGGTACCTTCGTCCACGAACTCAGGCCGGAGAAGGACGTCCTGCAACGGAGGACTATCCGAAGGGCTACCCAAGGGAAAAGGCTCATCAACTGCATCCCTATCCTCCGCTCTGCGACGCTTTTTTTGATAACCGGGACCGGCACCGCGGAAGTGACGGCGTTAATGTGCCTACACGTGGCAAGCATCATGACCATTACTCCTCAGAAGGTCCACTTTGACTCTCAATAACTGGGCTTGGTTCAGTTACAGATTCCTGTGGGAGAAAATCCGTTAAAGTTAATTCTTTACGCTGTTCGTAACCGGGTTTTAGTACCATGATATGACGCGGACAATTGATGAGGAAGCGACCACTCTGTTTACAAACAAAGCAGCTTCCTTCCTGGCCAGTATAAGTGGCTCTGAGCACCATGGGACTCAACTGCTGTGGTCATAAGTCCCCTAGAACTTAGAACTACACTCCTGGAAATGGAAAAAAGAACACATTGACACCGGTGTGTCAGACCCACCATACTTGCTCCGGACACTGCGAGAGGGCTGTACAAGCAATGATCACACGCACGGCACAGCGGACACACCAGGAACCGCGGTGTTGGCCGTCGAATGGCGCTAGCTGCGCAGCATTTGTGCACCGCCGCCGTCAGTGTCAGCCAGTTTGCCGTGGCATACGGAGCTCCATTGCAGTCTTTAACACTGGTAGCATGCCGCGACAGCGTGGACGTGAACCGTATGTGCAGTTGACGGACTTTGAGCGAGGGCGTATAGTGGGCATGCGGGAGGCCGGGTGGACGTACCGCCGAATTGCTCAACACGTGGGGCGTGAGGTCTCCACAGTACATCGATGTTGTCGCCAGTGGTCGGCGGAAGGTGCACGTGCCCGTCGACCTGGGACCGGACCGCAGCGACGCACGGATGCACGCCAAGACCGTAGGATCCTACGCAGTGCCGTAGGGGACCGCACCGCCACTTCCCAGCAAATTAGGGACACTGTTGCTCCTGGGGTATCGGCGAGGTCCATTCGCAACCGTCTCCATGAAGCTGGGCTACGGTCCCGCACACCGTTAGGCCGTCTTCCGCTCACGCCCCAACATCGTGCAGCCCGCCTCCAGTGGTGTCGCGACAGGCGTGAATGGAGGGACGAATGGAGACGTGTCGCCTTCAGCGATGAGAGTCGCTTCTGCCTTGGTGCCAATGATGGTCGTATGCATGTTTGGCGCCGTGCAGGTGAGCGCCACAATCAGGACTGCATACGACCGAGGCACACAGGGCCAACACCCGGCATCATGGTGTGGGGAGCGATCTCCTACACTGGCCGTACACCACTGGTGATCGTCGAGGGGACACTGAATAGTGCACGGTACATCCAAACCGTCATCGAACCCATCGTTCTACCATTCCTAGACCGGCAAGGGAACTTGCTGTTCCAACAGGACAATGCACGTCCGCATGTATCCCGTGCCACCCAACGTGCTCTAGAAGGTGTAAGTCAACTACCCTGGCCAGCAAGATCTCCGGATCTGTCCCCCATTGAGCATGTTTGGGACTGGATGAAGCGTCGTCTCACGCGGTCTGCACGTCCAGCACGAACACTGGTCCAACTGAGGCGCCAGGTGGAAATGGCATGGCAAGCCGTTCCACAGGACTACATCCAGCATCTCTACGATCGTCTCCATGGGAGAATAGCAGCCTGCATTGCTGCGAAAGGTGGATATACACTGTACTAGTGCCGACATTGTGCATGCTCTGTTGCCTGTGTCTATGTGGCTGTGGTTCTGTCAGTGTGATCATGTGATGTATCTGACCCCAGGAATGTGTCAATAAAGTTTCCCCTTCCTGGGACAATGAATTCACGGTGTTCTTATTTCAATTTCCAGGAGTGTAGTTAAACCTAACTAACCTAAGGACATGACACACATCCATGCCCGAGGCAGGATTCGAACCGGCGACCGTAGCGGTCGTGCGGTTCCAGACTGTAGCGCCTTTAACCGCTCGGCCACTCCGGCCGGCCCGGTATAAGTAATATGAACCCGATAACCACATACCTGCAAGTGAGACGGAATATTTTTTTTGTAATTCCCATTTCTACCAACAGAACACCACTATAGACATGTAAGCGGTGCTGAGTAGACCAGCACTCTCTTCGAATATGTCGTATATCCCCATAAGGGAGCAGGGTGTACCTCATCTGTCATCTACCTCAGGTGAGAGACTAAAAACCTGAACATTTGCGCCGTGAGGGATTAGCGCTGCAGTCATGGACTGTACGGCTGGTCCCGGCGGAGGTTCGAGTCTTCCCTCGGGCATGGGTGTGTGTGTGTTTGTCCTTAGGATAGTTTAGGTTAAGTAGTGTGTGAGCTAAGGGACTGATGACCTTAGCAGTTAAGTCCCATAAGATTTCACAAGCATTTGAACATTTCTTTGAACATTTGTATAGACCACTTCTGTATTCGCCAAAAGAACCATGCTAGTGGAACCGTCATGACGAGTATAGGGGGCCTGGGAACAGTGACTTAATAGTATCCTGTCAAATTGAAGCGGGTCGAGAAATTTAGTAAAAAGATATACAGGGTGATTCAAAAAGAATTCCACAACTTTAGGAATTTAAAACTCTGCAACGACAAAAGGCAGAGCTAAGCACTATCTGTCGGCGAATTAAGGGAGCTATAAAGTTTCATTTATTTGTGCATTTGTGCGCCATTTCAGCCAATAAAGTTTTTGGTCCCTTTTTCTTCGAAGGTGCTACCGTAACTGGACTACAGTATCTGGAGATGTTAGAGAATTGGCTGTTCCCTCAGCTCGAACAAGAAGCACAATAATTCATATTTCAGCAGGATGGAGCGCCACCACATTGGCACTTATCTGTCCGTAACTACCTGAACGTCAACTACCAGAGGCGATGAATCGACCGCCAGGCAGCCCGTGACAGAGCACTTCATCACTGGCCTCCAAGAAGCCCTGATCTTACCCCCTGCGATTTTTTCTTATGGGGGTATGTTAAGGATATGGTGTTTCGGCCACCTCTCCCAGCCACCATTGATGATTTGAAACGAGAAATAACAGCAGCTATCCAAACTGTTACGCCTCATATGCTACAGAGAGTGTGGAACGAGTTGGAGTATCGGATCGATATTGCTCGTGTGTCTGGAGGGGGCATATTGAACATCTCTAAACTTGTTTTTGAGTGAAAAAAACCTTTTTAAATACTCTTTATAATGATGTATAACAGAAGGTTATATAATGTTTCTTTCATTAAATACACATTTTTAAAGTTGTGGTATTCTTTTTGAATCACCCTGTATAGTACCGAATCAAAGTACACAGTATGCGCTTGATCTGTATGCATCTTTGATCTTGTCCAACAATCAGTTGCGTTTCTCTAAAGAGGCAGGATTCACATGCCTCGTGGATTTATCAAAACTGCTGCTGACAGTAAGTGTACGCGGAATAGGTGTGGGAAACATGTTCAACATCACAGCAGAAGAAAACGCCACTTCAGGAAGGGCTGCACAAACACCAGACACTATACGGCAAGCAGCAATGCAATGCACACAAATATTCACGCACGCTGAACGGAAAACACGGAAGACACGTGGCGCTACGGTACAGGCGGAACTAAAACTCGTAAGACGTGCAAAGTGCGGACCAACTGAGTTACCCAAGCACGACTCACAGCCCATCCTCACAGCTTAATTCCCACCAGTACCTCATCGATGTGATTCGATGTCACTTGTGTCATACATCTGTACGCAAGATTTCCACACTCCTTAACATCCCTATGACCACTTTTTCCGATGTGATAGTGAAGTGGAGACGTGAAGGGACACGTACAGCACAAAAGCGTACAGGCCGACCTCGTCTGTTGACTGACAGAGACCGCCGACAGT
Organism: Schistocerca piceifrons; assembly: GCF_021461385.2. NCBI lineage: Eukaryota > Metazoa > Arthropoda > Insecta > Orthoptera > Acrididae > Schistocerca > Schistocerca piceifrons. The sequence goes on from NC_060149.1 coordinate 665,952,286, forward strand.
TGAAGAGGGTTGTAAGGTGTAATAGGCAGCCGTCTATCCAGACCGTCACACAGGAATTCCAAACTGCATCAAGATCCACTGCTAGTTCTATGACAGTTAGGCGGGAAGTGAGAAAACTTGGATTTCATGGTCGAGCGACTGCTCATAAGCCACACATCGCGCCGGAAAATGCCAAACAACGCCACGCTTGGTGTAAGTGGCGTAAACATTGGACGACTGAACAGTAGACAAACGTTGTGTGGAGTGACTAATCACGGTACACAATGTGCCAGGGTGTGGGTATGGCGAATGCCCGGTGAATGTCATCTGCCAGCGTGTGTAGTGCCAACAGTAAAATTCGGAGGCGGTGGCGTTATGGTGTGGTCGTGTTTTTCATGAGATGGCTTGCATCCCTTGTTGTTTTGCGTGGAGCTATCACAGCACAGGCCTACATTGATGTTTTAATCACCTTTTTGCTTCCCACTGTTGAAGAGCAGTTCGGGGATGGTGACTGCATCTTCCAACACGATCGAGCATCTGTTCATAGTGTACGGCCTGTGGCGGAGTGGTTACACGACTGTAACATCCCTATAATGGACTGCCCTGCACAGAGTCCTGACTTGAATCCTGTAGAAAACCTTGGGATGTTTTGAAACGCCGACTTTGTGCCAGGCCTCACCGACCGACATCGATACCTCTCCTCAGTGCAGCACTCCGTGAGGAATGGGCTGCCATTCCCCAAGAAATATCTCAGCACCTGATTGAGCGTATGTTTGCAGGAGTGGAAGCTGTCGTCTAGAATAAGAGTGGGCCAACACCATACTGAATTCCAGCATTACCGATGTAGGGCGCCTCGAACTTGTAAGTCATTTTCAGCCCTATGTCCGATACTTTTGATCACATAGTGTATTTCCCGAAATCTGAACAGCTATTAAGCACAGATTGTTCTTAAATGAAAATGCTCTCCATACTACGAAGTTTATAGGTGTCTAATGCACTCAAGTTTTTTGTCACTGATCTGCTCAATATGCCCCGCGGAATTAGTCTTTTTTTCATACACGAAATCACTTAAGAAATCCGTACTTCCTAAAAAAAAACTCACCGGGATAAATTTGCCTTCACTTTAAAGCACTTTTGAGGCATGTAGCACAACTAAAACCGGCAAATTATAACTCCGACTCCTTTAGACTGCTACAAGCATTCTCTGTCTCCAAGAGAAAGGACGCGCGAAGAATACTCCGTTCTGATTGGTCAGCATTCTTTAAGGCCAGTAGAAAAACATTCTCCCGCTTTAGTCCACGCTTTTCGTGACTAACCAATCAAAAGATAACACACTTTCGAACTGTACTTTTTCCTGATGTAAATGTTTAACATTCTGATATTTTGTTTATACTTTTCATTTGCATTCGAATTAGCCTTCCTTTTTCGATAAACTTACTTAAATGTACACTCATTGACATAAAACTCGACCGGCGGCCGGCCGCTGCAGAGGCTAAGTCCGCGCCGATCGCGACATGGGCCAAATAAACTGACCAACTCGCTAATTCTCTAAGTCCGGCTATCTGCACAATCTGGCAACACTGTAGACTGCGGCACTTCCTGGAGGAAGTCTTGTCCCATGATAGAGAAAAGATATATATACCCTCGTGGTCTAGCGGCACCGGCACGGTAGCTCAGCGTGCTCGGACAGAGGGTTACGTGCTCTCTGTAATAAAAAAACTGAGTCAATCGATCAACAACGAACATAAATGGATGTCTTACGACGTCCGCGCCGAGCAGATGCAACGAACACTAGCGAACAAAATGAGATTTAAAAAAAAAAAAAAGCGGTAGTGTGCATTGTGTCTGGGTGCGCTGTATGTGGATGGAGACCAGCTGGCGCAAAAAATTTTTATAGCCTCTTCTCTCTGACTGCTGAAGACGTGAATATAATGGTTGCGCAGATTCAATCTATTTCACTTTCTGACACACCGATTACAAAATTTTATCCAATAACCATTTTGCGGCATGTTTCTTGCAGACTGTCCTCGTCTGGACGCCGTATGCGGCAAAGCTCCGGGATCCATTTGCTGGCTACCGGCGGCGGTCGTGGCGACAGCAGCGGTGTTGCACTTCCTCGTTCTGTATCGGAAGTGCCTGCTACCGCTCATCGCTTTTGATAATTTAAAACGCTTTATTATTATTAAATGTTGCTCCACAGAAAATTTCTACGATTTCCACTCTCGCTCGAAAGCAACGGAGCCGGCCGAAGTGGCCGTGCGGTTAAAGGCGCTGCAGTCTGGAACCGCAAGACCGCTACGGTCGCAGGTTCGAATCCTGCCTCGGGCATGGCTGTTTGTGATGTCCTTAGGTTAGTTATGTTTGTTAGGTTTAACTAGTTCTAAGTTCTAGGGGACTAATGACCTCAGCAGTTGAGTCCCATAGTGCTCAGAGCCATTTGAACCATTTTTTTTTTAAAGCAACGGAGACAGACGCCCTGATTAGTAGATGGGTACTGTATTACATTAACCGGCAAAAGCTGAGTATGACCCGAAATTAATTTTATAGACTGGGACGAAATTAAACCAACTCACTACATTCGATGAATTTATAAATGCTTCATACCCTGCTTCTTTTCCTTTCAAAGCCAATTATTTGTGCAACTTTTGGCCAATATTCGGATGCTTTCGTCAAACCAGACTGAGCGTCTGTGGTGTAAAGTGTGTTACAGTTTTTGTTTCATTCCTTATGGTAAGTCTATGCGATAAACTGTATGAATACCTTGCAATTCATGCTCTGTAGCAATGCAGGAACACTGAACATTTGGAGTTTCATGTATGGATTCAAAAAGTATTGAACGTTGATCGGAAGTGACAATTAAGGTCATCAGATTTAAACCAGAAAAATGTGTCGTTTTTGATGTTTCACAGAACGGAAAGGAATTGTTTACGACGGTGTCATAAAACGTCTACAGTTAAATGCTATTGCAGAAATTTAGAAGAGAGGAACTATATTAATCAACATGTTCACTTCATAAACAACCTCCTGATATGTTAGACCTATATGACGAACAAAGCTCAAATTCGTATCGTTGACAGTCGGTTTGAATATTTTCGGAAACTATTTTACAGTGAAGCACCTTGGCATCTGCAAAGCAAACATCCATGATATTAACATAATTCGAAATTGCACGAAGATTTATGTGTAAAGGTATTCTTCAGATTTCGTATAAGGAATTTTTACTAGCAGTTTGCATCTCCATTAATTAAAAGAGAAAATAAAAGGTTGTGTTTAGCTGCTTTCACCGAGGCTGGAACTGCCATCTGACATAGCACTAGCACCGCAACACGAAAGGGAACCACTGAGCTAACGCCACACTGGCCGCAACAGACGGACTATAGTCATTGCGATATTGCCTGAGCCACAAAACGCAACATTAAACACACAAACAGGTGTAACTTTTATGAAGAACGCCTTTCTTAGAGTCCAGAAATTAAATATACTTTCTAAGTGTCTCATATTACAGTGGATTATATCGTATGAGTCTTCCATGTGAAAAACGAATGCCAAGTAACTTTATCGAGGCAATGCCGGGCTACACCCGGAAGTAAATGCACTATCACTGTGTTGACAAATACTTGCTACGACGCTGCCAATGCCCAGCTCTCTTACGAGGCGCTCTTTAGCGAAATGCTTATCGTGATTGTCCGATACGATTCTTCAGAGGGGAGGCGCGCGTGCACGTTCGGTTTTCCTGCGGCATTCTCCCCTGGTAGTTTCTGACGTCGCCTTGTGGGCTATGTATACATCTGAGGCATTCAATTATCATTAATCCCGAATGATACAAGTTTCAGCTTCTGGCGTGGAAGAAGGCTGTGACGCCGACATTATATCATTTCAACGTAGGGAAAGCAAAACGGATGATTCAGTGTTTCTCATTCAGCATAAAGCACGTTTGATAATTTTCCGTAACGTCCATAAACATCTCAAAATACAAACGAAGTAAAAATACATCGAAAGCTTATTTGAATTGACTATAATGTAAGATATCAAACGCCTTGCACATCGATGTTGGTTGGTTGGTTGTTTGGGTGAAGAGACCAAACAGCGAAGTTATCGGTCTCATAGGATTACGGAAGGATGGGGAAGGAAGTCGGCCGTGCCCTTTCAAAGGAACCATCCCGGCATTTGCCTGGAGTGATTTAGGGAAATCACGGAAAACCTAAATCAGGATGGCCGGACGCGGGATTGAACCGTCGTCCTCCCGAATGCGAGTCCAGTGGCACATCGATGTCGAATGTGTCCACGTGCAATCTTTTGTGGCATACATACAGAATGTCATGATTACCACGAGAATGAAGAAATATGTTGGTAGGGATGGAAGCATGAAGAGATGCAAACAACAAATATTCGATTCCTTATGGCACTCATTTCATTTGAGATTTAAGAAGAGGTAAAGTGGGATATTACTTTCGTTAACACGAAAGATATTCCGCACATATGGATAATGAGGAAGTCTGCGTCTTCATACGTTTCCTCCTTGAAATCTGTATGCTCCATTCTACACTAAGTAGCCTGATCATTGTATCCGTAATGTTACGCTCTTGTTTGGTCCCTTAAACGATGAACTCTGCATGAAAGTTGTTGTTCGAACCCTTCCTGCATTGTTTTTTGTGTCGTTTTTTTGCATGGAATTCATGAAGCAGATTGCTGTGCCTCCCCCCCCCCCCCCCTCGAGGATTATGTCTCAAAACTAAACCGTTTTTTATCCACTGGCGTAATTTATTCAGTTAGCATCAGCGCAAGACTATCAAACAAAGCCTTCCATTCACAGTTGCAACACACTAACCAGCAGCTGACTCAAGGGTAATCCACTGTCATGGTCCGAAATTAGCAGCTCTCTGCTACTGTGGCAAAGTCCGTACTACACTGTGTTAAATCAACAGGAGTAGTTGCAGAGTTGTGCCAGAATATCTGTCCTCCCATTGTCAACTTTATGTATCTCGCTTCTCCTGTAGCGTTGGTCACGAGGTGCCGAAGTAAATGAGTGTATTCTGCATGACGTAACATTCAGTATTCCCTTCTTTCATAGACACTCTTTATGTGCATCGATATGAAATAGGGATGTGAAAACTCTTGCGAGGGAGAGAATGACAGTAATAATCGTAACGAGAACAAGCAAATAACGAATGAAGTTTATTGCAATGCAGAACGAGAATGGCTGTGAAAATAAAAAACTATAGGTTGAGCGTTCAGTTTGTCACAATGCAAATATCTTCTTAGCATTTTGGTACTGAATTTAGTCCTGTAAGTTTGCAGAGAAAAAGGAAAATTCGGTACTTCTCGCTAGTGTAATATAGTGCGAACCAGCAACTACCCTTTCCTTAGATCACGACTCAAGGAGGTCCCCAAGTAGCTACCAAGGCACTGCTGCATTCTGTTCCCTGACATTGTTCCGATGACGGTTAATGCAGATAGTTCCGATTATGAAACACAAAACGTATTGCAGGGTAATTCCTAGGACCCTAATATTAAATTTGCGATGTAGAAGGCACATGAACGTGACGACTATCCAGATTACTCGTCAATGTAAAAAGATAATGTTATGGGAATTGAGCATGGTCCCTCGGCACCAATACTGAAAGAGAGTGAATGACCACAGGTGTGCCAAAGACTTTCAAAACGTCTGCCAAGTACCAAAAACAGGAGCAATATGAAGAAATCATTGGTCAGGTCAGAAAGGCCTCACTGCTATCCACAACCTGTTTGTGTTAGCCCTAGTGGAGCTTCGCTGCCATACGCCAACCCGATAGCACATTACACCACTGAAATCTACGAATGAATTGTGTACTTATACTGATTAGCTTCAGTGAAATTTGTTATACATGGCCGGCCGCGGTGGTCTAGCGGTTCTAGGCGCTCAGTCCGGAACCGCGCGACTGCTACGTCGCAGGTTCGAATCCTGCCTCGGGCATGGATGTGTGTGATGCCCTTAGGTTAGTTAGGTTTAAGTAGTTCTAAGTTCTAGGGGACTGATGACCACAGATGTTAAGTCCCATAGTGCTCAGAGCCATTTGAACCATTTTTTTGCTATACATGACTAGAATATCAGATGTTATTATGGATAATAGTCCACCACATCGAGCTCATATGGTGGATTCACAAAGAACAATGTAATGTGAGACTACTGAAGAAGAAAGAAGACAATGGGAAAATGCGCAGATGTGCATTTTCATACGTTTTTATCTACATAGCTGCCATAGTTAATACATCAATAATAACCTCGTTTATTGCTTCAGTAACTGCTACCGTCTTGTTTGACACCTAGATGATGTGAACAACGCAAATTCGTGTCGCTGACAGTTAATTCTAGTCTCTTCAGGGATGTAGTCTTGTTTTTTTGTTGATGTAAATTGGTATTCGCAAAGAATACTACTGCCGCAAATCCTGAGAGATTTCGAGAACACGTATGATAGGTAGGGTTATGAATAGTCTCTTAGTTGTGACCTTTAGATTTGCAGTTGCCGCGTGGGGCAGCCGCGCGGTGTGGGGCGCCGTGTCACAGATTTCGCGGCCGCTTCCGCCGGAGGTTCTAGTCCTCCCCCGGGCATGGATGTGTGTGTTTTCCTTGTAATAAGTTGGTTTAAGTTAGTGTAAGTAGTTTCTACGTCTAGGAACTGATGACCCTAGCAGTTTGGTCCCTTAGGCATTAGAACTTAAAAAAAGAGCAGTAGCGGAAGGAATTGATAAGATAAACCTTTTGCAGAAAAACTGGAACTAATGAAAAAAAAAATCTATAGTTATATAAATTGAGCACTTTACTGCGGCAGTGCCTTGTCGCACAAAAATGGTTCAAATGGTTCTGAGCACTATGGGACTTAACATCTGAGGTGAGGGTGTGTGTGTGTGTGTGTGTTTGTCCTTAGGATAATTTAGGTTAAGTAGAGTGTAAGCTTAGGGACTGATGACCTTAGTAGTTAACTCCCATAAGATTTCACACACATTTGAACATTTTTTTATTCTGAAAGAAGGCCTACCTGCATGTTATAACTGGAACCTTAAACTATATTACCATTCACTCTGTATTCTGATCTCCGTCCCGGCACCCTTCCCTTGTAAATGTAGGTTTTTGTCAACAACTATCAGCAAAGTATTTTGGAATGGAGAATCCTCCGAATAATTTATAAACCTGTAGCTTAGACTACACAGCCATTGCAGTCGTCGAATTTTTTCACAGTATGGAAATTAAGTGTTCATAGTATTAATCAGAAGTATTTAATTTCTGTGTTAATGGATGATCATTTCTTTATAGGACCATATCCCGTTTCATAATAGCAGAGCCGTCCAGAAATGGTTCCAAGGTCAGCAGAGAATAAAAATTCTTCCTTTCGTGCCAAAATCACCAGACCTCAACCCCACTGAAAATATGAGGGCGGAGGTTACGAGGTCGTTACCACCTGGGTCAAGAAATTCAGAAACTCTATCGGAAAATATAGCGAATACATGGTGGGAGAGATTCCCGGCGGGATCAGGGATTTTCTCTGCCTCGTGATGACTGGGTGTTGTGTGATGTCCTTAGGTTAGTTAGGTTTAAGTAGTTCTAAGTTCTAGGGGACTGATGATCATAGATGTTAAGTCCCATAGTGCTCAGAGCCATTTGAACCGTTTTTACTTTCATCTCTCAAAACATAATAACGGTATTACCAGCAACATGCAGGATAAAACTGCTTAACAGCTGATCTTGTAACAGCACATATAAAGATATTTCTACTTCCTATGGTCTCTTACGAAGATAACCTTTTTCTCACCCACAGGAAGGAATGAAGGATAGCCCACAATGGTTTATTCATAACGTCACAGCAACAAACTACCACTCTTCTTACCATTGCGCAAAGCAATGATGGTACCTCCACACGGACCAGTACTAGAAAAATTCTATAACTGCTTCAATCACTGTCTCATCCCAAAAACACCTCTCATTTATTGACATGCCTCGACGTTAACTAACTCTCGCGTGTTTGTAAAGTTCGCGCGGTAGCTATTCCGAAATTTACGTTCCCCACATATTTGTGCGCGGCACGTTATTGCAACTGAAAAAAAACCTCCACAAGTTACCTAGACTGATTTCCTAATTATACCTCGGCAACATTAAATAATATACCATCCAAAACCTACCCTCCAAAAGATACTTAAATACACACACTAAACTTTTCACAATACTTATAGTGCGTGTATAGCGTGCATAGCATAGCTACACAAATTACTATTATGCTGTTTCCTCTTTATTTAATTCAGGAAAGCGATCTCACTGATTCCCACGTATCTTTCAAATTCTAACACTTCACTGTTCACCGAATTACTCTAACGAAATATCAAATTCAGTTAACTTTCAAGTTTCTTTTCGCGGTCGCGGCATAGTATTCTCACATTCGCCTATCATCGAATGCAGTGAGGTGGTTTGATTTCGTCCCAGTCTATAAAATTAAATTCGGGCCATACAGATTTCAAGGAGGAAACGCATGAAGACGCAGACTTCCTCATTATCCATATGTGCGGCATATTTTGCCGATTAATGTAATACAGTACCCATCTGCTGATCAGGGCGTCTGTCTCCGTTGCTTTCGAGCGAGAGTGGAAATCGTAGAAATTTTCTGTGGAGCAACATTTAATAATAATAAAGGGTTTTAAATTATCAAAAGCGATGAGCGGTAGCAGGCGCTTCCGATACAGAACGGGGGAGTGCAGCGCCGCTGCTGTCGCCACGGCCGCCGCCGGTAACCAGCAAATGGATCCCGGAGCTTTGCCGCATACGGCGTCCAGACGAGGACGGTCTGCAAGAAACATGCCGCAAAATGGTTACTGGATAAAATTTTGTTATCGGTGTGTCAGAAATAGATTGAATCTGCGCAACCATTATATTCACGTCTTCAGCATTCAGAGAGAAGAGGCTATAAAAATTTTTTGCGCTGGCTGGTCTCGATCCACATACATCGCACCCAGACACAATGCACACTACCGCTAGACCACGGCGTTATATATTATATCTTTTCTCTAACATGGGACAAGACTTCCTCCAGGAAGTGCCGCAGTCTACAGTCTTGCCAGATTGTGCAGATAGCCGGACTTAGAGAATTAGCGAGTTGGTCAGTTTATTTGTCCCATGTCGCGATCGGCGCGGACTTAGCCTCTGCAGCGGCTGGCCGCCGGTCGAGTTTTATGTCAAAGAGTGTACGTAAATGTCGTGTGACTAGGGCCTTCCACCGGGTAGACCGTTCGCCGGGTGCAGGTCTTTCGATTTGACGACACTTCGGCGACTTGCGCGTCGGTGGGGATGAAATGATGATGATTACAACAACACAACACCCAGTGTCTGGTCGGAGAAAATCTCCGACCCAGCCGGGAATCGAACTCGGGCCCTTAGGATTGACATTCTGTCGCGCTGACCACTCAGCTACCGGGGACGGACACGATAAACTTACTTAACATATTATTATACAAAATTTCCCGTCGTCTGCATTCACACTATCTTAAAAATTTCTCACGCTAGTTGGTGCAGGGTTCATCAGTAAAGCGATGACCTACATATTTACTTCATACCACAAAATTCAAATGGCTCTAAGCACTATGGGACTTAACAGCTGAGGTCATCAGTCCCCTAGACTTAGAAATACTTAAACCTAACTAACCTAAGGGCATCACAAACATCCATGCCCGAGGCAGGATTCGAAGCTGCGACCGTAGCAGCCGCGTGGTTCTGGACTGAAGCGCCTAGAACCGCTAGACCACACCGGCCGGCCTTCGACCACATTTATGCATCATTCACACTACTAAAAGCATACACAACACTGTACAAACATAAATAAACAAAAAGCCTTCAAGAAGTAGATAGAACAATCCACAAAAACATTCTCTTCACCTGTTTCATGAATGTTTCTGTGCACTGCTGGACTCCGGTGGATGAAAATTAGAACTACGTACTCGACTGGGACCGCTTCTGAGCATCTGTCACTGTGCACGCATGAGTCATTCTCCCGATACACAGGCTCTGGAAAGTAGCGATATAAGGTGCCACACCTCACGACAACACGAAAAATATTGTTATTTATTTGCAGTAGATGGTGAGGAACACCGTATTCTCATGAGTTGCTGTTATATAGCAGACGTGTGTATCATGTGCTCTAGGGCGGTAACATTCGGTATAAATCAGAACATGTTGACTACCTGATAATACCTGCCTGATGTGCACCGTACAGAGTTCAGCATTCTGGAGATACACACCATGTCCCCTACATTCTAGCTTTTGTGGTGATTCACATAAATCACACCTTCTGTCATAAGATTTAGTCAGTTCCAATACTTATTTGAAGACACATTATAAACAGGAATAATAAAGTTTTAGTTTATAAATTTCTGAAATGCTGTTGAGTTCGAAGCTTAAAGGAAGAAAGAAACTTTCGAATGATGTCTCACTGCCAAATAACATAGCTCGATGAAACTTGGAACATACATAGAAAGAACTGCTACAGTATAGTACAGAAGGTAAACGAAAGATATGCGAAGTGAGGTGCTACCTTTATTCAAAGACAATACTTACACTGCAGTCATCGTGATTCATGATGGCCCCCTTGACATTAAGAAAGGTGGGACATGGTTCTTAACAGGATGTATAATCACCTCGGATGGCAATTCATGCTCTTCAATGTACTCTCATGCTGGCCGAAAGGTTTGTTGGAAGTTCTTGTGGAAGGGCACTCTATTCCTCCATCAGCGCGGTTTATAATTGCTGGATAGTCTTCGGTGCATGTAGACACGCTGCAATACGTCTACCCAACAAATCCCACACGAGCTCGATGGAACTTAAGTCTGGTAACGTGCGGGCCAGTCCATTCGCGTAATATCCTATCGTTCCAAAAGCTCCTCCACCGGAACTGTTCATTGCGATTGCAAATAGTCAGCCATAAAACTGCACTCAGGGCTGAATATACACCCCTCAAATGACACACATAGGGAAAGAGTACAATGTCAGAATAATGTTGACCAGTGCGTATACCCTGTTCAAAGATTTGAAGGTAGTTACGCCCATGCAACATTATGCCTCGCCACACCGGAACACCTGGGCCACGAAAACGATCATGCTAGAGAATGTTCCTGGATGCATTACATGTTCGCACCTCTCACCATGTTAGGGTACATCCATAGTCACTACTCAGACCTAATATGGTATCATCCGGGGAGAGAACGCGAAACTATTCCTCGATGGTCCAGTCCCTATGGTTTTGGGTCTGTAGCAAACGGTAGCGTCGATGTAAAGACGTCAACGGATATGCTGGTGTAGGCGACAGTGGTTAACATCATCTTCTCACTGGACAGCAGTGACTGAGGTACAGAACGCTTTCCATGCACGTGAAGTAATGATGTGAGCAATAACAAACTCCTTGGTTACACTCGTCACACTTTTTCCTTCTTACAGTTTCCCGATGTTTTTATTCCCGTGCGAAGATCAAAATGGTTCGACACCATGAGACGTCCAGCTTTCTTTGCACGACTGAGATATCTCCAGCAACATGCTCCCGATGATTCTGTCATTTCTGTCGAGTTGTTATTACGTTATGTTACTGTATCATGGTGTCGAAGGCATTTTCGTCAACCGCATCCCGTACGTCGCTCATAGGTACAAGAGAGATTGAACTTTTAAATCTACCGCCGGCGCACCACCGGGTGAGGCCGCCCTTGCATGGCTCCCTATCACCGATGAGGGACGCCATCTATACACGCCACTCGACATGGCCCCACTACATGGATTCTGATTTCCCGGCGCATCCTTTGAAGGAGCCACACTCAAAGCTTCGCCCAGGAGATGCTGTGCACCTGTAGACTTATTAACACTGGTGTGGAAGACTTCAGTAAGAACGATAAATTGTTACAGCAAGACGTTACAGGAAATTGCTAATATTCACAAACTTATACAGGAGTATCAGTATTCAAGATTATTTCACTCTATCAACAACATTACTATCATTTACACGACTGCCCATTAAAATTGCTACACCATGCAGATGACCTGCTACAGACGCGAAATTTAACAGACAGGAAGACGATGCTGTGATATGCAAATGATTAACTTTTCAGAGCATTCACACAAGGTTGGCGCCGGTGGCGACACCTACAACGTGCTGACATGAGGAAAGTTTTCAACCGATTTCTCATACATAAACAGCAGTTGACCGGCGTTGTCTGGTGAAACGTTGTTGTGATGCCTCGTGTAAAGAGGAGAAATGCGTACCATCACATTTCCGACTTTGATAAAAGTCGGATTGTAGCCTGTCGCGATTGCGGTTTATCGTATCGCGAGATTACTGCTCGCGTTGGTCGAGATCCAATGACTGTCAGCAGAATATGGAATAGGTGGGTTCAGGAGGGTAATACGGAACGCCGTGCTGGATCCCAACGGCCTCGTGTCACTAACAGTCGAGCAGTCGAGATGATAGGCATCTTATCCGCATGACTGTAACGGATCGTGCAGCCACATCTAGATCCCTGAGTCAACAGATGGGGACGTTTGCAAGACAACAACCATCTGCACGAACAGTTCGCCGACATTTGCAACAGCATGGACTATCAGCTCGGAGACCATGGCTGCGGTTACCCTTGACGCTGCATCACAGACAGGAGTGCCTGCGATGGTGTACTCAACGACGAACCTGGGTGCACGAATGGCAAAACGTCATTTTTTCGGATGAATCCAGGTTCTGTTTACAGCATTATGATGGTCGCATTCGTGTTTGGCGACATCGCGGTGAACGCACATTGGAAGTGTGTATTCGTCATCGCCATACTGGCGTATCACCCGGCGTGATGGTATGTGGTGCCATTGGTTACACGTCTCGGTCACCTCTTGTTCGCATTGACGACACTTTGAACAGTGGACGTTACATGTCAGATGTGTTACGACCCGTGGCTCTACCCTTCATTCGATCCCTGCGAAACCCTACATTTCAGCAGGATAATGCACGACCGCATGTTGCAGGTCCTGTACGGGCCTTTCTGGATACAGAAAATGTTCGACTGCTGCCCTGGCCAGCACATTCTGCAGATCTCTCACCAACTGAAAACGTCTGGTCAATCGTGGCCGAGCAACTGGCTCTTCACAATACGCCAATCACTACACTTGATGAATTGTGGTATCGTGTTGAAGCTGCATTGGCAGCTGTACCTGTACACGCAATCCAAGCTCTGTTTGACTCATATATATATATATATATATAGGGTGAGTCAGGAGGAAAGGTACATGCTTTGAGGGGTGATAGTATTAGTGACTCTGAGCGAAAAACTTCATATGGACGTATGCCCCATTCCGAAGCGAAAACGTGTCGCAGTACAAAATTAAACTATATTAAATTTCCTACGAGTAAGGTAATATTAATTTTTCCTCTAGAACTAATGGTTTGTGTGAACAGAGTGCGAGAATGTTGAAAAACTCGCTCGACGCGCATGCGCTGTAGCTTACGTAGTTTTTGTAGGCCAATTTTAAGTAGTTTCCCGACTTGATAGACTAAAAGTGTGCCATATCAAACTGTTCGTCTCAACTTGCTCTACACTACTGTGGTATATTGTAAACAGTGACAATATTTGATAGCACAGAAAATAAATAACAATAAATATTAAATGTGTTCTAACACGGAAAGCGTTCCGAATAGGGCATAGGAGGCTTGTCTAAAAAGTATGCGACCTTTGGCCAGAAGAAATATTTCGAATACCGGATGGGGTTGGGACCCTGGTCCCCTTCAAAGTAGGCCCCTTGTGCTTGCAAACACTGCCGGAAGCACCTCTGGAAGTCTTTTTTTGGGATGGTGTTCAGCTCCGTCGTCGTGTTCCGCATTATCTCTTCTCTACTCTCAAAACGGGATCATTTCAGTGGCGTCTTCAATTTTCGAAACAACCAGAAGTCGCAAAGAGGCATATCTGGAAAGTAGGGACGTTGGCGAATGGCTGTAGTTCCATGTTTGATCAAGAAATTTTGGATCAAGTGGCATGAATGTGCGGGGGTGTTGTCGTGATGCAGTTGCCAGTTTTTCGCCGTGCACATGTCTGGTCTTTTGCGCCAAACTTCATTACGGAGTCGCCGGAAAACATTTTGATAGTATTCCTTTGTCACTGTTTGTCCTTCCGGTGCGTATTCGTGATGCACAAGTCCACAGACATCAAAGAAGACAGTCAGCATCACCTCGATTTTGCTTCGCACCTGCCGCGCTTTCTTCGGCCTTGGAGACTTGAGATACTTCCAATGCGACGACTATCTTTTCGTTTCTGGATCTTACCCGTACACCCATGACTCATCGCCATTTATCATGGTGTTCAGAAACCCTGGATCAGTGCTGGTGGTGTCCAGAAGGTCCTGTGCAACGTCAAAACGGAGGTCTTTTTGTTCTGGCGACAACAACTTGGACACGAATTTCTCAGCCACGTGGTGCATGTTCAAATCATCACGCAAAACTGCATGTGCAGAATCTTTTCTCACTCCAACCTCTTGGGAAATCTCCCGCACGATCAAGTAACGATCTGCCATCATCATATTTTGCACCCTCTCAACAAGAGCTGCACTCCGAGCAGTTTGGGGCCTGCCAGAACGCTGGTCACTCTCCGCTGATTGCGGCCATTTGTGAATCGGTTGAACCACTCCTTAATTTGTATTACACCCATCGCATCTTTTCCAAACACCTGCTGAATCTTATGAATTGTTTCGCTTTGAGAATCACCAAGCTTTTGACAAAATTTGATGCTGTATCTTTGCTCAACACGTTCAGTCATCTTGACAGAATCGATAATCCGACGAACACGTTGTGTAGCACCTCACTCAGCGACCGACACTGACGCGCTGGAAGGCGGGGACAGAATTCACGCATGTGAATAAAGGTCTCTTCCTTTACTGTGTACAGTTGCGCCGCGCTGTCGTCTCTATTTTGGGCGGGAAAATCAAAGGTCGGATACTTTTTAGACATACCTCGTACGTCCACATGAAGTTTTTTGTTCAGAATCAATAATAGTATCACCCCTCAAAGCATGTACCTTTCCTCCTGATTCACCATATATATATTATCTCCATTGAATCCATATATTCACGTGGAAAGACACCCTTTGCGTCACAAGTTGAAACTTTGCACCATTGGGATATGTGGCTGTTGTGGTATGCTTATCCTCTGGATGCATCGCCTCATCAACTTTCTGAAAAGACCTGTGCATGAGGCGAAGCGAATCCAGCAGGCAGTGCGACATACTTGGCGTTAGTCTCTTTGAATGAATGTCACTGACCTTATCGCCCCTCAATCTGAAAACACCAAAGCGTTGAACAAGAAAGGGGCATCATACCCGCTCAAATCGTGAAACAAGATGCATACGTGTCGTGACAGTCGGTACTTCAAGTTCGTTGCATTGTGAGCTGAGCCGTGGAACTTCCCTGATATATGACAATGGTTTCTATGTGGAGTTTCAGCATCTCTACCCAGTGGCATCCCACAAATATGGCAGTCAACTGCCTGCTCATACAACGGATCATTCTCCTCCGACCTGCGTACTGCCAGCATGCTGGATGTTATGGGGCAGCAACTCTTACACAATTATGTCGCAACACTGTCTGTCATTCTTCATCACAAGTTTCCTCTCAGTTGGTCATGGACGCATTATCGTGATTAATGCGATCAACGTCCTATGAAGGTTTTTTGAGCTCAGCGAGCAATCATTGCTTAATATTATCCCCATCATAAGATTCGAATTTGTTGCAACTAGCGTCATAATTCCATACAACTCGATATGCAGCCACATGTGGTACGTGCCGTTCCGTGGAGGTACAGGATGCGACGATTACCTTCACAACGTGCCACAGGAACCAGGAGGCACACGAAAACGGCATAAATGACGAAGGGGCATCGCTCCTGGTGATGGCTGTTCTTAAACTTAACGAACTTTTTACCTTTGCTAGGCATTTTCACAAGTACTGGTTCCTCGTTCGAGCAGCCAGTGAGATGCCTTTCAAGATACTCTCTCTCTTGCTGAAAGCCTTTATAAGTCTACAGCAAAACTGTATTGTACGCTGCCTTTTATTCAACTAGGAGGAAACTAGGTGGGACATGCTTTTGATCCACCCATAGTGTTTCTCATCTACTTCTGAGATTACGTTTCCGGACCGATTACCAGATAATTAGGAGATGTTGAGGGTTCCATCTGCTTTATTCTCGACTTCTTTGTTCTATACAGTATAGCAACGGTCATCTTCTGGCTTATCAACACCTAAGGTGTGTATGTGAATCGAATAATCAGGGTCCGCAGCTCGAGGTCGTGCGGTAGCGTTCTCGCTTCCCACGCCCAGGTTCCCGGGTTCGATTCCCGGCGGGGTCAGGGATTTTCTCTGCCTCGTGATGACTGGGTGTTGTGTGATGTCCTTTGGTTAGTTAGGTTTAAGTAGTTCTAAGTTCTAGGGGACTGATGACCATAGATGTTAAGTCCCATAGTGCTCAGAGCCATTTGAACCATTTTTTTGGATAATCAGGGTTCTGCCACTTGAATTTTGGTAGGTCCTGGAGTTTTATGGGGAATGAGATGCCTTTGAAATTATAGTGCTTGCGGGCATCAGATGTTTCGGATTTACTTGTATGCTGAGCATCTTTCAGGTAATTTCTGTCACTACCCAGAAGTGACCATGTGAAGCACTACACATACCTCTCTGGACATCAGTGCAGGCTTGTTTAGCGGCAATATCTTCCGGAAGAGGGATGAAACTGGATCCCACATTAAGCAGATCTAGGTACGTGAGTATATATCGAGGTGTGGACTACACGACTGAGTGCCTTACCCGGCCCTCTTTTCTGCATGTTCGAAAAATCGCAAAGAATGACAATCTCGAAAAAAGTTCTGAACCAATCTACGATTGAATATCCCTGAAATGTAACGCTAGTTCACCCCCAGACTTCG
Organism: Schistocerca piceifrons; assembly: GCF_021461385.2. Classification (NCBI taxonomy): domain Eukaryota; kingdom Metazoa; phylum Arthropoda; class Insecta; order Orthoptera; family Acrididae; genus Schistocerca; species Schistocerca piceifrons. Next base: position 665,969,209 of record NC_060149.1, read on the forward strand.
ACGATGCTCTGCTTCTCGCCAACATCACTTCCCTCTTTTGTCGCCGCGCGGGATAGCCGCGCTTTCTCGGGCACCTTGTCTCGGTCCGTGCGACTGTCAGAGGTTGGAGTCCTTCCTCGGGCATGGGTGCGTGTGTTGTCCTTAGGGCTAAGTTAGTTTAAGTTAGATTAAGTAGTGTGTAGGCTTAGGGACCGATGACCTGAGCAATTTGGTCACATAAGACCTTACCACAGATTTCCAATTTTTTTCCCTCTTGTGAGTTGCATGAGCTCACAGTAGAGATTGTGTTATACTTAATTGCAGGGCCGGCCGTAGTGGCCGAGCAGTTCTAGTAGCAACAGTCTAGAACCGCGCGACCGCTACGGTCGCAGGTTCGAATCCTGCCTCGGACATGGATGTGAGTGATGTCCTTGGGTTAGTTAAGTTTAAGTAGTTCTAAGTTCTAGGGGACTGATGACCACAGAAGTTAAGTCCCATAGTGTTCAGAGCCATTTGAACCATTTGAACCAGGCGTAAAGAAAAGTGGCAGGATGTCGGTAACGTACATTCGAATTATTAATGCAGGCAGCTGATATCTTGTCCCCAAAAGAGTCAGCAACCACAGAGCAGTCAAATGCAGCTGCGGATCTTACTTGGTGGTCCGTAACAAAGAGAGCAGGGGTACTGCTGCTGTTAGGTCCTGAGTGATGTCGAAGTGATGTCCGATGCCGTGAAGATCAATGATGATGGTGGTGAGACCGACCAGGGCGTGGCTGTGTCGGAACACGGGCTGGTGACGTAAGCCCATGGCATGTTGATGATTAGGACCTAGCGGCAGTGGTGTCTCCGGGCACGGCTCGCCGATGAACTAGGCTGAACACAATGTAGTCTTGTTAGCGGCTGCAGAGTCAAGCCCTCGTCCATGTGCGGTCTCCATGTCGTCTATATCAGATGCGCAGACATGCAGGCGTCTATAGTAGTTTATTCACCTTCTAAATTAGAGGCGTCCGAATAAGCCCACGAGACCCTTGTCACATCATTACTTTCTGTGATGTCGTTGCAAATGAGCATGAGTCATCAGTCTTATCACTTTGGTGTTTGCAGGCGTGAAGAGTACACAGTACTCGAACTGGGCTGCGATAATGAACGCCGTCCGGAGTGGCCGAGCGGTTCAAAAATGGTTCAAATGGCTCTGAGCACTATGGGACTTAACATCTATGGTCATCAGTCCCCTAGAACTTAGAACTACTTAAACCTAACTAACCTAAGGACAGCACACAACGCCCAGCCATCACGAGGCAGAGAAAATCCCTGACCCCGCCGGGAATCGAACCCGGGAACCCGGGCGTAGGAAGCGAGAACGCTACCGCACGACCACGAGATGCGGGCCCGAGCGGTTCTAGGCGCTACATTCTCGAAGCGCACGACCGCTACAGTCGCAGGTTCGAATCCTGCCTCGGGCATGGGTGTGTGTGATGTCCTTAGGTTAGTTAGGTTTAAGTAGTTCTGAGTTCTAGGGGACTGATGACCTTAGAAGTTAAGTCCCATAGTGCTCAGAGCCATTCGAACCATTTGATAATGAACGCATCATCATCTTGTCAGGTCGTGGAGTAGTTGTAGGAACATCTCTGAGTCCGCACTCGTCCATCACATCCGTAATAGAAGGAGAAGAAGAAATTAACCGTGAGAATGCAGCTATAAAGGACATATACAACTATGTAAAAAACGAAAAGACAATGGTCATTCGTGTAAGATCACTGGAGTCAAATCGGGTGCACTTATTAGCCCAAGATGAGCCATAATTTCTATTCTACCATTTCATCTCTGCTGATTCTTTCAGCGCTGTTGATGTTGCTGTTAGCAAGTCTCAGCCTTCAACGACTATTCGTTCCGCAATGACTCGCATTTGTAGTAAAAATGCACATTCCTTTGCTTATTTCAAACCAAGTAAAGTATTCGTATCTTTGGTCACGTGATTTGAGGCATGATGGAATCTGCTTGCGGCTGTACGAAGGCGCTGATATAGCACAGCGCAACTGCAGGTGTTTTAATTATGGGATTTATTTCAGTGCTAGTCCGCACTAGTCCGTCACGTGCCTAACCGTTTCTGCTGTTCAAACAGCTTGAAGAATTTATCGACGTTATGAGACCCCTGAACACAGCAACAGGCATCTGCAAATCACTACGCAACACGCCAGATGCCACGGTCAAAGGACAGTATACATACTTTTTAATAAGCTACCTTTTGTGGAAGTCCACTACCACGGAAGCCATGAATGTAAGCATCAGCTGTTGCTCATAAGCCGCTACACACTGCTCCAGCAATAATATTGATAACAAAAACGGAAGATAGCGAGAATAACTTTTAATCCACCAGCAGCCGCGCGGAGTAGCTACGTGGTCTAGGGCGCCTTGTCACGGTTGGCGCGGCTCCACCCGTCGGAGGTTCGAGTCCTCCCTCGTCATGGGTGTGTGTGTGTGTGTGTGTGTGTGTGTGTGTGTGTGTGTGTGTGTGTGTGTATGTGCGCGCGCGCGCGTGTTGTCCTTAGTGTATGTTAGTATAAGTCATATTAAGTAGTGTGTAAGCCTAGGGACCGATGACCTCAGCAGTTTGGTCCCATAGGAACTTACTACAAATTTCAAAAAAAAAAAAAATAAAAAAAATAATCCACCAGCGAGGGCCTTGCACTAAGCCCCGTAGGTTTGGGCGGTTGCTATGGCCTACAAGTCTGCTGCTGTTATCGTATGATAAAGAAGTGAGGCTGTAGCGAAAGGCTACCAGTCCCTGACGTGTTTAGCACTCGGCAGGGTGGATTTATACGATCACGAGTTTACGTAATCGATTTCCACGTTAAATAATTAAAAAATTATAGACTGATAAATAACAGTTTGAATTTGTCCCTCCATGTGGAACGCTGTTTAGTTAATGATTCGCATAAAACATTCGGGTAATGACTTATGATGAGATCAGTTTTCGGTCATACCTTCTAAATGTGACTGCAATTACACTATTTTATGCACGTGCTGCAGCGTGAATGTTCCAGGGCCATTATGATACCCATAACGCTTACTAATGGAGGGGACTCACTTTAAAAATACGCAGATCACTTTATAGCAAGGAAGTAATTGCTTATATTTTTTAAATTATAATAGCGTATGACGGTAAAGTGCTAAACAACGAGTGGACGCAGAAGGTCGCAGGTAGGCAGATACGAGGCTGTGCTGAAAGTTTTAGCAGCCCGTAAACCGTAAGGCGGAGGAAAATGGGGTTGTTTCCATTCGAAAGAGCGATGTTTTTCGACCTAGGGAATTGCGCGCGCAGTCCCTGGCTAGCGGTGATCCCCTCACAGCGCGGTAAGATTGCACAGGCAGTGCTGAGTCAGAGACGATTCAGGATGGAGCTGTCGCGCCGCGACTTTCGCGCCATGATTTTTTACGATTATAAAAAGGGTTTAAGTGTCGAAGAATGCCATTCTTCTTTGCTGCGTGTTTTTTGGTGAAGCTTCCCCTTCTAGGGCCACAGTTGGAAATTAATTTCGCGAGTTTTCGAGGGGTCGGCAGTCAATTGAAGATGAACCTCGTCCCGGTCGGCCAGCAACAGCTGTGACTCCTGGAAACATTGATGCTGTGAGGAAAATGATTAAAGAAGATCCACATCTTACATTTTGCGACATTGCAGGGACCCTAAATATTGCATCAACAGCAGCACAGAACATCATTCACAGTCACTTAGGCCTTACTAAGAGATGTGCCCGTTGGGTGCCACATTCCCTGACAGAAAACCAAAAGGAGGCGAGAGTAGACTGGTGTCGTTTCATGCTCGAAAAATTCATTGGAGAGAAGTCCCAAGACACCTACAATACCGTCACAGGTGATGAAACGTGGGTCTACCATTATGACCCTGAAACGAAGAGACAGTCTTTTGTGTGGTGCTTTCCAGGGGAGGAACTACCCACAAAAGTTCGACGAAGTCGGAGCTCTGGAAAAAAGATGGTGGCAACGTATAGCTATATGGACGACCCTGACGATTCAGCTCAGAGTAAGCCGTAATGAAGAGATGGGAATCAATATCAACGGCGACGACGCCCTAGACCATACACTGCCAATGTGCGTTTACTCTCCACCAAAACGGTCAATGTAAATGTCCCACGAATGAAATAACCTAAGAGAACAATTGAAAAAAAGGTTAAGTGAACGATAAATGGGATTAAAAATTAGACAAGCGCCAAGCAATAGTAATAGGGGCTAATACAAGTCATGCAAATAAAAATATGTTATCTATGTTGTCCACAGAGAACCTTTTTTTTCATTATCAGCAAACGTTTCAAGATTTCGTCTATAGGAACATCAAAATACAATTAATGTGCTTCGATTCTGAAATGATACAACTTTAAACTGCCTGCAATTATATATATAATGCGTGTGTTTTTACAACAATAATGGCGTGTGACGAGGGCCTCCCGTCAGGTAGACCGCTCGCCTGGTGCAAGTCTTTCGATTTGACGCCACTTCGGCGACTTGCGCGTCGATGGGGATGAAATGATAATGACAACACAACACCCAGTCCCTGAGCGGGTAACATCTCCGACGCAGCCGGGAATCGAACCCGGGCCCTTAGGATTGACAGTCTGTCGAGCTGACCACTCAACTACCGGGGGTGGATTTTTTTACAATTCCAAATACATATGTCTTGCAACTACCGTGTATTGAGTGCAGAACGTCACAGCATTCAGAATAAAATAATATTACCACTTCCTCTCACACATAGAACTAGTGGGAGTGTGAAAAATTCATAATGGCTCTCTAGATTGCACTACCAACCCACTATTAAAACATATGTGGTGTCTCTCCCCCCACTTATATCTACCCGTTACAGCCCCTCTCTGCCAACTACTCCATCTGAAGAATTAGATTGTTTTTCGGTATTTGAATAATGAAAACTGCACCAGTTACTTATATTTCATGTTTAGCACGACGCGTTTCGAGATTTTTTCTCATTTTCGAGTACATTTGCTTACATGCTTTTGTGATGTTTGCATTTGTGAGTTTCTGCCTCTCTTGCGTCTTGTTGAGGTTATACAGCAATCGGAAAATCGTACAAAATGGATCTTTGAGTGTTTTTAAATGATAATGTGAGAAATGGTATTTTGTTTGTCTACTTACAGGTGTAGTGCTACCTCCGTTATACAAAATATCACATACACGCAAATCATCACTTAAACTATTTGTTTTAGTTTTGGAAGTGGTGGAGTATCTTAAGATCTTCTTCTATGTTTTCGAATAGGTGTCCAGGGTTTTTTATGTCTGTTGCTATTGCTGATTTTGTAATCTGGTTACGTGTCTAACAGTTGATGTGTTCAGTGTATCTAATTTGAAAATTTCAGTGGGTTTGTCCTGTGTAGTAGCTTGAGCAAGTTCTACACGTTATACAAAATAACATTATGTAATAGCTTGAGAAAGTTTTACGTGTTATACAAAATAACATGTAAAACTTGCTCAAGCTATTACATGGGACAAACTGGCTGGAATTTTCAAATGAGATACACCGAGCACATCAACTGTTACACAGAAAACCACTTTATATAATCAGCTATAGGAGCACACAGAAAAAATATTGGATACCCATTCATTTCCACTATTTAAATCGTGAATGACACAGTTAGAGGGTTTCGTAAAACATTGAATATGACGAATGAAATTGAGGTTTTTTTTCCTAATATTACACAGCTCTACAAAATAAAATTTTTTTTTCGTTGCCAGGGAAGTTTGAACGAAAATGGGATATTATTATGATACTCATTCCGAGTATATTTGTACTTTTTCCAAATTGGCTCTGGTTTTTGAGATACAGGTTATTTGTGGAAATGAGAGTTTCATGTGGATAATATCGACTGCAGGGTCCATATATGGTGTAATGTATTTGCTACCTGTTTTTTAATTAGTGATATTGTACTATCTTTATTAAACAATTGTGCTCAGGGAGTGCATCTGTGTGGTTGAGGATTACATCATGCAAACATCACACTGTCAGCATGTGTTCAGTCCTGTTGAGCGGTGCGTGTGTTGAAGATATTGAGGGTTGTGCAGATTTGAATTCGGCAGTACTCGACATTCATTTGTTGGCCGAGGTAATCCCCGCAACAGCCGATAGGTAGCGTTCAGTGTAAACAAGAAAAATGGCGATGGTCGAAAGTCACACACATGTGCAGTGCAGCTTCAAGGAGATAGGACCTTTTCATCGTGACGTAGCAAATAAGAGGTGAGTATTCATTTCACACAAAACAATTAATGATGTTTGTTGGATGTGATTGACATGCAAATACAAGAAAGTTCTGCATAATATGTAGTATTTGTGCAATTTTGTTTTAGGAAAACATGAGTTCTTCACGCCGTCTTTGCGTGAACCATCCGGATGAGTTCTGCTACATTTGTGGTGAATACGTTCTTCAAAAGAACAGGAAGAATATCACTCCTTTTGTGAAGGAAGCGTATCTGGCATATTTCGGAATTAAACTTGGAGATCAAGACAAGGCGTGGGCACCCCATAAAGTTTGTAAATGCTGTGTGGAGTGCTTACGGCAGTGGACAAAACGAAAAAGGAAAAGCTTAAACTTCGGAGTGCCTATGGTATGGCGAGAGCAGAAGAACCATACAGATGATTGCTATTTTTGCATTGTTAATGTGAAAGGTTTTAATAGGTTCAAAAAACGAAAGTGGGAATATCCCGATTTGGAGTCAGCAAGAAGACCGGTGGTGCACAGCAACGATGTTCCTGTACCAACCTTCACAACATTACCCACGCTAACATCATCAGATGACGATGTGCGCGGCGAGGAATGTACAAGTAGTGGTTCGGAATACGAAGGACGTGAGACACAACCCCAGCAGTTCGACCAGAAGGAGCTCAGTGACTTGATACGAGAACTCAATCTTTCAAAGCAAGCATCAGAACTCTTAGCATCCAGGCTTAAGGAAAAGAACTGTCTTCATCCAAGTATTAAAATAACAGCTTACCGGACGAGAGAAGAAAACCTTCTTCCATACTTCAACCAAGAAGAGGTTATAGTGTATTGCAGCAATATACCTGGACTTTTACTTGAATTGGGGCTGCCGGAATATACACTCCTGGTAATTGAAATAAGAACACCGTGAATTCATTGTCCCAGGAAGGGGAAACTTTATTGACACATTCCTGGGGTCAGTTACATCACATGATCACACTGACAGAACCACAGCCACATAGACACAGGCAACAGAGCATGCACAATGTCGGCACTAGTACAGTGTATATCCACCTTTCGTAGCAATGCAGGCTGCTATTCTCCCATGGAGACGATCGTAGAGATGCTGGATGTAGTCCTGTGGAACGGCTTGCCATGCCATTTCCACCTGGCGCCTCAGTTGGACCAGCGTTCGTGCTGGACGTGCAGACCACGTGAGACGACGCTTCATCCAGTCCCAAACATGCTCAACGGGGGACAGATCCGGAGATCTTGCTGGCCAGGGTAGTTGACTTACACCTTCTAGAGCACGTTGGGTGGCACGGGATACATGCGGACGTGCATTGTCCTGTTGGAACAGCAAGTTCCCTTGCCGGTCTAGGAATGGTAGAACGATGGGTTCGATGACGGTTTGGATGTACCGTGCACTATTCAGTGTCCCCTCGACGATCACCAGTGGTGTACGGCCAGTGTAGGAGATCGCTCCCCACACCATGATGCCGGGTGTTGGCCCTGTGTGTCTCGGTCGTATGCAGTCCTGATTGTGGCGCTCACCTGCACGGCGCCAAACACGCATACGACCATCATTGGCACCAAGGCAGAAGCGACTCTCATCGCTGAAGACGACACGTCTCCATTCGTCCCTCCATTCACGCCTGTCGCGACACCACTCGAGGCGGGCTGCACGATGTTGAGGCGTGAGCGGAAGACGGCCTAACGGTGTGCGGGACCGTAGCCCAGCTTCATGGAGACGGATGCGAATGGTCCTCGCCGATACCCCAGGAGCAACAGTGCCCCTAATTTGCTGGGAAGTGGCGGTGCGGTCCCCTACGGCACTGCGTAGGATCCTACGGTCTTGGCGTGCATCCGTGCGTCGCTGCGGTCCGGTTCCAGGTCGACGGGCACGTGCACCTTCCGCCGACCACTGGCGACAACATCGATGTACTGTGGAGACCTCACGCCCCACGTGTTGAGCAATTCGGCGGTACGTCCACCCGGCTTCCCGCATGCCCACTGTACGCCCTCGCTCAAAGTCCGTCAACTGCACATACGGTTCACGTCCACTCTGTCGCGGCATGCTACCAGTGTTAAAGACTGCGATGGAGCTCCGTATGCCACGGCAAACTGGCTGATACTGACGGCGGCGGTGCACAAATGCTGCGCAGCTAGCGCCATTCGACGGCCAACACCGCGGTTCCTGGTGTGTCCGCTGTGCCGTGCGTGTGATCATTGCTTGTACAGCCCTCTCGCAGTGTCCGGAGCAAGTATGGTGGGTCTGACACACCGGTGTCAATGTGTTCTTTTTTCCATTTCCAGGAGTGTATATATATAGGGAGTTACAAAAAGGTACCGCCAAACTTTCAGGAAACATTCCTCACACACAAATAAAGAAAAGATGTTATGTGGACATGTGTCCGGAAACGCTTAATTTCCATGTCAGAGCTCATTTTAGTTCTTCCACCTACGCTCGATGGAGCACGTTATCATGATTTCATACGGAATACTCTACCTGTGCTGCTAGAACATGTGCCTTTACGACACAACATGGGGTTCATGCACGATGGAGCTCCTGCACATTTCAGTCGAAGTGTTCGTACGCTTCTCAACAACAGATTCGGTGACCAATGGATTGGTAGAGGCGGACCAATTCCATGACCTCCACGCTCTCCTGACCTCAACCCTCTTGACTTTCATTTATGGGGGCATTTGAAAGCTCTTGTCTACGCAACCCCGGTACCAAATGTAAAGACTCTTCGTGCTCGTATTGTGGACGGCTGTGATACAATACGCTATTCTCCAGGGCTGCGTCAGCGCTTCAGGGATTCCATGCGACGGAGGGTGGATGCATATATCCTCGCTAACGGAGGACATTTTGAACATTTCCTGTAACAAAGTGTTTGAAGTCACGCTGGTACGTTCTGTTGCTGTGTGTTTCCATTCCACGATTAATGTGATTTGGAGAGAAGTAATAAAATGAGCTCTAACGTGGAAAGTAAGCGTTTCCAGACACATGTCCACATAACATATTTTCTTTCTTTGTGTGTAAGGAATGTTTCCTGAAAGTTTGGCCGTACCTTTTTGTAACACCCTGTATAGTTGTTGGGAGGTAGTGTACTTACATTACTCAGTAGTAAACACACACAGCAGAGTTATGCTATTTCGGGTGTTGGCTCCCAGCAGGGTTCCCCACTCAATCCCTTCACTGACGCTGGTGGCGGGGATTGCAGAGTAGGCGTGGGCAGCGGGGACCGGTGTCAGGGGCAGGGGCGGCTGGAGCAGCAGTGTAATTGCCGATGTTACTACATTTCAGTGCAGGTGCAAGGTATTTCATATTCGAGGACGTACATGGACTGTCATACATCTTGCTGAATATTATATGTCCAACAGTCGCAGTAATTCCCCATTAATGTTAGAAGCACTCTCGTGTTTGCAATCGCCAGAGACTATTTGCCATAGAAATTGGTTATGTAAACTCGTGATCATATAAATCCATCTCGCAGAGCGCTAACCACATCAGGGCCCGGTAGCGTTTCGATACAGCCTCACTTCTTCATCGCCCAATAATAGCAGAACACTCACAGGCCATAGCGATTGCCCAAAGCTACTGAGGCTTCATGCAGTCCTCGCTAGTGAAATAAAAATTATTGTCGCTACGTTCCGTTATTGGTAGTAATATTGTTGCAGCAGAGGTGTGTAGCGGACTCGGAGCAACACCTGATACTTACACCAATGCTTCCGTGTTAGTGGAAGCCTACAAAAGGGTCGTTACTGTAAAGTATATTTGCTATTCTCTGACAGTGGCGTCAGAAGTGTTGGGTAGTGAGTTGAATATGCTGGTTGTGGTATTCAGGGATCTCAAAGCGCCAGTAAATTCTTCTTACTCTTTGAACAACGAAGTCACATGCCATGTGACGGACCAATGCATGCTCCTCCACTGAAATACAGCATTATAAGTAACACCGGCGCAAGCGCTGTGCGATATCAGCGTCTATGTATAGCTGCATCATGCCTAAAATCACACGACCAGGGATAAGAACACTCTTTTCTCATGGGTTGAAATAAGCAAATGAATGTGGTTTTTGACTATAAATACAAGTCATTTCGGTACGAGAAGTCACTGAAGTCTGGGACTTGCCAGCAACAGCATATACAAAACCGATAGAATCAACAGAGATGAAATGGTATAGTGAAAACGAGGGCTCATCTGGGGCTAGAAAGTGACCCCGGTTTGAATCCAGTAGTCCTACACGAATGCCGATTGTCTTTCCATTTTTTACATCTTTGTATATGCATATTAAGCCATATTCTCATGATTAATTTCTTCTTCTCCTTCTGTTGCAGATGTGATGGACGAGCGCAGACTTGCAGATGCGCCTACAACTACTCCACGACCTGCCAAGATTGAAGGGTCTCTGCATGAGCCTCTTCATGATTCTGCCATACCACACAGCTTCATTTGTTTGCCTCTGGCACCTCAGTTGTTGGTGCAAATGGTCAACTACCATATATGTAAAGAAGAAAAGGGAAAAGCCTGAGCAGCTGAGTGTGTTTGTGGTGGCCACAGTATATTGTCCAGATTTAGGTTTAAGGGGCTCCGGAACGCCCTATACTTGCAATGTTAAAATAACGCTTATAAATTACATCTTTCCTCACAAAGTATTTGAGGTAGGAAGTTGAACTTTTTACAGATTATTTATTGGAATATGGGCTACAACTTAACACAGGGATTTTACAAAATTTTAGTTCAGTTATTAAAGATGATATTTTTTCAATTGTAATGAAAATTCACAACATTTTTTTGCAATTTTTTATTCATATATTCAAAAATATACAGTTTTTTGGAAAAAGGCTGTGTTAAATTATGCAGAAGGTACTGTGTAACATTTACTGAAAGTTTGAAACAAATATGTTTGGAAGATCCTTAGAAAACATGTAATTAGTATGAGAAAATAAAAGTTTTGGGAATCGAGCGACAAAGATTGGATTAACTTTTTAGCGCATTCCAGGTCCATAGGATGGATTATCTTTATCCTCTGCAAACTCCTCCTCCAGCTTTGTCTTGTTCCTCCTCCTGTTTACTCTTGCTTGTATTTCTAGACTCTTTACAGCCCTGTCTGCAGCCCGAAGGCGATCCTTGTCTAAAGCAAGCATCGCTCGTTGTTGTGTTCGTAGATTTTGCTACCATTTTCTTCAGTTGCAGTTACTGCAACACTGTTCCAAAAGGTGGTCATGTATGAACACTTATCACATTTCAGTTGTATTTCACTAGCAAGTCCTATGTGCATTATTATGGAGAGTTCCAGACCAACTTCACTACAATGAATACATCTTACACAATTTGAAAAAAATTCCTTTGAGAACCGACATATCAAATATTTCATTCACATCCGATTCGCCCATAAAACATTCATAGTTTTCACTCATTGAACCAAGCTTCTTCTGTGAAGTATTTTCTTTCCCACTTTGACTGCTATGGGCAGGTGTACTTGAGAGGTTAGGTTCACTCACTTGGTTATCGTCTTTATTGTTTACAGTAATAACACATACCTTTGGCTTTCCAACATTTCTCCTTTTCTTAAGAGCCTTCAGAGGATTTCTAATAACTTTACTTTTATTCATTATTATACTTCAACAAAACAGAGACTCAAGAAACAGAATTAATTACGAATATTTTCGAGATAACGACAGAGTAAATAAACATGAAACAATCGATAATCACACCAGCGATATATATTGAACCATCACAGGTTCGCAACAACACATACTTTATCTCACATCACTAAAATGTACCTGATGAGCACGGACGTTAATAATAACACCATTTGACAGCAGTTTAACAGCGCCACAGTGGGTCACGCCCATGTAGAACACATTTCAAAAAAAATTTAAAAATAGTTGTAGTCTTCGGAATTGAATAAATTATATATCTATTAAAAGGTAATAGTCTGCAGATTCAGAAAACGCAAAAAAGTAAAAATTGAACTTTTCATGATTTTGAGCCTTTCCGGAGCCCCTTAACATTTCATTAGGTTATTGGTACTAGTCGCAGCCCCACACATATGTCTGATACATTTAAGTTCCATATTTCAATGTATCCATTCTTTACTCTACTTGTCCGATCAGTTGAATGTATGAATGAGAGTGTGCAAGGATTTCAGTGTGTAGATCCGTGGGAGTGTAGTAGTCTGCCACCGTATCAGGATAGCCAACTGTAGGAAACACGTGCCGGGTAGCAAGGAGGTTTCTCTTTGCCTTGGACGAACCTTTTGTATAGGTTGGCACCGCAATAGGCGTTCCTCTGGTCACTTCCATCGGTTCGGGGGCGGTTTTGGTTGATGAGCGAATGCTCACGGAGCGTTCCGTGGGACGCGAGACGGCTGAGACCTACTGGCGGTAAGTGTGCCTTTTCGATGAGAAGTTAATGTTGTGTTTAATGTAAGTTTTTCAAAGCTAGTCAAAGTAAATGATTCCTTTCGTCGTTTATAGTTTCTTATCGCGTGTGATAAATTTTACTTGCTAATTCGTGAGTGTTAAAAAATGGTTCAAATGGCTCAGAGCACTATGGGGCTTAACATCTGAGGTCATCAGTCCCCTAGAACTTAGAACTACATAAACCTAACGAACCTTAGGACATCACACACATCCATGCCCGAGGCAGGATTCGAACCTGCGACCGTAGCGGTCGCGCGGTTCCAGATTGAAGCGCCTAGAACCGCTCGGCCAGTGAGTGTTAAACGCGTTAAAATCAAGGGACGGTGTAGGCTATTGTTCAGAGTAACTGTTAATCAAACACATGGAGCTGTGTTGAGTTTCTTATGATTCAGCTCATTTTGTTTAGTATCCCTTTCGCGAGAGCATGTATATTGCGCATGATTTTCGTGATTTTATGACCGCATTTTGTGCAGTTCGTCTCGCTTGATACCTTTCTTTGAGCAATTTTTTGTTTGTGAGGATCACGTGGCCGTTATCTAATGAGAAAGTTTACAGTACCAAGACTGTGATCTTCCGCCGAGGAGCATCTGAATTAAATGTTAATCTTTATTATGCTTCATTTTTACAGCAATTCACTTCAATAGAAATTTTAGTCGTTTATCCCGCACGTTAAAATCAAGGCAATAGCCCGTCTTGCTACCTAATTGTGAAGCTTTTTAGTTCTTTTCCTTCTTCTTAGCCTCTCATGTGCGTGTGAATGTAAGTGTTCGTTATTAAACCATCCTTTGGTCATTCCCCTTTCATAGATCATAGACCTTGCAGGGACTCTGAAGTAAAGTTCTAGGGTTAATTAATGTGCGACGTAATAGAATGCAGGCAATAGCAACCATCATATTACTCACTATACACTATCATTAAATTTACTGATCTAATAAATGTTCTTTTGCCAGAATGTTTGTTTACGCTCTCACTGCTAAAATTCCACTCCATGCTTCATTCAGCTCTGATGTACGTCACATTCTACAGCATTCCGGTTGAGCGACAGCTGTACCGAGGCCACTAATGTGTAAAGATACCCCCCAACTGTTAAGATACCTTCAAGATGATGATACGTTTATCACCCCAGCCCAGTTTAGCCACGATGTACTCAACGCACCTATAAGCACGTGGTATGGATTGATCACCCACATTCATTTGCCAACACAGCCATCCCTGAACCATCGCTTCTAAATGCATTGAATGTTAATATTGAGATGGATCTGGAGGATAGATATTACTATACATGGCAGCAAAAATGATATAACAAGGTGCTCGTGGGCTAATTCAGACACCTCTAATTTGAAAGGTGAGTAAACTACTGCAGACACCTGAATATATTTCATTTCTTAACTATGCACGATGATTAATATTATTCCTCCTACAGTCTGTGCAGCCGATATGGATGAGATGGAGGCCATACGAGGTGCGACAATAAAGTAATGAGACTGATTTTCTTTGCAAGATATGGCAACCCTGTAGGCTTGTATAGGCACAATATCTTTGACCTTGGTCTATAAGCTGCTTCTAGTCCAAGCGGCACATCAATGCACCTGCACAGTCGCGAATTGTGCTATAACAAGTTAACACGTGTTTGTGTCTCTCGTCACGGAAATGGAACCGCATAATATTGCGCAAGGTATGCCATTTCTTTTTGCGTTAAATTGGGTGAAAACGCGACGACAACTTACGGTAAGCTTCAGAAGGCTTTTGGAGAGGAGCTTATAACAAGAGCTCAAGTTTTTCGTTGGCATAAAATGTTTAGTGAAGGCAGAACGAATGTTGAAGATGAAGACCGCAGTGGACGACCATCAACCTCACGGACGGATGTCAACTTGGCCAGGGTGAGTGAACTCTTACGATCTGATCGAAGATTATCCATCAAAATGATTGCAGAAGAACTGAACATCAATCGAGAAACGGTTCGTCTAATAATAACTGAAGACTGAATTTGATTCTGCATCACGATAATGTGTCATCCCATACTGCTCTGTCAGTACAGCAATTTTTAACCTCAAAACAAATTTCAGTACTACCACAGCCACCTTATTCACCAGATATCGTTCCGTGCGACTTTTTTCTATTTCCAAGAGTCAAAACGGCGGTCAAGGGACACCATTTTCAAACAACACAAGATGTCGAAAAAGCTGTGACGAGGGTCTTGGAGGATATTACAGAAGATGAGATCCAGAAATGTTACCATCAATGGCACAAGCGCTGGAAAAAGTGTGTGCAATCAGAAGGGAACTACTTTGAAGGAGACAACACTAAACTTGACTAAAACGGTAAGCAACATTTTTTTTCACACCAGTCTCATTAATTTATTGTCGCACCTCGTATGTGGATGAGGGCCCGTATTTGCAGCAGATGATATTACTATAATGCATTCATCGCCCCAACCCATTTCGTTGATGATGTATTTGACTTACCTGCAAACACCATCGCTGCCAGGTCTGTCATGAACAATAATGCAGTATGAGTTGATGACACCAGCCCATGTTCCGACGCAGCCACGCCCTAGACAATCTCATCAAAGTCGTCATGGACCTCCACGACATCAGACATCACTTAGGCATCACTCTGGACCTAGCAGCAGCAGTACTCCTACCTGATAGCTCGGGAATCATCCAGTAAGTCTCGCAGCTGCTTTGTACTACTCTGCACATGCTGGCTGTTTTGGTGACAGGATCTCCGCACGATCGCTACAGTCGCAGGTTCGAATACTGCCTCGGGCATGGATGTGGTGATGTCCTTAGGTCAGTTAGGTTTAAGTAGTTCTAAGTTCTAGGGGACTGATGACATCAGATGTTGTCCCAAAGAGCTCAGAGCCATTGGAACCATTTGAACAGGATCTCCCTTACGCACATCGATAATTCGAATGCAGACTACAGAGAGCCTACCACATTTCTTGATGCCTGCCAAGACGTTTTGGAAAGGATGTTCCCGGAAACTGCCATCAACCTGTGATGTCCTGTAATCAAGTGTAATGCAGTTCGATACTGTGAGCTCATGCACCCCCACCCCCCACCCCCCCAAAAGAGGGCAGTGGTGCTGGTGAGCAGAAGAGCATCGTTGAAATTTGGGGGAGAATTGATGTGATGTCATAGGATTATTCGATCGCAGATTAATTCACAATTTTTGTCAAGAGTGTCATACTCGCTGGGATGCCCGTCCTGGCGCAAGAGGCTACGTCACCAGACCAAATTTCAATGACTCACCAACTTCAATAAAGGACTAGTCACTGGCAGAGGTGCTCTTCACGAAACCTATCTATATTGGCATGTGCGTTCTGGACCTTTCCAAACTTCACATGTACCACTTTCGCTGTGAGTTTGCAAAGCCTGTCTTCGCCGATCCCAGGTTACTTTATATGGGTACATATAGCTTCATCTAGTGCAATTCATATGAAGTGATTATGGACACTCACGAAAAATTCAACACCACTGGGTATGCCGGCCGCGGTGGCCGTGCGGTTCTGGCGCTGCAGTCCGGAACCGCGGGACTGATACGGTCGCAGGTTGGAATCCTACCTCGGGCATGGATGTGTGTGATGTCCTTAGGTTAGTTAGGTTTAAGTAGTTCTAAGTTCTAAGGGACTTATGACCTAAGATGTTGAGTCCCATAGTGCTCAGAGCCATTTGAACCATTTTGAACCTCTGGGTATAGGCCGATAATCCTTTTGGAATAACACCTCAAACCAAAGAAGTTATTGGCCTGCTGAAAGAAGAGGCGAATGTTTCACAGATTGTGGAGCTTGTAGGGTTCAGATCTCAGATGTGCACATATCGAATAGATGCAGGAGCCAACCAGAGGCGGGCTAAACGGTGTGCATCATGTGACATCAAAAGATCTGATGATCGATGATTATAAGAGGTGCCTTATTGAGCTTGTTGGCGAAGTTCCACATATTGTGCGCCAGGCATTCTTCCGGTAGAGAATCCATCAGGTACGTACTGAATATGCGCCAGGTATTGTTCCGTTCGAGAGGCCATGAGTTACATACTGCAGTGCAACTGAAAGTCAGGCTTTCCTCTCATGACGACAAACGGTTCATGTGTGGGCACGGGACCGGCATTCACTCTGTTTGTTGAAGAAATTGAGTGTGTGTGGTTATGTATTTATTTATAAACAGTTGATGTGTTTATGCCGAATAGTTGGATAAGCCGTCTGTCGTAGTTTTGTGTGAGAATGTATGACTGTCTCACTGCACACTATGTGTGTGGGTATTACGCACTGAGGTGACAAAAGTCATGGGACTGCGATATGCACTTATACAGATGGCAGTAATATCACATACACAAGGTATAAAAGGGCAGTATATTGGTGTAGCTGTCGTTTGCATTCAGAGGATTCATGTGAAAAGGTGTCCGACGTGATAATGGTCACATGACGATGATTAACAGACTTGGAACGCAAAATGGTAGTTGGAGCTAGACGTATGGGACATTCTGTTTCGGAAATCGTTAGTGAATTCAGCATTCCCAGATCCACAGTGCCAAGAGTGTGCCGAGAGTACCAAATTTCAGGCATTAACTCTCATCACGGATAACGCAGTGGCCGACGGCCTTCACTTAACAACCGAGAGCAGTGTCTTTGCGTAGTGTTGTTGTAAGTGTTAACAGACAAGCAACACTGCGTGAAATAACCGCAGAAATCAGTATGGGATGTACGAAGAACATATCCGTTAGGACAGTGCGGCGAAATTTGGCGTTAATGGGCTATGGTAGCAGACGACTGACGCGAGTGCTTTTGCTGACAGCACGATATCGTCCGTAGCGCCTCTCTTGGGCTCGTGACCATATCGGTTTGACCCTAGAGGACTGGAAAACTGTAGCCTGGTCAGATGAGTCCCGGTTGAAGTTGGTAAGAGCTAAGCCATGGCCCAAGCTATCAACAAGGCTATGTGCAAGCTGGTGATGGCTCTATAATGGTATGGGCTGTGTTTATATGGAATGGACTTGCTCCTCTGGTCCAAGTAAACCGATCATCAACTGAAAATTCTTATTTTCGGCTGCTTGGAGACCATCTGCAACCATTCATGGACTTCATGTTCCCAAACAATAATGGTATTTTTATGGATGATAATGCACCATGTCACTGGGCCACAATTGTTCACGATTGCTTTGAAGAATATTCTGGACCATTCGAGTGAATAACTTGACCACCCCAGATCGCCTGGCATGAATCCCATCGAACATTTCGACATAATCGATAGGTTAGTTCACGCACAAAATCCAGCACTGGCAACACTTGCGCAGTTTTGAGCGACTATAGAGGCAGCATGGTTCCATATTTCTGCCGGGGACTTTCAACGACTTGAGTCCATACACGAGGCAAGAGTATGACCAACACTACATTAGGAGGTGTCCCATGAGTTTTGTCAACTCAGTGTAATTCTGTGGATTGACAGGGATTGGCCGACCACTGTGGCCGAACGGTTCTAGGCGCTTCAGTCCGGAACCACGCAGCTACTACGGTCGTAGGTTCGAATCCTGCCTCGGGCGTGGACGTGTGTGAAGTTCTTAGGTTAGTTAGGTTTAAGTATTTCTAAGTCTAGGGGACTGATGACCTCAGATGTTAAGTCCCATAGTGCTTAGAGCCATTTTAACCATTTTGAACAGAGATTGTAAATGGCAAACTACATCCTAACGTGCCATATATATGTCGAGCTATGGCTGCTGCTGTTTGCAGGGGCCGCGCGGGATTACCCGAGCGGTCTTAGGCGCTTCAGTCATGGACTGTGCGGCTGGTCCCGGATGAGGTTCGAGTCCTTCCTCGGGCATGGGTGTGTGTGTTTGTCCTTAGGAAAATTTAGGTTAAGTAGTGTGTAAGCTTAGGGACTGATGACCTTAGCAGTTAAGTCCCATAAGATTTCACACACATTTGAACATTTTTTTGTTTGCAGGTACGAATGCTGTACGCAGTAAGCAATTCACCTCCAATACTTCTGTCAACACGGAGTAGTACAAACGCTTATCATGCACCATCGGGAGTCTGCAAGCGACCGCCTCTGCTGCTCGATGCAGGACCTGGAGCTGCATCTCCAAACCAGACACGAATTTGCAATACTGTACTCCGGAATACAAGGCTTTCAGTCAAAAAATTCGTTCAGATCTCACTCGCGGCAGCAAACCTAAAATCGACCAGAGCTGCCTTGCACCTAAACTCAAGTGCATGGTAGGCCTTTTGGCTGTCACACAACGCTACTTGTCACAACTCTTCTCCAGCAGTCTAATAGCGACCCCACATCATCTCCTCACAATGTCCAGGAAGCCAATCTCAGCTCTCCAGTCTTAAGTGCCGCCGGCCGCGGTGGTCTAGCGGTTCTAGGCGCTCAGTCCGGAACCGCGCGACTGTACGGTCGCAGGTTCGAATCCTGCCTCGGGCATGGATGTGTGTGATGTCCTTAGGTTAGTTAGGTTTAAGTAGTTCTAAGTTCTAGGGGACTGATGACCACAGATGTTAAGTCCCATAGTGCTCAGAGCCATCTTAAGTGCCTTTCAAAACCATATGCTCCACATGGAGCTGCTTCAGAAAGCGCAATCCACCAATGTGGACCATGAACGGTGTTTTTCGCCAATAGCACTCCGTCTTCAGGCCAAAAGTGGCCCATCGGGACCATTCGACCGCCGTGTCATCCTCAGCTAAGAAGACGGATAGGAGGGGCATGTGGTCAGCACACCGCTCTCCCAGTCGTTATGATGGTTTTAGTTGATCGGAGCCGCTACTATTCGGCCGAGTAGCTTCTCAATTGGCATCACGAGGCTGAGTGCACCCTGAAAAATGGCAACAGCGCATGACGGCGTGGATGGTCACCCATCCAAGTGCGGGCCACGCCCGACAGCTCTTAACTTCGGTGCTTTTTGCCAATAGGGTATTTTTAATGCCAGTACTGATTACCTCCAACAGACGGGCAAGCCATTTTTGACCACTCCTCTCTCTATTGCGACACTGAACTTGCGCCCTCTGGTACATACCTCAACGCCGCAGTCATCTCGTCAAGCAAGACCGTTTCTCACCTTCCATGGGAACAGTGGCGTGGGAACCAGCACGTCCCTCAAAAACCTCAAGAATTTTTGTTGTTCCTTAGAAAGTGTCGGTTGTTCCTTAGCAGCGGAAGTCTAGTGGTGCCGACCCATTATGGCGACCGTAACGTTCTCCAGAAGGCTAACGGAAAACATTCTCAGAGCTACCCGGTGAAAGCTGAAGCGCACTCTGTCCTCTGCAGGGATCAATTACTAGTGTCCTGTGCAGGCGCGATCTGTCGACGGAGCCGTAAAATATTTGGCACCACGCTCTACACTGAACTGCCTCGTGTCCCGCTAAGTGCATGTCTACAACCAACCCCAGGCCTAATCAATGTCAACCCTATGCTGTTCATTGAATTGGTCGTTGTGTGTCCTTAATGTAACTTCAGTGCCCTCTTCTGCATGCAGTCCATAACTGAGATCAGTTGGGTGAAAGAGAGGAAAGCCTAAAGAACTAGCCACCTTTCAATGATTATAAGCTCTCAAATAATGTCTCGCAGACATGTCGTAGGTCAAACATCATACTGCATGAACTTTCAAATGCATACAGAACGTTTGTGTACAGGCTTCGCTGCAGTTAACACGTCTCATCTTCTGCATTTCATTTTACTATCATTAGCTGAGACTTCTGTAGCAATTGTTGTTTGTACGATAGCAATTGGCAGTTGTTCCTTAACACGTGTCAGATGTTCCTTAGCATTTATCAAGCAGTGTAAAGCACCCTGGTGACCTTCGTCTATTGTAGAGGGAAGTAATTTAAGTTTATTGCTCTCTTCAGACGTTGTGAGAGGTAGGGGGCATGGAGCAGGGGGGGGGGGGGGCAGTGATATATTCGATACCCCTCGTGCTGTTGAAAGCCTTCCAGATAGTGGTAATGGAGACAATGACATTGACATTGTCGAATATGTATTGACAACAAGCTACACTCGGTACAGGCTCTTCAGTGCGCTAGATAGTTGACAGCTCCAATGTTGAGATTTTTAGGTAATAGCTCACTTAACAACTGCAGATAAATACATAATAAACTGAAAATTACGCCACTCTATAAACACGTGCTAAGTGAAGTTATTTTGTCTTTTCGTATAAGAGAAAAGGACAGGAAATGCTGGGGAGGTACGGTTTTTCTGTAAACTGAAAATCGAGGAGCAGTCGTGGTGAAGGAAGTGGCCTTACCCGCAAGAACACTGTAGCCGCCCTACAGGATGACTAAGAAATAATTTCCCTTTAGCAGTGCAGAACAGTGTTCAGAGATTTACATAGACTCTGTCCATATGCATTACTATCGTTAGTATTATTAGTAATTCACATTTGTATTCCATGTTGAGTCAACGCTTTTTGTGGGAAATAAACACACGCCCGGGTACGTCTGCACACACAGTGATTCACAAGGCGCGCTGTGGATGTCAGTGTAACTTCGTGAAACACCTTCCAGTTGCTTCTTGTAATGTAGGAGGAAATCACCTGCTCCATGTTCAGTTTGCAGACCTATGAAGGAGGGAAGTGCACGAAAACAATCCGGCGTCACGTCTCCCCTCGCCTTTCCACACCACACATCCCACCTTCGCCCCGTTACACCTGCAGGACACAGTTATCCATTAGTAGGACTCTATTGTATTTAGACGTGTTAAACAAATTTAATATTTGTTTTTAACCCAACGCATTTAAAGACAAACTTTAAATTTATACCATTAAAAAAATATTTTTACTAATTTTCGATCTTTCTGTCCCTTAAAAGGCGGAAACCATTACACTATTTTGTATAAAATTTAATGCAGTTCAATTTTGTATCGGGAATGATTTTTGTGAGGAGCCGCGACTTTCGAGTTATTCGCGAAAAACGTAAATAAGGTTTTTAAACGCACCATCCCCCGACCCCAACATTCACATCTAACCGGTCAGGATTTTTAGAATGTTATTCACGACACTCCCTTCTTGCACTGTGCAAAAATTTGCGACTATACGACTTTCTCTCATAATCGACCTTTTTTGGTCTTCGTCGACTGCGCTAACTAGTAAGCGCGATGACAGAACTGTGCAATAGTTTCAGTTTTGTTATTCCGTGAAGAATTTGAGGGCACATTCAGCATATTTCTTGAAGCAGTATGCATGCACTAGATAATCAACCATTCGGCGCAGTCACGCACAGCGAGGTGGCGTAGTGATTAGCACACTGGACTCGCATTCGGGTGGAGGATGGTTGAAACCAGTGTCAGACCATCCTGATTTAGGTTTTCCGTGATTTCCCTACATAGCTTCAGGCAAATGCCGGGATGGTTCCTTTGAAAGGGCACGGCCAAATTCCTTCCCCAACCATCCCTCACCCAATGAGACCGATGACCTCGCTGTTTCGTCCACTCCTCCAAATCAACCAACCAAACAACCAAGCAGTCACGTAGTCTCTGGACACAAATCGCGAGATCATAATCGTACAAATGGTTTATACGATGATAAACTCATACAGCCCCTTTCAGCCCGGTATTTGCAAGACTTTAGTATTACTAATGTTCAATAATCATTTCATCCCTTTACTTGCGTTTTCTGATCTTCGGTCAGAGCGGATGATTAAATTCATGTCTATATTTTCTAACCACCATTTGTAATACATTAATATGACTGTATCCTGTTTCACTAGGTAATTAGACTACTAGCCATTAAAATTGCTACACCAAGAAGAAATGCAGATGATAAACGGGTATTCATTGGACAAATATATTATACTAGAACTGACATGTGATTATATTTTCACGCAGTTTCGGTGCATAGATCCTGAGAAATCAGTACCCAGAACAACCACCTCTGGCCGTAATAACGGCCTTGATACGCCTGGGCATTGAGTCAAATAGAGCTTGGATGGCGTGTACGGGTACAGCTGTCCATGCAGCTTCAACACGATACCACAGTTAAGCAAGAGTAGTGACTGGCGTATTGTGACGAGCCAGTTGCTCGGCCACCATTGACCAGACGTTTATAATTGGTCAGAGTCCTGGAGAATGTGCTGGCCAGGGCAGCAGTCGAACATTTTCTGTATCCAGAAAGGCCCGTACAGGACCTGCAACATGTGGTCGAGCATTATCCTGCTGAAATGTAGGGTTTCGCAGGGATCGAATGAAGGGTAGAGCCACGGGTCGTAACACATCTGAAATGTAACGTCCACTGTTCCAAGTGCCGTCAATGTGAACAAGAGGTGACCGAGACGTGTAACCAATGGCACCCCATACCATCACGCCGAGTGATACGCCAGTATGGCGATGACGAATACACGCTTCCAATGTGCGTTCACCGCGATGTCGCCAAACACGGATGCGACCATCATGATGCTGTAAACAGAACCTGAATTCATCGGAAAAAATGACGTTTTGCCATTCGTGCACCCAGGTTCGTCGTTGAGTACACCATCGCAGGCGCTCCTGTCTGTGATGCAGCGTCAAGGGTAACCGCAGCCATGGTCTCCGAGCTGCTAGTCCATGCTGCTGCAAACGTCGTCGAACTGTTCGTGCAGATGGTTTTGTCTTGCAAACGTCCCCATCTGTTGACTCAGGGATCGAAACGTGGCTGCACGATCCATTACAGCCATGCTGATAAGATGCCTGTCATCTCGCCTGCTAGTGATACGAGGCCGTTGGGATCCAGCACGGCGTTCCGTATTACCCTCCTGAACCCACCGATTCCATATTCTGCAAACAGTCATTAGATCTCGACCAACGCGAGCAGCAATGTCGCGATACGATAAATCGCATTCGCGATACGCTACAATCCGACCATTAACAAAGTCGGAAACGTGATGGTACGCATTTCTCCTCTTTACACGAGGCATCACAACAACGTTTCACCAGGCAACGCCGGTCAAAAAATGGCTCTGAGCACTATGGGACTTAACATCTATGGTCATAAGTCCCCTAGAACTTAGAACTACTTAAACCTAACTAACCTAAGGACATCACACAACACCCAGTCATCACGAGGCAGAGAAACAACGCCGGTCAACTGCTGTTTGTGTATGAGAAATAGGTTGGGAAGTTTCCTCATGTCAGCACGTTGTAGGTGTCGCCACCGGCGCCAACCTTGTGTGAATGCTCTGAAAAGCTAATCATTTGCATATCACAGCGTCTTCTTCCCGTCGGTAAAATTTCGCGTCTGTAGCACGTCATCTTCGTGGCGTAGCAGTTTTAATGGCCAGTAGTGTATGATTGTATTCTGTTTTGCTTTGTAATTAGTGACCCCTTGACACTGATCAAAGATATCCCTAGATAATTAACCAAAGTCTCATGTCTCATTTGGATCATTTTATTAAATAAATTAACCCGTTGCGTACAATTCGATTAATTCACATAAGGCTGCGGAAGTTTAGTTATGTGACAAACGACCAACATCTAGCACGTCTGTAATCATCACACTACCGACGAGTCGTTAAACTCTAATTTTCCTTCCTTCCTTCCTTCCTTCCTTGACTGATCTGGCCTTGTAACACTAACCAAAACGGCCTTGCTGTGCTGGTACTGCGAACGGCTGAACGCAAGGGGAAACTACAGCCGTAATTTTTCCCGAGGGCATGCAGCTTTACTGTATTATGATAGAGTAGCATGGAGAGCTGCATCAAACCAGTCTCAGGACTGACAACAACAACAACATTTCTTCTACATAAGACAGGGAACAGTTGAAAGACAATGTTAACGTTTACTAAAGAATCATTATGTGAATGATGGTAAAATAACACACTGATTAAGAACTGACATTTTGTAACGATTTTTTGTTTTCTTCAGGTATTATGTAACTTACACTGTGTTGCTAATTTATAGTGTTCTTCTGTTTCATGTCAATACATTGGCGGAAAACAATCTCAACACGAAGAAGGAGCTGTGCGACACAAATGAAAGTTGGTAGGCGTGTTTCTACGTCTGAAAGATGATGTCTATTCAAATTTCAAGCCCCTCGCATAAGAGAGGCGCAAGTAGCGTCACTATGAGGATGCAAATCAGGTTTACTTTAAATACACGCTGCAACGATCGTGAGCGTTGGTTACCTTTGAGATCGGACATGGTTAGTTGATATTAGTCAAAAATGCCTTTAAGGCAACAAAGACCCCATTATCAACCTCTCACTCATATGATAGGGCTGTGAGAAGCTACATATTCCTCCTGCGATATTGCAGAATGAGTTGGCAGGAAGGCAGCCACTGTACATGATCGCTGGCAGCGGTGGTCACGAGAATGTACGGTCACAAGAAGACAGGGCAGCAGACGGCCACGTGGCACTACTGAAAGGGAAGACCATCATGTTTGACGTATAGCTCTGGTGCATCGTACTGCACATGCAGCAGCACTTTCAGCAGCAGTTGGCAACTCATTGACACAACGAATTGTCACAAATCGGTTAACTCCAAGGACAGCACCTAGCTAGGCGCCCTGTGGCGTACATTGCACTGATCCCAAACCATCGCTATTTGTGACTTCAGCGGTATCAAGCTAGAGCTCATTGGAGGCCACGGTGGAGGTATGTTGTGTTTTCTGATGGAAGCCACTTCTGCCTCGGTGTCAGTGATGGCTGTATGTTGGTTAGAAGGTGGCCAGTTGAGGGCCTGCAACCAAACTGTCTGCGAGCTAGGCACACTGGACCGACACCTGAAGTTATCGTCTAGGTTGCGATTTCATATGATAGCAGGAGCATTTTCGTGGTTATCCCACGCACCCCGACTGCAAATTTGTACGTCAATCTAGTGATTCGACCAGTTGTTCTGCCATTCAGGAACAGCATTTCGGGGGGTGTTTTCCAACAGGATAACGCTCGTCCACATACCGCTGTTGTAACTCAGTACGCTCTACAGAGAGTCGACACGTTACCTTGACCTACTCGATCACCATATCTGTCTCCAATCGAGCACAAACGGGACGTCACCGGGCAACTCCAACGTCATCCGCAAACGGCTTTAACCGTGTCTGTACTGAGCAACCAAGTGCAACATGCATGGAACTCCATCCTACAAACTGACATACGGCATCTGTACAACACAGTTCATGAATCTCTGCATGCTTTCATTTAATATTCTGGCCGTTACACCCGTTATTAATATACAAGGGATTCACATTAGCAATGACGTACCTCGCACTTACATTAAGTGATTTTACAATGTTAGTGACGTAAATAATTATGTCACCTAGACATATGTATTTCTGAAATTTCATTATACTGCATTAATTACCTTTGGTGTTGCCATTTTTCCCGTCAGTGTATATGTGGCTGTTCTATATAATTACGTTGGAGACGAGAGGAGAGAGAGAAAGAATTCCACTTCAGTTTCAACGTGATGAAATTTAGAGTCTCACTATACAATATCACGCCACAAATGGCAGGTTGCATCCAGACATCGTTGACAGGTAAAGCGCCAGTCACTTTGCACCAATTAAAAGAATTATTCGTCTCCACATCTCTCAAAATGTTCTTGTTGAATGATTAAGTAAGTGACATCTACATCTACATCTACATCTACATTGATACTCCGCAAGCCACCCAACGGTGTGTGGCGGAGGGCACTTTACGTGCCACTGTCATTACCTCCCTTTCCTGTTCCAGTCGCGTATGGTTCGCGGGAAGAACGACTGTCTGAAAGCCTCCGTGCGCGCTCTAATCTCTCTAATTTTACATTCGTGATCTCCTCGGGAAGTATAAGTAGGGGGAAGCAATATATTCGATACCTCATCCAGAAACGCACCCTCTCGAAACCTGGCGAGCAAGCTACACCGCGATGCAGAGCGCCTCTCTTGCAGAGTCTGCCACTTGAGTTTATTAAACATCTCCGTAACGCTATCACGGTTACCAAATAACCCAGTGACGAAACGCGCCGCTCTTCTTTGGATCTTCTCTATCTCCTCCGTCAACCCGACCTGGTACGGATCCCACACTGATGAGCAATACTCAAGTATAGGTCGAACGAGTGTTTTGTAAGCCACCTCCTTTGTTGATGGACTACATTTTCTAAGCACTCTCCCAATGAATCTCAACCTGGTACCCGCCTTACCAACAATTAGTTTTATATGATCATTCCACTTCAAATCGTTCCGTACGCATACTCCCAGATATTTTACAGAAGTAACTGCTACCAGTGTTTGTTCCGCTATCACATAATCATACAATAAAGGATCCTTCTTTCTATGTATTCGCAATACATTACATTTGTCTATGTTAAGGGTCAGTTGCCACTCCCTGCACCAAGTGCCTATCCGCTGCAGATCTTCCTGTATTTCGCTACAATTTTCTAATGCAGCAACTTCTCTGTATACTACAGCATCATCCGCGAAAAGCCGCATGGAACTTCCGACACTATCTACTAAGTCATTTATATATATTGTGAAAAGCAATGGTCCCATAACACTCCCCTGTGGCACGCCAGAGGTTACTTTAACGTCTGTAGACGTCTCTCCATTGATAACAACATGCTGTGTTCTGTTTGCTAAAAACTCTTCAATCCAGCCACACAGCTGGTCTGATATTCCGTAGGCTCTTACTTTGTTTATCAGGCGACAGTGCGGAACTGTATCGAACGCCTTCCGGAAGTCAAGAAAAATAGCATCTACCTGGGAGCCTGTATCTAATATTTTCTGGGTCTCATGAACAAATAAGGCGAGTTGGGTCTCACACGATCGCTGTTTCCGGAATCCATGTTGATTCCTACATAGTAGATTCTGGGTTTCCAGAAATGACATGATACGCGAGCAAAAAACATGTTCTAAAATTCTACAAGAGATCGACGTAAGAGATATAGGTCTATAGTTTTGCGCATCTGCTCGACGACCCTTCTTGAAGACTGGGACTATCTGTGCTCTTTTCCAATCATTTGGAACCCTCCGTTCCTCTAGAGACTTGCGGTACACGGCTGTTAGAAGGGGGGCTAGTTCTTTCGCGTACTCTGTGTAGAATCGAATTGGTATCCCGTCAGGTCCAGTGGACTTTCCTCTATTGAGTGATTCCAGTTGCTTTTCTATTCCTTGGACACTTATTTCGATGTCAGCCATTTTTTCGTTTGTGCGAGGATTTAGAGAAGGAACTGCAGTGCGGTCTTCCTCTGTGAAACAGCTTTGGAAAAAGGTGTTTAGTATTTCAGCTTTACGCGAGTCATCCTCTGTTTCAATGCCATCATCATCCCGTAGTGTCTGGATATGCTGTTTCGAGCCACTTACTGATTTAACGTAAGACCAGAACTTCCTAGGATTTTCTGTCAAGTCGGTACATAGAATTTTACTTTCGAATTCAATGAACGCTTCACGCATAGCCCTCCTTACACTAACTTTGACATCGTTTAGCTTCTGTTTGTCTGAGAGGTTTTGGCTGCGTTTAAACTTGGAGTGGAGCTCTCTTTGCTTTCGCAGTAGTTTCCTAACTTTGTTGTTGTACCACGGTGGGTTTTTCCCGTCCCTCACAGTTTTACTCGGCACGTACCTGTCTAAAACGCATTTTACGATTGCCTTGAACTTTTTCCATAAACACTCAACATTGTCAGTGTCGGAACAGAAATTTTCGTTTTGATCTGTTAGGTAGTCTGAAATCTGCCTTCTATTACTCTTGCTAAACAGATAAACCTTCCTCCCTTTTTTTATATTCCTACTAACTTCCATATTCAGGGATGCTGCAACGGCCTTATGATCACTGATTCCCTGCTCTGTACATACAGATTCGAAAAGTTCGGGTCTGTTTGTTATCAGTAGGTCCAATATGTTATCTCCACGAGTCGGTTCTCTGTTTAATTGCTCGAGGTAATTTTCGGATAGTGCACTCAGTATAATGTCACTCGATGCTCTGTCCCTACCACCCGTCCTAAACATCTGAGTGTCCCAGTCTATATCTGGTAAATTGAAATCTCCACCTAAGACTATAACATGCTGAGAAAATTTATGTGAAATGTATTCCAAATTTTCTCTCAGTTGTTCTGCCACTAATGCTGCTGAGTCGGGAGGTCGGTAAAAGGAGCCAATTATAAACCTAGTTCGGTTGTTTAGTGTAACCTCCACCCATAATAATTCACAGGAACTATCCACTTCTACTTCACTACAGGATAAACTACTACTAACAGCGATGAACACTCCACCACCGGTTGCATGCAATCTATCCTTTCTAAACACCGTCTGTACCTTTGTAAAAATTTCGGCAGAATTTATCTCTGGCTTAAGCCAGCTTTCTGTACCTATAACGATTTCAGCTTCGGTGCTTTCTATCAGCGCTTGAAGTTCCGGTACTTTACCAACGCAGCTTCGACAGTTGACAATTAGAATACCGATTGCTGCTTGTTCCCCGCATGTCCTGACTTTGCCCCGCACCCGTTGAGGCTGTTGCCCTTTCTGTACTTGCCCAAGGCCATCTAACCTAAAAAACCGCCCAGCCCACGCCACACAACCCCTGCTACCCGTGTAGCCGCTTGTTGCGTGTAGTGGACTCCTGACCTATCCAGCGGAACCCGAAACCCCACCACCCTATGGCGCAAGTCGAGGAATTTGCAGCCCACACGGTCGCAGAACCGTCTCAGCCTCTGATTCAGACCCTCCACTCGGCTCTGTACCAAAGGTCCGCAGTCAGTCCTGTCGACGATGCTGCAGATGGTGAGCTCTGCTTTCATCCCGGTAGCGAGACTAGCAGCCTTCACCAACTCAGATAGCCGCCGGAAGCCAGAGAGGATTTCCTCCGAAAGAACATCAATGTGATTCTAAAAAAATGTGATAAAATAAAAGTACGGCACTTTGTCGAAGAAAAGAGCTCATGTAATGACAAACTATTGATTTTAGTTTTGAGACTTTATAAAATGATTGAAGGACATATAATGTCAGCGTTAATGATATTTTGAAACTGAAGATCAAATATTAGCTACCTTGAATCGGCGGATTAATCACCCACCTTTATAATGGACACTTTCTGTTACCTTCGTGTGTAGTGGAGATCCTTTAGACAACATTTCTATTTGGTGTGATGAATTCAGCTTGCTCTAAATGTAGAAAATTTAGGAAAAACAAACCTGTCATGTTCGAATAGAGTATTAATGGTGTGCTGCTTGACACAGGTTTATCGATTAATATCTAGCCGTAACGTCACAAAGCGATATGAAACGGAACGAGCGTGTACGGGTGATAGTAGGGAAGACGAATGATCGACTCTGAAAACGTGACCACGTACAGAACACTTGTGCGGCCCATTTTTGAGAAGACATTCAAGCAATTCAGAGGCGAGCTGTTAGATTTGTCACCGGTAGTTTAGATCAACAATCGAGTATTATGGAGATGTTTCATGAACTCAAATGGGAATCACTGGAGGGAAGACAACGTTATTTTCACGAAAAGGTATTGGGGAAAGTTAGAGGACCGGTATTGGAAGCTGAAGGCAGAAGATTCCACTGCCGCCAACGTACGTTTCCCGTAAGGACCACGGAGACTAGTTAAGAGAAATCTACATCTACATCTACATTTACACTCCGCAAGCCACCCAACGGTGTGTGGCGGAGGGCACTTTACGTGCCAATGTCATTACCTCCCTTTCCTGTTCCAGCCGCGTATGGTTCGCGGGAAGAACGACTGCCGGAAAGCCTCCGTGCGCGCTCGAATCTCTCTAATTTTACATTCGTGATCGCCTCGGGAGATATAATTAGGAGGAAGCAATACATTCGATACCTCATCCAGAAACGCACCCTCTCGAACCCTGGACAGCAAGCTACAACGCGATGCTTGTACGGATGTATATGTACAGTTATTTTCCCTTGCTCCATTTGCAAGTGGAAAAGGAAGGGAAACGTCTAATAGTGGTACATGGTACCCTGCATGGTGGTCTCGAGTATGTACGTAGGAGTAGTGTCCCAGAAATTTCATAACTCTGATAGGCCTATAATTTCTTTTATGTAATATTAAATGGATTTATTTATACTCAATTTAACAAAGTCAAAACTTTTGCCTTCAGCATTAACAAATTTGTAATTTCTTAATTATTAAGAATGGTTTTGCTTCTTTTATGGATCTTGACTAGCAGTATCAGACTTTGAAATTAATGTTCTACTTATTTGATTCGTGAATTTAACGATTTTTACAGAATGAATTTGGGAAGCGATTCGCTTCACCACTGAGATGCCTCTGTTTCTTCGTTCTCATTCAAAATGCACCTATCATTACTTATTTCATTATTGTCTGTTGTCTACTAGAATATTTTACTTTGTGAACTCTCACAAGAGAGGGTTTTGCTCTGACGTGGCAAGACACAACTAGGCCCCTTACACATCCCACTAAGTATGTACAACTGGAGACTGTTATGTGACATCTGTGTTAAAACACAGAAGGGAATCGTGCACTGCATTTAATTGTTATTCAGCGTGACTAGGAACACTGCAACCTGTCTGTTGCTGAGGATCCAGACCACTGCTGCAAGTGGACTACATCAATTAACCCACTGTATAGAAGTTACAACCCCCTTGCCTTGACTATGTCCTCCACAGATGTCCTCCTGCGGCATGTGATTGCATTGCAGACAACACAGTGTCGAGTAGATATTCCTGAGGAAAGGTAATCCACGTGAGCTAGTAACAAGGACTCCGCAATAAATGCGGCAAGGAATTTTAATACTCTTTTCGCAGTTGTGGGGCCTGAGGATGGCGGTAATGTGCCGCCGAAACTAGTCGTAAGAGACAATAAAGACATTCTCGAGGTACAGCTGTGCTGGTACTTTTTCTAATATATATCGTCAGCTGATGTCCTTCTTGGAATAGGATAGGCAGCCATAAATTATAAATAAGGTAATTTCATGACAACGGCTGCCAAACAGTTAATACATTATGGCGCATAAACCATTACAAAGGGTGGACAAAAGTATGGAATCATCAAAAACACAACACACTGCTATGCCAAATAGGGTATAGGGAAACGTTGGCTTTCAAAACAGCTTCAAGTCGGCTCAGAAAGGATAAATACACGTCCAGTATGATTTTCAAGGCAATCTTATACCTTTCTTCATTCAAATAAGTGGCAAGTTCAGGTAAAGATGATGGAGGTAGCTAGCAATAAAGCAACCTTCTCTCATAAGTACACCATAAGAGCCCGACGGTACTGGGATCTTGTGACTGTTGTGGCCAGGGAAGATGGGACAATACATCCTCGCGTTCACAAAACCAGTCTTGGACGATGAGAGCTGCGTGAACAGTGGCCCTGTCATCTTGTCCGGGGCGCTGCAGTCATGGACTGTGCGGCTGGTCCCGGCGGAGGTTCGAGTCCTCCCTCGCCCATGGGTGTGTGTGTTTGTCCTTAGGATAATTTAGGTTAAGTAGTGTGTAACCTTAGGGACTGATGACCTTAGCAGTTAAGTACCAGAAGATTTCACACATTTGATTTTTTTGTCATCTTGGAACACATCACCACCATTGGAGACTAACGTTGTACCATGGGGTGAGGGTCAGCTAAAATGGTCTCATCATCCCTGGCAGTAATGCGACCTTTCAGAGGAACCATCGGGTCCCTGGAAGACGACGATATGGCTAACCAAACCACCACCGAACCCTCACCTGTTTAATTCTTGGGACATAAAGTCGGCCAGAAGGTGGAAACAGTGTCAAACAAGTCATTCGTCCAAACGACTTTCTTCCATTGCTCCATACCCCAGGTTTGATTGCTTTGGCATTACGTCTTCCTGTTACGGGTATTTGCGTCACTGAGGAGTGGTATTGGAATTCTAGCTCGCCCTGCAATTTCCCGCTTATGGAGTCTCCTTCGTGTTGATTTTGGTTCTGACTGTGTTCGCAAGTTCGACATTCTGTTCTGCAGCGACTTCTTGCGCCTGTCGTCTACTTATTTTTCGTCAAAATTCTCTTCAATGGCTGTCTGTCACGATCACTCAACACACATTTTCGTCCGCGTTGTGACTTAGCGAATGATGTTTTGTTGCATCATTGGATTATTAGATTTTGCCTCATCCACCGTCGTCTGCTGATGCGAAACCCAGTGGCGTCTTTCTCATCCCTCGGACGAAGAAACTGCTCTGCGGAAGGCATTGCCAAATCAACGAAGAGATTTATTTTCGATGTTTAATGTTTCCCGCATAATCAAAATGCTCACTTCTACAACCAAGGTCTCTGCCAAATCTTCCATTATTGGGAAAATGTGTCGCATTGGAGGATGAACAAGTAGAGAAAGACTAACAAGCATCAACAAGGTTCGTGGCAGCAGTTTGATCTTTTCGAGGTGATAATTAAAACTTTATGACCAGCCTTCGTATACATTTGTATGTAAAGAAGTGCATGTTAACATCATTAAGCTGAAAGCAATGCTAAACCAAGAATGTATGCAGCGGTCGCTGCTGGCCGCTAAGACTGGATTAAGGCCCATGTTGACTACACAAGTCTCGGTTCATGAAGTTATTCCATTGCTCTATATGCATAATATCGCCAAATTACGTTTTGTATTACCTACAGCTTCTTATACTTCTGATACACTAGTAATCATATTATGAAATTTTGTCGCAACTGCAAATATTTTTTAAATTAGCTGTATTAGGCATGGAAATCGCGCCTGTTACTGACACATGAAAATTTCTGCCATACCGGGATCGAACCCGGATTTCCCACTTATCGAGGTCGCTCGCCTGAAACATTTATCCGCGCACGCTGCCAGAACAGATCCAGACCTCCATATTTTCTACAGTGTCTAACACCTCCCCTTCCCCCCACCCCCCCCCCCCACCACCCACCCCACTGCTCGCAACTTACCTAGATTCCCGCAACAAGGCTAATGAGACAAACGTGTTTCACTTTAGTAGTATCGTCGTTTTGCCCGTCTAAGCTGTAATACTTATTATTGCAATGTCTGTTGCATGTCTGAAGGAACAGACATTGTAATAATAACTTCTGATCATAGGTGGCTCCCTTGCGTTTTCACTCGGAGATGTTAGATATTTCGTTAGAAGACACTCCTCTTGTCACTCCGATATAAGCCTGTAATTGACGTTATCGTCTGATCGATGCTCATATGTTAGTATACCCTAATAGATGATAGGAATGTTACCGTAGTTTCTGAGAAAATTACACAGTATATGTGCCCATGAGGACGCATCTGTCACCACGCCGACATGTGACATGATTGGGATGTCGTCACGACCTTGCACTAGTCATCGGCAAGATGTGCGAGTCAATGTAAGATGGGCGAGAAATCCGATATCACCTCATTTGATTGCCGCCATATCGTGGGTGCTTGGGATATGAAACACTGCATCTCCGGGATCGCACAGGTCCTATTCCACCATATCAGTTGCGAACATGAGTACCGCGACTGAGGAAAAGTTTACGCAGCCAAAGGTACCTGCCGTTTGCAGCAACGTTTGATGACGTCGAATATTGCGGATTGTAAC
Source organism: Schistocerca piceifrons (assembly GCF_021461385.2). Classification (NCBI taxonomy): domain Eukaryota; kingdom Metazoa; phylum Arthropoda; class Insecta; order Orthoptera; family Acrididae; genus Schistocerca; species Schistocerca piceifrons. The sequence continues at coordinate 666,003,257 of NC_060149.1, forward strand.
ATCGGATAGACGATTCACAGTAGAGGAAGTCACGTACCAGTTCCATGTCGGAGAGCAATAACAGCTATACCATGCAGGAGCATCTCGCTGTGGGATACAGAAACGACCGCTCAACACGCACACCATTGGTCCCCGCACAGAGGCTGCCATAGGCCACGAACGCCGTCTTTGCAAGCTTGAAGTGCGAGAAAAGGCCGCCTGAACTAAAGCGACGCGGCACGCGTTGGTACACTCGGATGGCGGGATATGAAAACCACTTGCACATTTCTGTCGCGTAGTGGACGTATTTTCGTACAGAGAATGTTTAAGTGAGGTCAGATGGGGTCCAAATTACGTCTACCCTCGTTGAACGATAAAGGAAACTTCCGTTCGATTGTGTGCATCTTTTGTCGTCTTACGGAAACTCGACGACGACCTGCACCTTCAGCAAGGGTTTGCACCATTTATTCGCCCGTTAACTGTGTCAGAAGGTTTTTAAAAGACATCATAGTTGTCATTCACTGTAGACACTGTTTACTGCCTCAGTTATTATCTAAACAGTGTACAAGAAGATTGGTTTCTGAAGATTTCTGTTATAGATGGTAACATTGTGAAATGGCTCATACACGACGATAACATATGTTCAAGTCAGAAGATTTTTACAGGTTGACATGTACTAAATCACAGCCTTTTGCTGTATACCATTTTAAAATGGCCTTAAGGCTGAAACTGCAATAGCGAAAATAAATATTTGCTACAGTCAATGGACTAACGGTGCTTGCGTACCCTCGCCATGATGCCTCGAGTCGATCATACTGAGCACATCTGAGATGCCATCTAGCGAGACTGCGTGGTTTGAACCCAGCTCCGACCAGTCTCAGTGACTTGTGTGCGGCTATCAAGAGGTCGTGGACCAGGGTAGCTCCCCAATGTCTACAGTGTAGCGTTCACTGCTAAACAATCACTGTTATAAATCTAAAACGGCCACTCCATTTAATTCTCTTTGCTCGACAAGAGTGTATCGTCACTATGAAGTCCGTTATTCTCACAGTAGCCTATTGCATAAAATTTCTGAATACAGATCTAATTTGACTTCTACGAGCACCAATAGACTTGGGACAAAATTCCAATTCATTTGGTCTCTTGCAAATACAGTTTTCATTACAACTGGTGACCTAACATTATTGTGATTTTCATCTGTCGCACATGTTAATTAATCGCGTTATACTTACAGCAAACTGTCTGTCTACAAAGGCTTAATATTGTAGTTTATCACGTGGTCCGATGACAGTCACTGTTTTTCTTGGTAACTGCGCTTCGATTACTTAACTAACGATAACAACAAATATTTCTGCCAATTTTTTTGCTCTTACTTAGCTTATCTTTAAAGATAATATGACAAGATCACCCCATAGAGCTGCTCTCTCGTTGTCTGACGATACTTTGTGTGTTGTAATTGCATAAGGCGTTTAGAAATTACAATATTTTTAATTATCTTGATTACTTCACACATGCCTGAGCCTCTAATTAGCAGAGTAGCTCTTTACCTTTACTTAATTGCCTCGTTCAGCTCTTTCAAATGATAGTATTATTCCTCTGTACCTTCATTGGTTCAAGATTTTTCCGTTGTGGTAGCCATGAAATCATTCACGACACTTACACTGTTGTACACCTTCCGTATTGTTGCTAAGTAATAATATGGTTTTTACTTTGCGCGTGCCACTCCCCAAAAAAAGACTGCAACACTTTAACAAGATTGTCTGATGGAAAACTGTCAGCTAACGTGATACTGCAGTTTCTGTGTTGTTAAGAATAACGATGCAGTGTTCCTCCGGCAGCAATGACATCAAAAACGGCGAAGGCAACCGCTCGTGTAAAGCGCCTGGAGGAAAGGCGACATTCTTTTCGAGGAACACTACTGAGAAAATTTAAAGAACCAGCATTTGAAACTGACTACAGAACGATTCTGTTGCCTCCAACAAACATTGCGCGTGAAGACCACGAAGATGAGACACGATAAATTAGGGCTCATAAGGAGGCATATAGACAGACGTCTTGTCCTCGACCTATTTGCGAGTGGAACAGGACATGAAATGACTAGTAGTGGTACGGGGTACATTCCGCTGCGAACAGTAAATTTGGAAATTTGTAGCGAGGTCATATGGGACCAAACTGCTGAGGTCATCGGTCCCTAAGCTTGCGCACTACTTAATCTAACTTAAACTAACTTAGGCTAAGGGCTAAGGACAACACACACCCATGCCCCAGGCATGACTCTAAACTCCGACTGGGGGAGCCGCCTGGACCGTGACAAGACGCCTTAGACCGTGCAGGACACCTAAGAGTTCGCGGCTACCCCGCGCGGCTCCGCGCGCAGTAAGATGGATTGCGGAGCATCGATGTAGATGTAGAAATCAGGTTCCGAGTCCCGGTCCCGCGCAAATTTTCACTGTCGTCGTTCCCTTGAACAGCTTATGGTTGTTCGTATTCGCAACTGGGAATACATTTCGTGTATGACAGCTACTTTGTTTACCACTTCAGACCGGATTCATTCCGCGTCTCTGCTTGCGCCATTGGCTATCTTGGTGTGCTATCACTTAAAGTTCCGTCTGCCGGCCATGTCATCCTCTACCGATGGCGTAATTGGGATGGTATATGGAGAGGCATGGGATCAGCACACCGCTCTCCTGGCAGTACAGGTAGAGAGGTTCTCAGACCTTGAAGCCGCTGCGTCTCACTCTAGTAGCTTCTCAGCTGGTACCCGTTCCAGTCCTCCCACCAAGGAAAACTCACTAGCAGTACCGAAAATATAACCAGGGCCAGCTTCATAACAGTCAGACACGCTGACCACTTAGCTACCGAGTGTCGTCATCTGTGCCCCAGGGTTTTATGTACTGTCACATCCTTAAAAAAATGGTTCAAATGGCTCTGAGCACTATGGGACTTAACATCTGAGGTCATCAGTCCTCTAGAACATAGAACTGCTTAAACCTAACTAACCTAACGACATCACACACATCCATGCCCGAGGCAGGATTCGAACCTACGACCGTAGAAGTCGCGCGGTTCCGGACTGAAGCGCCTAGAACCACCCGACCACCGCGGTCGGCTCACATCCTTCGGCAGGCTGTCTAGGTAACATGTAAGATGTTCACTAGGTTTCATATGAAATGTGTACCTTTTACGTCACTGTAAAGTATTTTTGATCTCAGTAAACGAGTAAAAAGGCTTCGGAAAGAAGAGGATTAAACATAAAACTGGTACATGTCGGGGTGGAGGAAGAAGGAGGGGGGGGAGAGCGGACAAGCTCGAAACTGGTTTAAGAAACATACTACGATACTTCTGGCAACAAACATACAGCGTAATGATCACACCACTAAAATTAGAGAAATTCAGGCTCTTACACAGGGTTCAAATGGTTCAAATGGCTCTGAGCACTATGGGACTCAATTGCTGAGGTCATTAGTCCCCTAGAACTTAGAACTAGTTAAACCTAACTAACCTAAGTACATCACAAACATCCATGCCCGAGGCAGGATTCGAACCTGCGACCGTAGCGGTCTTGCGGTTCCAGACTACAGCGCCTTTAACCGCACGGCCACTTCGGCCGGCATCTTACACAGGGCTACCGCCAGTTTTCTTCTCGTGACCCACACGAGAATGCAATGGTAAGGAGACACCATAATTAGTTACATGTTCTATAGATCATTTGAACGATTCTTTTATCGAAATGCTGTCAAACGATTTAGTTTACAGGATGTGTATACATGATTAGTGTTAAATTGATGAACAAATGATTATTTTAGTCCCTCACATGCAAAACCACTTAATAATAATGTATTGATTTTTTAATTTTTTCCACTGGTAACGAGTTTTTAAGTAGAAATTCGTCAGTGGAATAGAAGGGGTTCTCTAGGAATAGTGATTTTAAGTTTGAATTGAAACTTGGTTTTCCTACCTCTCAGACATTGTATGTTACTGGGCAAATGATCAAAGACTTTTGTTGCTGCATACTGAACTCCTTTCTAAGCTAGTGATAGCCTTAATAATTTGTAATGAAGGTAATTTTTGCCTTTAATGTTGTAAGTGTGAACACACTGTTCTTCTCAAAATATGATGGATTATTTGTGACGAATTTCATTATAAAATATACGTATTGTGACGAAGCAACTAAAATTCGTAGCTCCTGGAAGAGAACATCCAGGGTGAACATCACATACAACTCTTACTGCTCGCTTTTGTGAAATCAGTACTTTCTAAGTGATGAGTTACCCCAGAAAATTATTTCACACGACATAACTGAGTGGAAATACGCAAAATGTATCAGGAACTTGATTCATTTGTTTTCAAGATTAGAAATTAGGCCTATACAAAGAGGAAAAGTTGCCTAATTTAATTTTTTGAGAAGCTTAGTGATATGCTTCTTACAGGTCAAGTCTTCATCAATATGTAGACCCAAAAATTTGAAGCATTCTGTACTATTGACTGACTCCTGCTCATGTGCTACATGAATTGTTGGTATGACTACACGTAGCGCGTGTTTCAAAATTTAGGGGGAGTCCATTTTCTGAGAACCAATTCACAGTTCTTCGAAAAATATCATTTACCATTTCTACTGTGGCTTTCTCTCTAACAGCATTTTTTTAAACACTAGTACCTACCCCTCCCGCCGGAGGTTCGAGCTCTCCCTCGGACATGTGTGTGTGTGTGTGTGTGTGTGTGTGTGTGTGTGTGTGTGTGTGTGTGTTCTTAGCATAAGTTAGTTTAAGTTAGTTTACGTAGTGTGTAAGTCTACGGATCGATGACCTCAGCAGTTTGGTCCCTTAGAAATTCACGCATATTTGAACATTTGAATTAACACCTAATGTCTCCAAAAATTCCAATTTTGCTTGCCGAATGTTAACTAGACTGTCATTCGTATTTATATACTGTAGGAGAGGATCCAAAATTGAGCCCTGTGGGACTCCTTTTGTGATTTCTCCCCAGTCACTAAAATTTTCTACAACTGGCTTGAATTATCGCGAATCTTTTGCCCTGCGCTACGTGCCAAGCGTGTGTAAAATCGCGCAGATGCACCTGAATATAAAAGGGGTAAAAAAAAAGACACCACAAAATTAACGAGCAACGTATTTAACGTCGAGTTGCTTCAGTACTCTTTCGCCTGTTTTAAGTTCGAATGTAATAATTTTCCTTGAGAGAGAGTAGCCTCTGTCCAAAAGTGAGACGGATTAAGATAGCTTCGCTCGCCCGAAATTCGGCTTGCCCTTTCTTCACATGAAACCCAGCGAAGCATGGATGAAGGGCGACAGCCACGTACCGTACGCCTAGATTTCGGAAAAGGTTTGACACCATGCCCCAGGGCAGACTCTTAACGAAGATGCGAGCATACGGAATAGGTTCTCAGATACGTGACTGGCTCAAAGACTCTTGAGTAACGTGCCTTGTACGTTGTCCTGGACGTTCATCAGAAACGAGAGTATCGTCAGGAGTGCCACAGGGAAGTGTGACTGGATCGGTCTGGTTCTCTACATACCGAATGATCTGACGGATAGAGTGAACAGCAATCTCCAACTGTGCTGAAGATGCTGCAGTATACGGGAAAATGTCGTTGAGTGACTGTACGAGGATACTGGGTAACTTAGACTGAATTTCTGTTTGGCGTGGTGACTGTCAGGTTGCTCTAAAGGTGAAAAGAAAATTAAGCTTACGAAGATGAGTAAGCGGACCAATCCTGTAATGTGTGATGATTGACACAGTCATTTCGATTAAACGTCTAGGAGTAATGTTAAAAGGCGATATGAAAGGGAACAAGCACTTAAGGTCAGTTGAAGGGAAGGCGAATCGTCGACTTCAGATTATTGGGAGCATTTTAGGAAAGTGTACATCATTTAGGAGACGCTGTACAGAATGCTTGTGCGGCCCTTGATATCCCTACAAGTTCGGATTAAAGAAAGACATAAAAAAATGGTTCAAATGGCTCTGAGCACTATGGGACTTAACAGCTGTGGTCATCAGTCCCCTAAAACCTAGAACTACTTAAACCTAACTAACCTAAGGACATCACACACATCCATGCCCGAGGCAGGATTCGAACCTGCGACCGTAGCAGTCGCGCGGTTCCGGACTGCGCGCCTAGGACCGCGAGACCACCGCGGCCTGCAAAGAAAGACATCGAAGCAGGTTCAATCTACTAGAGAGTATAACGGAAATGCTCCATGAAATCAAATGGGAATTCCCAGACTAAAGATGTTCTTGACATGAAACACTGCTGATGGAGTTTGGAGAACCGGCAAATGACTGCAGAAAGATATTACGGCCGTCAGCATAGCAGTTATCTCGTGTAAGGACCGCGAAGACAATATAAATCAGTGTTCGTCCAAGGCACCCTCCTTCATGCACCGTACAGTGACCTATGTTGAACAGATGTATTTGTAAACGTTTTTTTCTATAAAAAAGAATAGAGAAAGTAGTCAGAGTGTAAAGTCGAGCGAGCCTTATATGAGACCACTCTACTCACTTGTGGGTGGTAAGCCACTGGGATACCGTGGAACTAGAAAGGGAACCACGGAAATCCTACACAAGTGTTGTTGACCCCAGAGAAGCCACCACATATACTGCGTGAACGCTATCATAGGGTGCAGAAATCTGTCGTTCTCGCTAGCGCAGAATAAATCGACAGCCTTTACGAGCCACTATGAGAAATTCGTCGTCTACGCACATGCGGTAAGTTCCCGCGCCTTACGGAACGCTACTTTGCGGACCCCAAGTCGCTGGTATACGTGCGCGCCAACGTTCCGAATATGGCGCGCTGTGGGCAGAGCACTCGGCGAGACACGCGATAGCCGAAGAAGTTGCGACGGCCTCCCATTCCGCGCTGACAACAGTCGCAGCGTTGCCGCCAAGCGGTTGCCCACCCGCAATAAGCGTCCGAACGCGATTTTCCCGGGGCTGTACGCGAGGCCACGGGCGACTTTAAAGCGAAAGTGCCAGACCAGGAGACGCGTCCGCCGGACAAAGGAGACCCCTCTGTTTCTCGCACAGAAAACGTTTTCCCAACGGAAAGTCTCTCACCTTCCGTTAGTGCATAAAAAGGACGACGCAACACAAGTACTGTCATTTCGAATAAGGTCACGTGCGACACGTAATGCGCAATTTCCGGAGCGCGCGTGGAAATTTACGTCGCGGACTGCACCGAGTCCCCACCATTCTCGGCCGCTTCCCCACCGCAGCGTCCCGAACCAATGGCGGCGCCAGCTGCTCCCCCCCTCTCGCCTCTCGACGAATGGCGGCAGCTGGCCGCGGGCACGCCCGGGGGCCGAAGTGGGGGGTCAGGTTGAGAGCTTGGCGGCAACGTGGACCAGCGAGTGACACAAGTGCGGGTCTTCAGATTTCGATCACCGTAGTCGCTGCGATGTCGCGGATCTCTCGGGAGCTAGATCACCTTTTGCCACGTCTCCAGAACAACGTTCTACGAGACTCACAATTCACCATAGCTGGCAATACCGCATTTATCTTAAACTCTGTACGTGGGAGAACACCGACATTGAAAGTAAGTTCTCCTTCTGTCCCAGTAAAGCGAACAGTTACTCCCGCTATCTTAATGTAGACACATAGCTAACAGTGCTCTGACATTGTTGTACTAAGCACCAGCTAATAGAATTGTACAGCGACAATGAAGTGGAACTGAATAAATTCTTTCTTTAAGAGCATGCAATTCAGCATGAAGTTCGCATGTATAATAGCATGAATACCTTGTCCCAGTGCAAAACAGTGTCATCTTTACAGACATGGGATGGTAGCATGTCGGAAGACGGACAGAGGGCAAATCTACAGCTATTACAACCGGCGTGCTTCCAGAAAGCAGAAGCTAATACATCGGCTCTTTGTAAGCACATGCGAAATTGTGAACAAAGCAGGGCGTGAGATAACATTTTGTCTTCCAGGTTCCCAGTGAACGGACGTGGACAATATGTCACACATAGGGAACGATACCCAGCGCAAGAACCCTGCAAGATCACGAAAAAATCCAGGGCCCTAGATTCTTACTTGCCGCTCGTTGTGAAATAATTAGAATCGATAACGTGATAATAAGCGTATCTGCTGACTAATCAATAGCGTCTTTTATCTACCAGTATATATTTAGAGATAGCTTCATTTTCGGAGCTTCGTTTGGGTATCGGGGGACGTTCATTGTGTTGCCAAAGTGACAGAAACGCTTATCTGCGAATTTTGCTTCATTCCGTTGTGTATGGCATTGCAATAAAATGTCTTCCTCATGTTGTTTACACTCGCACATTGGATATGCAGCAGGAAGCAGAAAAAAATTTCACAGATACTGTGCATATTTGTGTCTCGGCGTCACAGTGTATGTCCCTCGATAGAAAATTCAGTCCCTGAAGATAAAGCTATGCTTCGAAATGTACGCTGGCGAAAAAATACGCAGTGCAATACGCAGTGGACGGGCTTCATAATTAGGTCTGGTAATGATTACACTGTCTCATTTTGCTCTATTACAGTCACTATGGTTACCATGAAAACTACACTACTGGCCATTAAAATTGCTACATTAAGAAGAAATGCAGATGATAAACGGGTATTCATTTGACAAAATGGTTCAAATGGCTCTGAGCACTATGGGACTTAACATCTGTGGTCATCAGTCCCCTAGAACTTAGAACTACTTAAACCTAACTAACCTAAGGACATCACACACATCCATGCCCGAGGCAGGATTCGAACCTGCGACCGTAGCAGTCGCGCGGTTCCGGACTGCGCACCTAGAACCGCTAGACCACCGCGGCCGGCTATTCATTGGACAAATATATTATACTAGAACTGACATGTGATTAGATTTTCATGCAATTTGGGTGTATAGATCCTGAGAAATCAGTACTCATAACAACCATCTCTGGCCGTAATAATGGCCTTGATACGCCTGGGCATTGAGTCAAACAGAGCTTGGATGGCGTGTACAGGTACAACTGCCCATAAAGCTTCAACACGATACCACAGTTCATCAAGAGTAGTGACTGGCGTATTGTGACGAGCCAGTTGCTCGGCCACCATTGACCAGTCGTTTTCAATTGGTGAGAGATCTGGAGAATGTGCTGGCCAGGACAGCAGTCGAACATTTTCTGTATCTAGAAAGGCCCGTACAGGACCTGCAACATGCGGTCGTGCATTATCCTGCTGAAATGTAGGGTTTCGCAGGGATCGAATGAAGGGTAGAGCCACGGGTCGTAACACATCTGAAATGTAACGTCCACTGTTCAAAGTGCCGTCAATGCGAACAAGAGGTGACCGAGACGTGTAACCAATGGCACCCTACACCATCACGCCGAGTGATACGCCAGTATGGCGATGACGAATACACGCTTCCAATGTGCGTTCACCGCGATGTCGCCAAACACGGATGCGACCATCATGATGCTGTAAACAGAACCTGGATTCATCCGAAAAAATGACGTTGTGCCATTCGTGCACCCAGGTTCGTCGTTGAGTACACCTTCGCAGGCACTCCTGTCTGTGATGCAGCGTCAAGGGTAACCGCAGCCATGGTCTCCGAGCTAATAGTCCATGCTGCTGCAAACGTCGTCGAACTGTTCGTGCAGATGGTTGTTGTCTTGCAAACGTCCCCATCTGTTGACTCAGGGATCGAGACGTGGCTGCACGATCCGTTACAGCCATGCGGATAAGATGCCTGTCATCTCGCCTGCTAGTGATACGAGGCCGTTGGGATCAGCACGGCGTTCCGTATTACCCTCCTGAACCCACCGATTCCATATTCTGCTAACAGTCATTAGATCTCGACCAACGCGAGCAGCAATGTCGCGATACGATAAACCGCAATCGCGGTAGGTTACAATGCGACCTTTATCAAAGTCGGAAACTTGATGGTACACATTTCTCCTCCTTACACGAGGCATCACAACAACGTTTCACTAGGCAACGCCTGTTAACTGCTGTTTGTGTAAGAGAAATCGGTTGGAAACTTTCCTCATGTCAGCACGTTGTTGGTGTCGCCACCGGCGCCAAACTTGTGTGAATGCTCTGAAAAGCTAATCATTTGCATATCACAGCATCTTCTTCCTCTGGGTTGAATTTCGCGTCTGTAGCACGTCATCTTCGTGGTGTAGCAATTTTAATGACCAGTAGTGTAATTTTAAAGTTGGGTATGTCAGTGATTTAAAATATACGCATTAGCACTATCTCGCTGCAAACCATCTAACCTCCCAGGTCGATAAGACATGCTTGTTCATTGACGTTAAACACTCAGTTTGCCGCTTAGAATCTGGTCATGAAAGAAATCGGCATCTCGTATATTTGGCTGGCACGGGTGGTAGTGTAATGATCCTGGGATCAGATTTTGCAACAGTGCTGCAAATCGTTATGCAATGTCTCGTCGAGCGAGGCATCTGATGGTGATCCGTACGTCAGACGGAGACATGGCGCTTGGTTCGCCGCTTGGTGGGCAGTAGGTTGTGTTCCGGTGCCGCATCATTAGGTACGCCTCTTTTTTCTCTATTAACAACCAATATCACAAACACGGCATTCGACTATGCACATGCTCATCACACATGTAAATTACACACACCTGCGTTACACAAGACACGAACAAGCGAATTATTTTCTTTTTCTTTTTTGTGGGGTCCACAGTCTCATTGTGTTCTGAAAGTAGTCAAATGGTTCAAAAGGCTCTGAGCACTATGGGACTTGACATCAGAAGTCATCAGTGCCCTAGAACTTAGAACTGCTTAAACCTAACTAACCTAAGGACATCACACACATCCATGCCTGAGGCAGGATTCGAACCTGCGACTATAGCGGTCGCGCGGTTCCTGACTGAAGCGCCTAGAACCTCTCGGCCACATCGTCCGGCTGAAAATAGTCCAAGGAGGCTGTAATCTGTTTTTTAGCTGTGCAATTAGCCAGATTTAACTGTGGATCACATTATACACCGCATACATACCGACCACCATGTGACCGAAAGAATAAGTTCAACTCTACGCGGAAGACGCTGTCTACAGGAATTCAGGATCCTCAACAACCCCCATCAACCGAGAAACAATGACATACATGAAGAAACTACAGGGATGGAAGCAGAAATGGCGTATAAAACCAAACCGGAACAAAACACAATTAATCCTGTTTAAACATTGCAATATAGGAAAAAAACACCCAAAGCAGCACACTCATGCTGTGGGGAACATGACTGTCAAAGCTAAATACCTAGGGGTGACTCTAGGTAGTTACTTAAATCTAGGCAACGTCAGTCTCTAATAAGACACGTACAGGGGAAACTCCATGGCTGCGATGATAAAACAGATATGAATAGTCTACATACAAAACATTTGTACGTCCCCTTTTCCAGTATGCGGCTGCCACCTCACCCCCACCCCCCTAGCCTGTATGTCACAAACAATAACTGAAAGACTTTATCAGACTGAAAGACGCATATTACGAAGCCTTCTAAGACCGCCACCGACCACCTCCAGACAAGAAGCATACGACGAAGCGAAAGTGACACCCCTGAAGACGACATTCGCTGCTCTCCGCGCACGTTGTGGCAGCCGCATATTAACAAGAAAAACTGACTTCACACAGATTCTCACGAACGAGCCAACGCACAAAAACAAGCCCAAATTCAAATACACATTCCCCCCTCAAACAATCATACGCAATTCACTAACAACACACCCAGATTATGATCACAGCACAAGAAACACCAACACCACCGCACCTCACGGCACTAGGTCGGGACCCCGACCCAAAATTGGCTCACACATCACCGAAACACACTAAACAATATTATTACGTTGTAAACTACCTATACTTTATATCTTTCATTTCTCCCAACAACAACAAAAAATGTTTTTCTTATTGAATGATCCTCAAGCCCACGAACATGTAAACACTACCAGTTTCCAGACTTCAAGAAATTGTAAATCTTACTAATGCATATCCTGTCATCCACATTTTTATACTATTTAAACTCTTATTCTCAGTACACATATTTCCATTTAGTTTAACGTTGTATAGCATTACCACCTTTATTTTGTAAACAAAATCCAAGTGTTTTTGTAACCAAGACTGACCAACAACTCGCCAAACATTATAAAAACCATCAACATGGCTCACATCATCCAGCATATACTTTCATATCCACGGAAGTACTAATCACTGCACACCTAAGTGTATTTACGTTCTTATCTTTTATGTAATATATTAACCACGTAAACCCAAGACCAATGTTCTATAATGTATATCAAAAATTGTAAAATCAATTAGACGTAAGTTTTAGATGTAAGAGAATTGTCAAGGACAGCTGCTGTGTATGGTTCACGAAACGCGTCGTTGTAGGAGGAGCACACGATCATGTGCTCGTGCATATAAACCAACTGATAATGTTTCATTTACTACAGGGAGTATGCTTACCAAGAACAAAGTGAAGTTGAAAGGTACTGGATCTCTTAATGCAGTGGATGGACCATGTGTTTTTCTAGGAGAAGTACTGGATTTTAGTATTAATAAAGCTGATACGTTCATGTCATGGTGGCGTTTGGTTGACTGCTCCCATTGTTCGGTGTGGAAGTATTTCAGAAATTGGCGGCCTTGAAAGATTCAGTGATCGTGGTTTAATTACGTTCCGTACTCTTAATGTTTTTGAAGTCTTTAATATAGACATATGTACATCTTATTTTAATGGTACTATGGCTACTAGCGCAATATTCACTGGCATTTCCACAACGAAATTCTGTCTCGAAATCTGGCAGAAAACCCAGAGAGATTCTGGTCATACATAAAGCACACTAGCGGCAAGACGCAATCAATACCTTCATTGTGCGATAACAACGGTGAAGTCACTGATGACAGTGCCACTAAAGCAGAGTTATTAAACACGGTTTTCCGAAATACCTTCACCAAAGAAGACGAAGTAAATATTCCTGAATTCCAATCAAGAACAACTGCCAAGATGAGAAACATAGGAGTAGATATCCTCGGTATAACAAAGCAGCTTAAATCACTTAATAAAGCAAAGGCCTCCGGTCCAGATTGTATACCAGTCAGGTTCCTCTCAGAGTATGCTGATAAAATAGCTCCATATTTAGCAGTTATGCACAACCACTCGCTCACAGAAAGATCCGTACCTAAAGACTGGAAAATTGCTCAAGTCACGCCAATACCCAAAAACGGAAGTAGGAATAATCCGCTGAATTACAGGCCTATATCACTAACGTCGATTTGCAGTAGGGTTTTGGAACATACACCTTATTCAAACATTGTGAAGTACCTAGAAGAAAACGGTTTATTGGCACATAGTCAGCACGGATTCAGAAAATATCGTTCTTGTGAAACACAACTAGCTCTTTATACTCATGAAGTAATAAGTGTTATCGACAGGGGATGTCAAATTGAGTCCATATTTTTAGATTCCCAGAAGGCTTTCAACACCGTTCCTCACAAGCGTCTTCTAACCAAACTGCGTACCCACGGAGTATCGCCTCAGTTGTGCGACTGGATCCCTGATTTCCTGCCAGAAATGTCACAGTTCGTAGTAATAGACGGAAAGTCATCGAGTAAAACAGAAGTAATATCCGGCGTCCCCAAAGGAAGTGTTATAGGCCTTCTATAGTTCCTGATCTATATTAACGACATAGGAGACAATCTGAGTAGCCGTCTTAGATTGTTTGCAGATGATGCTGTCATTTACCGTCTTGTAAAGTCATCAGATGATCAAAATGACTTGCAAAATGATTTAGATACGATATCTGTATGGTGCGAAAAGTGGCAATTGACCCTGAATAAAGGAAAGAGTGAAGTTATTCACATGAGTACTAAAAGAAATCAGCTTAATTTCGATTACGCGGTAAGTCACACAAATCTGAAGGCTGTAAATTGAGCTAAATACGTAGGGATTACAATTACAAATAACTTAAATTGTAACGATCACATAGATAATATTGTGTGTAGAGCAAATCAAAGACTGCGATTCAGTGGCAGAACACTTAGAAGGTGCAACAGGTCTACCAAAGAGACTGCTTATACCACGCTTGTCCGCCCTATTCTGGAGTATCGCTGTGCGGTGTGGGATCCGCATCAGGTGGGACTGACAGGTGACATCGAAAAAGTACAAAGAAGGGCAGCTTGTTTTGTATTATCGCGAAATAGGGGAGATAGTGTCACAGACATGATACGTGAATTGGAGTGGCAATCATTAAAACAAAGGCGTTTTTCGTTGCGACGGGATCTCCTCATGAAATTTCAATCACCAGGTTTCTCCTCCGATTGCGAAAACATTCTGTTGGCACCCACCTACATAGGTAGAAATGATCATCACGATAAAATAAGAGAAATCAGGGCTCGCACAGAAAAATTTAAGTGCTCGTTTTTTCCGCGTGCCGTTAGAGAGTGGAACGGTAGAGAGGCAGCCTGAAGGTAGTTCATTGAACCCTGTACCTAGCACTTTATTGTGAATAGCACAGTAATCACGTAGATGTAGATGTAGATGTTGTTCTCACATGTGTTACCTTATTCAAAGTAGGGGATCGAAGTCGCGTGTCGTATTTCAAGCCACGTGTACTATTAGAATTTACAGTATGAAGTCTGAGCTACAAAACATCATGGCAGGCCTCTTAATGAGGCCTGACAGTCAGTCTATAAAATAATTTGTGGTATCTGTACATGAGGAAGACCAGCATATTTATAGTTTTTCTGACGTGAGAATGAATGTTACAGCTACAGAAGTGCGATTCTGCTTCTAATGCAAAACTTGTAAAAAATTATGAGCTGTAAATGAGGCTATTTTCTTCAAAACTATAGCTACAGTTTCTATATCACATCAAGTTTTACAAACACTCAGATGACCCATAAAGGGGTCTCAGTACACCATCTGATTATAGTTATTTCAACAATACACATGATGGAGCATACAGGTGTTATGTGAAGGATAATGGACATACTTCGGATTACATCTGAATTACTGTAAAGCTTGATGCGACATAGAAACAGTAGCTACTGTTTTGAATAAAATAGCCTTATTTAAAGTTTATAATTTTTTTAAAGTTTTGTATTAGAAGCAGAATCGCAGTTCATGTGTCATGCTACATGTCGCTATAACTGTAGCATTCGTTCTCATGTCAGAAAAATTATAAATATGCCGGTCTTCCTCATGTACAACTCGATGCGATCTCGAAGTTGTAGCTATAGTATTGATAAAAATAGTCTCCGACGCTCATACTTTTCTACTGTTACACTACTAGCTGATTCACAGCTCAAACATCATGTGTCATGGTACGGCACCGTATAAGACAGCTACCGAATTTGGATGTTTCATTTATGTACAATAGAGATTTCAATTTGTATTCCGAATAACATGCCCCATGAATAAGTTCGACATATTTTTAGTTGTTCTAACATGACAGTTAGTGTTACGATCGTACGCGTAACATGACGTATGATGTATGGGCCCTGAATCAGCTAGTACCGTAAGACTTAAAAATTATGAGCGCTGAATGAGACTATTTTTCTCAAAACTAAAGTCACTGCTTCGAGATCGCATCGAGTTGTACGTGAGGAAGTTCGCTGTATTTTTAGTTTTTCTAGCATGACAATGAATGTTACTCGGACTTTGTTTTTCAGTTTTATTATAACGCCGTGTAAAAGATCCAGTGAAACTGTGCCTAGTATATACGTAATGTGTTACTGATTCTAATGTACTTACAAAAAATTTTTAATACGTGAAGGTATTTGTTACTGCTACATTAATTTTTTATTTTATGGACTGACTGGGACGCCTCATTAAGATGCTCGACATAATCTTTTGTAGTTCAGACTTCGTATTGTACATTCTAATAGTAAGCGTGGCATGACATGCGATATACGAGTTCGATCCTCTACTTTTAATAAGACAGTACATGTGAGAATAACGAACATAATATGCCATCCAATATTGCGCCAATAGTCATAATAGCATTAAAATAAGATGCACCTATATCTGCATGAAACTCTTTAAAAACATAAAAAAGGACTGACCACGAAGGAATTATCCGAATGGGGCAGAAATCGGTAGATGTGATGCACATGTACAGGCAAACAAATTATTACAGTTTCAGAAAATATGGATGATTTATTCAACAGAAAGAGCTTCACAGATTGAGCAAGTCAATAAAGTGTTGTTCCAACTCTGGCCATTGTGCGAGCAGTTATTCGGCTTGGCATTGATTGATAGAGTAGTGCTGGCCGCTGTGACCCATCGGTTCTAGGCGCTTCAGTCCGGAACCGCGCTGCTGCTACGGTCGCAGGTTCTAATCCTGCCTCGGGCATGGATGTGTGTGATATCCTTAGGTTAGTTAGGTTTAAGTAGTTCTAAGTCTAGGGGACTGATGACCTCAGATGCTACGTCCCATAGAGCCATTTGAACCATTTGATAGAGTTGTTGGATGTTCTCCTCAGGGATATATTGCCAAATTCTGTCCAATTGGCGCGCTAGATCGTCAAAATCCAGAGTTTCTTTGAGGGCCCTCCCCATAATGCTCCAAATGTTCTCGATTGCGGAGAGATCCGACGACCTTGTAGGCCAAGGTGGGGCTTGGCAAACACGAAAACAATCAGCACTCTTGGCGTGTGCGAACGGGCTTTACCTTGCTGAAATGTAAGCCGAAGATGGCTTACCATGAAGGATAACAAAACCTGGGGTGGAATATCGTCGACGTATCGCTATCCTGTAAGGGTGCTGCGGTTGACAACCAAAGTGGTCTTTCGCTTCGAACTGAGCCCGTTTACCAGTGAAGATATGTCTGAAGACGCCCAGGACCAGATCCCAACCTGCCTGTCTCCCGGCGTACGGCCCGACGACCAGGAGTGATGGTCTGGGGTCCTATTTCTTTTCAGGGTCCGACCCCTTTGGTTGTCATACGTGGCACTCTTACATCACAGCGGTACATCGACGATATAGTACGTCCCGTTTTGTTGCCCTTCATGGCAAGCCATCCAGGGTTTACATAACACCAAGACAACGCCCGCCCGCACCGGGCTAGAGTTTCTACTGCCTGTCTTCGTGCTTGCCAAAAACTACCTTATCCAGAAAGGTCCCCGAATGTCTCCACAACTGAAAACTTTTGGAACATTATGGGCAGGGATCTCCAATCGTCTCGGGATTTTGACGACCTAGCGCGCCATTTGGACAGAATTTAGCACGATATCCCTCAGGAGGACGTCCAACAACTCTATCAATCAATGGCAAGCCGGATAACTGCTTGCATAAGGATTAGAGGTTTCTCACCGCGTTATTGACTTGCTAAATTTGTGAAGCTCTTTCAGTTGAATAAATCAAATAAATCACCAAACATTTCTGAAATTGTAATAACTTGTTTGCCTGTGCATGTACATCACGTCTACCTATCCACATAATTCCAATGTGGTATGACTTTAAAAAGAATTACTGAAATAACTACACTGGCTTTCCAGTTTCATTATAACACCGCATAAAAGATATAGTGAAATTGCGCCTAGTATATCTTTATATGTAAAGAAGAGTGTCCATTTGTTTGTTTGTAATTCATACAAATTCACAGTTTCATTCCGATCTTGATGACATTTTCAGTAATTCACCTTCAAGACAAGAGGATGATCACTGTCTACAGAAGATTTCGTAATCTGACTTCAAACATATATGTATGTAATATATGGAGGGGAAAGGTTGATACATTGTTTTTCTGCTCCAACAAATCGAAGCTGTGGATGACTACAGCTATATACATAATCATACATTTTGTTTTTCTGCCATAGCTGCGAGATCTGTGTCAGATGCTAAAACGGCCTTAACACGTTTCGATCCATTGGCTCTAACAGAAAGCTGGACATTGCATGGTGTGAACCATGCTGCTCATACTACACACGGGATGGATGAAATAAAAGAAGCAGTGTTTCTTATTCACAAAAATGTGGATCACGTCGCAGCATATGGAAACTGGAAGAGTTTGCAGCACTGTGGAGCATTTCTGAATAGCTGTCCAAAGGTGATGACTTCTGCATTTAATCTCATCTTCTACAGTGGCAGGTTTGCAGATGTCTCGTTGTCCTATTTCCAAGAGAACAGGAGCTTTGATTTCTCATATTGCAGCCATGTATATTATCACAGTTTCGGCGCTGGTCATCCCTGGAAGGTGTTGTTCCCACCAAGACACTCTCCATCTCAAACAAATCAATTATTATGTGGTAATCAACAGACTACCACTGAACAGATGGGATGGAAAAGACACCGTCGATATGGGACGATGTACTGTAATAAGCACCACAGTTGATAGTGCGATCAATTTTAGCAACTCTACCAGCTTATCCAGAATTTCAACGGCAACACCAAAGTACACCAGACAGCGTCCTATACCGATGCAGTTAGGATATCTACATATCTGTAGCACATTGATCACAGTGTGGAATTTACGATTACGATTGGCTACCATTCCCTATGTGGATGGGAGTCACAGAGTAGTCTCGCATTCATAGGATAAAGCTGGAGATTGAAAGATGTCCCTGCATTGTCTTTGGCCAACAATCCTTGCAACTCTGTCTCCAATTTAATTTGCAGCTGACCAGAAGTAGAAGGGTGCTATACCCTCCACATTGTAGAGAGAGGGAGATGCTGCTGCAGGCCATTTAGCACGCATTTAACCATTTTTTTCCGTTGTTCTCTCGGGGGACATAAGTTGCGTGGTATAACTTGCGATCGGCTCATATACAACTGCGTGTTCTGTGTATGATTTAGAGAACTTCTACCGTCACTTGTTAGCGGCAAACGTCTCCATACAACTGTCAGACGAGTACTTCCAACACATATGTGATCAATCATGTCCATTGATGGATAACCATTTTCAACACCTTCTTCTAGACGAATGAGAGTGTATGTGAAGTGCTCCATTTCTCTGCCACATCTTGGACTTAAATCGAGTCTTCAGTTTCATAACTGCAGTGAGTCTAAGTTAATGACAAGTGTTTATGAGGTCCTGCAAGCACTATGTATACATTTGCTTGACAGTTGTCTTGTTTATGGAGTTAGTGCAGCATGGTGTGTAATTTCACATGTCAAACACTGCTGCTACGCGTTTATCTGTTTCCTTGTCAGAGACATTTTCTGTTGCTGATGATCATTTTATAGGGCTGTTGCAAGCATAGTATAATTTCTGAACAATAATCGGATGTGAAGAGTGGGAGCTATACATCTCTGGAAAGCTATATTGTACATGTATCGCAAAGAATTTATGTTTTTGTTTGGTGTAGAAAATGGTTCAAATGGCTCTGAGCACTATAGGACTCAACATCTAAGGTCATCAGTCCCCTAGAACTTAGAACTACTTAAGCCTAACTAACCTAAGGACATGACACACATCCATGCCCGAGGCAGGATTCGAACCTGCGACCGTAGCGGTCGCGCGGTTCCAGACTGAAGCGCCTAGAACCGCTCGCCATCCCGGCCGGCTTGGTGTTGAAGGAAGTAGTTTTATTATCGTAAAGTTTGTCACCATAGTGAGTGAGATAGAAAACTGGCAGGATTTATATATGTCAGATGCTGGACATTTGTCATGCATTAGCGTATTAAAAGCGTTACACTCCCCATGACAAAAATTTTGGAAACCACATAGCTTTAACATTGTAGCATGTTTAAGTGCAGAACCGTGTAGCCTTAGGAGTGCGTGTGTTTATGTTCTATGATCATTTCTCTCTTGCCAATACCCTCTTGTACTCTCCCCAGCCACCAGAAATACACTTCAGATTGATAGCACAGTTGATTTATGTAAAATGCTTCAAACTCAATGCATCTGGAGCTCCATCATGCATTAACCACACGTTTCTTAATAACTGTCTGTTATATCATCACAACACTCTCATGCCTACTATATATCGATACATTGATACCTCCTCGAGATGCAAGTATCGGGGGATATGTGGTGCACCTGGATGGGCGCTGTGAGCAAGACTGATGTGGAACAGTCTTCGCTGAACAGCAGTTGTGGACTCAGCTTGCACTGTTCCTTCATGAGACTTGGAACGTGGAGGGTATAGTACCATCCTACTTCTGGTTAGTTGCAGATTAAACTGGCAACAGTGTTGCAGCAATGGTTGGTCAAAGATAATACGGGGACATCTTTCAATCTCCAGTTTTATCCTATGGATGCAAGAATACTCTTTGATCCCCCTCCACATAGGGAATGATGGCCGATCGTAATCGTAAATTCTCCACTGTGATCAAAGTGCTAGAAATATGTATCTAACCTAACGGCATCGGCGTTGGATGCTGTCCGATAAGCTTTGGTGTATAAGTCCGAGAATTAACCATGAATAGACGTACTCCACAGTCATCTACCTACATTCACAATCTGGTATATGTTACACGCAAAGCAGTGGAGGGGAGGTTTAGCGATGATACATAATTTGGGTTGCATGCTGCCATGTCACTGGTTGGCGTTGAAATTACGGAAAAACTGATAAAACTGCTAAAATTGACCCCACTATCAACTGTGGTGCTTATTACAGTACATCGTCCCATATCGACGGTGTCTTTTTCATCCCATCTGTTCAGTGGTACGCTGTTGATTACCACATAATGATTGACTAACACCACTTGTTTGAGATGGAGAGAGTCTTGGCGGGAGCAACACATTCCAGAGATGGCCAGCACCGAAACGGTGATCATGTACATGGCTGGAGTATGAGAAATCAAAGCTCCTGTTCTGTGGAAACAGAACAACGAGACATCTGCAAACCTGTCACTGTAGAAGATGAGATTATATGTAGAAGTCATCCCCTTTGGAGAGCTGTTCAGAAACTCTCCACAATCCTGCAAACTCTTCCAGTTTCCATATGCTGCGACGTGCTCCATATTTTTGTCAATAAGAAACACTGCTTCCGTCTTTTATTGCAACCATCCTGTGTGTAGTATGAGCAACATAGTTCACACCATGCAATGTCCAGCTTTCTGTTAGAGCCAATAGATCAAAATGAGTTAATGTCGGTTTAGCACCTGACACAGATCTCGCAGGTATGGCAGAAAAACAAATTGTATGATTATGCATGTATCTGTAGTCATCCCGCTACGGTCGCAGGTTCGAATCCTGCCTCGCGCATGGATGTGTGTGATGTCTTTAGGTTAGTTAGGTTTAAGTAGTTCTACGTTCTTGGGGACTGATGACCTCAGAAGTTAAGTCCCATAGTGCTCAGAGCCATTTGAACAATTTTTTTTTTTTGTCATCCACAGGTTTGATGTGTTGCAACCGAAAAACAATGTATCAAACTGCATATGAAAGAACAACACAGGGACCCTTTCTTGCGACTGATAGTTTGTGGGATATGGTCCTCCAATATTATGGGCGACAAAACTTTATACTGGCCTGTGCAAACCACTTCAATCACTGCCCACCTGCTCCAGTGGACTAACACCTGTATATTTAAAAGGATCGTCACATACGCACAACGTCAATACGTAGGCAGTACTTGTTTTGATACATCGGAAGAGAGGGACACGGTAATATCTTACCGAGTTCGCTGCCAGGTGATTTCAGCAAAGCTTTTATAGCTCATACTTCATCTCTGTTGGATGGTACAAAATAACGAGGATAGCGAGAAGGTTTGGGTGACAGATATGAATGCACGCTGAGGGGGGCAGATCTCCTTAGGACTGTAGTACCTGTATATAGTTTGGAAATGCACCGCAATGCAGTAGCAAAATCCTCGTCCTTCTTCCAGTCTCCATGTGCTGTGGAGTCTTCCTAATTTTCCCGATAAGAAATACCACCGCAGCTGCTCGTACTGACTTTTCTACTATGTTGTGTTGTGGAAGAAAACCTTGTTTGGCGCTTACATATTGTACACAGTGGGCTGAGCTATGACAGCATGTTCCCATTTCTACTGAGTGGTCAAAACGCGGTACTGTCGCATTGACACAACTCATTTTGTTTCTCCATGGGTTGCAGAAGGTGGTAAATATAGCGCTCTCCGATTTCAGCTCAGTTTCGACTTAAATTGGAATGACCACATGGACAAAGCTGTAGGGAGGGCGGGGCTGAAACTGTAGAACAGTTACAAGATGCGGAGAGACTGTCAAAAAGCACGCTGTAGTACTGCTATATGGGGCCTTTAGCAGAAAGGTTTGAAAAAGTTGACGCGTTTTGAGATGTGAAAGTGCCACAAATATGATTCACCAGTGACTGTAATCATTAAAAGGCCTCTCCATAGGATCCAACGCAAGTGTGTGGTTGAATGGAGAGACTTGATTCCAAATTGCACACAGCATTACTACTAGAAAGCGTAACACTACATATCTGAAAAGCCAGTGTATTAGTCATAGGATTTTGTACAATTCTTACGTCTTCAATCTAGTGTTTCATTTTTAAGTGATTCCTCACAGCACAGCATCTACTGTATGTGATCATTCTCAATCAACCATCACCCTTTCTCGCCTACAACCCACTAGATACATCATAGAACCTCTCTTACACTGCCTACATGGTATGTGGATAGAATGAATTAGAAATAATGTCTGTTATCGTGAGAAATATGTAGCGGTGACATGCAGGAGGTGCAAATATCGGCTTAAGACCACGTTCCTTAGTCGAATCTCTTTCTAAATTCGGTGAGAGGGGTGATTTTATTACGAACTTACACCGCCGGTGACGTGCACCGGCACTGTCGGTATGTTAATACACACCCCAGCGATCACCGTCTATATTCACTGTCGCGGTATTTGTGTGGAAGACCACTTCATTCAGGAGCAATACAATAACTCGATTTATAAAGATTGTTTAGTTCTTAACATGAATATCGTTAGCGATACTTGTGTGCACCCGTAGAACCAAGACCGCTTTTTATGCTGGATGACACTAACATAGTGGTTGTGATCGTGTTTTTAATGGGAGTACGCTTGTAATACGATTATATCTCTCTTCCTAACACACAGGTACCAATCGCAACAAAAACAACTGAGGCATGTCCATTCATCGTGGAGTTTCCCTCACCATTTTTTGTTGTTACCAGCATTCAGTAATTGGCGAAGAGTTATACTTACTAGGGGATGTGTGAGAGATTCGCTGTGATCAGTAGAATTCTAAAGTGTGTGTTGAGGTGTAAAGTTAAAATGGTTCAAATGGCTCTGCGCACTATGGGACTTAACTGCTGAGGTCATCAGTCCCCTAGAACTTAGAACTACTTAAACCTAACCAACCTAAGGACATCACATACATCCATGCCCACGGCAGGATTCGAACCTACAACCGTAGCGGTCGCGCGGTTCCAGACTGAAGCGCCTAGAACCACTCAGACACAACGGCCGGCGGGTAAAGCTATTGTGGTCAGTTTCCCGACATGTGCAAAGAAAATGATTGTGGCCGATAGTAAGGAAGGTATGGATTTGACATGGAGAAATGCAGTTTCAGTGCATCGATAGCCATAATGGGCTGAAAGATTTTATGTGAAAAATTATGCCCAGTCGTAAGGAGGATATACACACATCAAAAAAAGGTTTTGCATCACCCCAGTTGCAAGAGCTCTTGTAGATAGACGTTGACTGTCGATACTGTATCACAGAGACAGTGCCTTTGACTGTTCAGAGATGTCACTAAACCCGCCCAAAGATTTAAACAACCATGCTTGAACAGCGCTTATTAGACGGAGTGGGTCCGACAGCCGATCAGTTCCAGTCATTCCACCAGGAAGGAGGTACACGGCTCGTGTTGTCTGTAGTTTAACCATGCCTGGACGGTCAATACCGCAGAGTTCGATAGCGTCGGCATTGTTACTTTGCGCCATGAAGGGCTCTCAACAAGGAAAGTGAACCAAAGCGATGTTGTTCGGATATGGAGGAGACACAAAGAGACAGGAACTGTCATTGACCTGCCTCGTTCAGGCCGCCCTAGGGCTACTACTGCAGTGGATGACTGCTACCTACGGATTATGGCTCGGAGGAACCCTGACAGCAACGCCACCAAGTTGAATAATGCTTTTCGTGCAGCCACAGGACGTCGTGTTACGACTCAAACTGTACGCAATAGGCTGCATGATGAGCAACTTCACCCCCGACGTCCATGACGAGATCCATCTTTGCAACCACAACACCATGGAGCGCAGTACAGGTGGGCCCAACAACATGCCGCATGGACCGCACAGGATTGGCATCACGTTCTCTTCACCACCGTGTCGCATATGCCTTCAACCAGACAATCGTCGGAGACGTTTTTGGAGGCAACTCGATGAGGCTGAACGTCTTAGACACACTGTCCAAATTGGTGGTCATGGAAGGCACCGTAACGGCTGTACGATACGTGTATGCCATCCTCCGACCGATAGTTGAACCATATCGGCAGCACATTGTCGAGGCATTCGTCTTATTGGACGACAATTCGCACCCCCATCGTGCACATCTTGTGAATGACTTCCTTTAGGATAAAGACATCGCTCGACTAGAGTGGCCAGCTTGTTCTCCAGACATAAACCCTATCGACCATGCCTGAGATAGATTGAAAAGGGCTGTTTATGGACGACGTGAGCCACAAACCACTCTGAGGGATCTACGCCGAATCGCCGTTGAGGAGTGGGACAATCTGGACCAACAGTGTCTTGGTGAACTTGTGAATAGTATGGCACGACGAATACAGGCATGCATCAATGCAAGAGGACTTTCTACAAGGTATTAGAAGTACCGGTGTGTACAGAAATCTGCACAACCACCTCTGAAGGTCTCGCTGTATGGTGATACAACATGCAATGTGTGGTTTCCAAAGGGCGGAAATGATGTTTATGTTGATCTCTATTCCAATTTTCTGAACGGGTTCCGGAACTCTCGGAACAGAGGTGATGCAAAACTTAATTTGCTGAGTGTAGATATTGGTATTTCCAGAGCCTGACCCGACAGGAGAGGGTATTTCCGATACTTCACTCACTGTCAAATGTCAACAGATTCGCGCTGTATTCGTCATAAGGAGGATATAGATATTGATATTTCCAGAGCCATAGCCGTAAGAATGGTGTATTTTCGATACATTGCTCAGTCTCAAATGTCACTAGATTGGGGCTGCATTCTTAATATTCAGTTGTAATTACAGTGATAAATATATGTTTGGTTTCCAAGAACGACACTGTTTCGCATGTGGGGCGCATGGCGGAGGTAGTTGGTGCCCGGTACCAACTGACATTTCTGGCGTAAGGTACGAGCTGTCATTGAGCTTTCCAAACTGGAGATGTGGGATACAATGGTACGGCTGAATCAACGGTGTTGTCTTCGAGGTGGGTAAATAATGAACTAATATTCAGTATGTGTTGGGCAGCCTTCGTGATCGTGTGTGTTACGAATATTCTCCAATTTTTATGGTCGTCCGCTGTGGTAGAGCGGTTCTAGGTGCTTCAGTCCGGAACCGCGCGACTGCTCCCGTCGCAGGTTCGAATCCTGCTTCGGGCATGAATGTGTTTGATGTCTTTAGGTTAGTTAGGTTTAAGTAATTCTAAGTTCTAGGGGACTGATGACCTCAAATGTTCAGTCCCGTAGTGCTCAGAGCCATTTGAACCATTTTTTTTTTCGATTTTTATGTGGAAGTTTGAGAAGATTCAGTATGTCGAGTAATTGCACTGGACAGTTCTTTTATTCCATGTAACTTGACCGGTTGACTGCTTGTACTGCCATTTTACACATTTCGCGTCTTTACTAGGTTGTGAGAGCATCGATTGTGATATGTGTTGTTTGCATGTAGATGGTGAAAAACAGGTGGAAGGATATTAACTGATTCTCTAGACATGAGAAACACATACGATTACATGCATTAAAACCTTGGTTAACTTTGTAAAATACAAGGATGGTCTGGAATCTGTTACATCATTGACATCGGTATTCGTTAAAAAATACGAGTAGAACTACCACTTACCTCTATTTTCGAGCTTACACATAGAATCTTCACAGATGAGGTAAATTCTAGTTACTTGATGGTTTTCGGCACATCTCACATAATGACCTCGCTAAAGTTTTGGGTTTGTAGTAATGAAATTTCCACTCTTCATCTTGAAAATTGTCCTGTGCAAGCGATCGGTAGCTTATTGCTATGTGATTGATATCGAGAACAATTGCGCCAGTGGTATGATATTCTGGCAAACAATGTGAAAACACACGAAATTTCAGAAATTTTCATATGCTACTCGACTATTTCAGCATAAAAGTGTTATAAATATGTCTTTTTTGACGTGTATAATCGGAAATTGCAGCTGATAACGGTCTCGAGATCGGTAAACTAATTCGCGATTAACAAAGCATTTCTCATCGACAGTGCTCAGGAAGTAAATGTTCTTGTAATCCCAGAAGCTGGAGATGATCGCAAATCGTTGCAGAAACCACGGCAGCAAGCAGGTCAGACTGGCAACAGCACCGTTAGTGGACGCTTATGTGCCGGGAGAATCAGCCCAGCATTTGCACACAGGTTCGGAGAATGACTGCTGCCCGCGGAGGGCAATCTGATTGTACATCAGGCGAGCGTGCGTAAGGGCATTTGCCATGTGACGATTGGCCGCGGTGGATGACCGACCGACCTCGTGGGAAGTATCTAGTGCTGTGACTGTACACGGTGCATGTACTTATGTTTTGGGGATCTGTAGGTATTCACGTTATATGTGAGTGTTCAAATTCAATTTTCTCTGAGCACTATGGAACTTAACATCTGTGGTCATCAGTTCCCTAGAACTTAGAACTACTTAAACCTAACTAACCTAAGGACAGCACAAACATCCATGCCCGAGGCAGGATTCGAACCTGCGACCGTAGCAGTCGCGCGGTTCCGGACTGCGCGCCTAGAACCGCTAGACCACCGCGGCCGGCTATGTGAGTGTCTGGTGGTCGGTAACTATATGGAGAATGCAGAAGTGAGGATTTTGTATGGTGCAGGATACGAATTGTGTATACTAGATCAATATTAGTAGGTATTAGTAGGTATTAAAATCCATGGAGAAGAAATAAAAACTTTGAGGTTCGCCGATGACATTGTAATTCTGTCAGAGACAGCAAAGGACTTGGAAGAGCAGTTGAACTGAATGGACAGTGTCTTGAAAGGAGGGTATAAGATGAAAATCAACAAAATCAAAACGAGGATAATGGAATGTAGTCGAATTTAGTCGGGTGATGCTGAGGGAGTTAGATCAGGAAATGAGACACTTAAAGTAGTAAAGGAATTTTGCTATTTGGGGAGCAAAATAACTGATGATGGTCGAAGTAGAGAGGATATAAAATGTAGACTGGCAATGGCAAGGAAAGCGTTTCTGAAGAAGAAAAGTTTGTTAACATCAAGTATAGATTTAAATGTCAGGAAGTCGTTTCTGAAAGTATTTGTATGGAATGTAGCCATGTATGGAAGTGAAACGTGGACGATAAATAGTTTAGACAAGAAGAGAATAGAAGCTTTCGAAATGTGGTGCTACAGAAGAATGCTGAAGATTAGATAGGTAGATCACATAACTAATGAGGAGGTATTGAACAGAATTGGAGAGAAGAGGAGCTTGTGGCACAACTTGACTAGAAGAAGGGATCGATTGGTAGGACATGTTCTGAGACATCGAGGGATCACCAATTTAGTATTGGAAGGCAGCGTGGAGGGTAAAACTCGTAGAGGGAGACCAGGAGATGAATACACTAAGCAGCTTCAGAAGAATGTAGGCTGCAGCAGGTACTGGGAGATGAAAAAGCTTGCACAGGATAGAGTAGCATGGAGAGCTGCATCAAACCAGTCTCAGGACTGAAGACCACAACAACAACATCAATATGGTATGGTGGTACAATTGTTTGTGGTGATGTTGCCTGCTTGGAGATCGGTTTCACGTTGAAAAATTCAAGCTTTCCTCGACAGTAGCAGAACAGCATACTTGAAGAAGTGCCTTTGGCGATAGTTTCCATATTTCACGATCGCTAGAACATTTTGCAGTGTTTAACTGTCAATGTAATATGACTGCTGTATGTTTTTCGATCTGTACAAAATAGTTTGCCGCTGAAATTCTCGTAATTTGCCCATCTGCAGAAAGTGGCGGACAGTGCTCCCACACCACCACCAGCAATTTGGCGGGTAAATTCAGTAAGAACTAGTCAGAATTCTCCATTCACAGGAAGTTGCATGATGTCTAAAAGTCACAAGGCATAGGAGCGTCTACAGATTGGTTTGAATACGACATGGGCAAGGTTCCGTGACGTCTGATAGTCACGTGGTGTCTTCTTTGTTCGAATGTTCAAAGACAAGTCCAAGCAGACCTGCCTCCTCCGCTTCGGACAAGTGGGATGGTATCCTCCACTTGCCATTGTGGGTTTAGAGCATTTCTAGACCAGCAGTTGTACGAAATCGGAAATTCACCGAAAATTCCAGTCATTTTTCTTGTCTGTTGACTGTGCTACGAATTCTGTTTGTGGTTTTCTTTTTCACAATCTGTTGTGGGTTTCGAAATATGTTATAAACTTTTAGATATGTAATTTTTCTGATTTTCCCATCTGCGCTCAGATACTAGTGCGATTCGAAAAGTGAGGAAAATGGAAAATAAGAGACTTAACATTCCTGATTCCACCAGCGAATTTAAACTTAGCCCACTCAGTGTTTCAGAAAAGAGATGAACACCACAGCAGCTGTAACACTCAGAAATTTTACTCTTTCTCGCAGTGCCTTCAAACAAGCAGTTAAAACTCGAAAAGTGGTGAGTGTCCAACTTACAGTTACAGAGATATTTACCCCCTGCGGGTTCGGGGGTAAGAATAGGACCGCGGTATTCCTGCCTGTCGTAAGAGGCGACTAAAAGGAGTCTCCAACGTTTCGGCCTTAATGTGATGGTCCCCTCTTGGGTTTGACCTCCCTTTTTCCAAATTTCCGTTGTTAGTGCGTGCCATTTGGGGAAGGACGCCTTACCTGGTGTTTTTCTCTTGGTACATCATGCACCACCATCTTGCATGCTACCTGTTGTCGTGTGGCGGGATTTGCACCCAACGTCTTCTGGGTTGCCTCCTTCTCGTCTTGTGTGCAATCCCCTTCTTAGCGCCCCCGACAACTGTGGACCCTTTCAACACCTAAAATCCAGCACGGTAGCCAGTCTGTTGTGGTGGGGTCGTCATGTACCCTCTTGGTGGTAGCCCCCTGACCACACAAGGATCGCACTACAGATGCCAGAGCTGTTTCCTCCCCACGCATGCTAAGGAGTATGTGCCTATCTTGTCTGGGGCACGGGGACTCCGGGCAACGGGATATCGGCCAGGTACCCGTTGCTTTGTCTGGGTGGCACCCTTGGGGAGAGCCCTTGTTCGGAGTAGGTGGCATCTGGGCGGATGTGGCGCAATGAAGCGCAATAAATCACACCAAGCTGGTGGTCGCACTGCCACCAGCGTCTCTAAGCGAGGCAGAGTTGACTTTGATGCTGCGCAATATGACCCTCAGTCGTTCCCTTCGTTGGCTGCGCCGTAGGAGGGACGCCGATCTAGTGCCAAGCGGGAGCCTTATGTCCCACAATACCTTGTCTGCAGCAGGACTGATGATGACTCCTTTCTTACGACGAAGCCTCTGTTTTTTGTGGAACACCTGGAGGATAAGTTTGGGGAAGTGGCGGGGTTGTCTAAAATGAGGAATGGGTCCATCCTCCTCAAGACGTCCTCCCCAGCCCAGTCACGAGCGTTGCTCTTGTGTGATAAGCTGGGTGACGTCCCTGTTACCGTCACTCCCCACAGTAGCTTAGATATGGTCCAGGGGATTATTTACCATCGTGACCTATTGTTACAATCCGATGACGAGCTGAGAGCCGACTTGGAACGACGTGGTGTACATTTTGTCCGTCGTGTACACAGAGGACCCGTTCTTCATAAGGAGCGGAAGATAATGGAATTTAAGACCCTGGACCGACTTACTTATCGAGAGGCCAAACTGAAATTTGAAAAGTTGTATCCTGCTTCCCTTCGAACATCTTATGCTGCAGGCACGTTATCGTCGCCCTCGCGAGCGGCGGTTGTCGCCTCATCTGTGCCGCCTTCAGTGGGCCCTCGGGGCCGTGCATCTCTGTCTGCCCCCCTCGTGTCTAGGGGCAAGCCTTCCTCTGTTGCCCCCTTAGCAGTTGGGGGCAAACCCTCTTCTGTCGCTCCCCCGACACTTGCTTCGGGAGTGACATCTAAAAATGGCTCTGAGCACTATGGGACTTAACATCTATGGTCATCAATCCCCTAGAACTTAGAACTACTTAAACCTAACTAACCTAAGGACATCACACAACACCCAGCCATCACGAGGCAGAGAAAATCCCTGACCCTGCCGGGAATCGAACCTGGGAACCCGGGCGTGGGAAGCGAGAACGCTACCGCACGACCACGAGATGTGGGCGGAGTGACATCTGCTCCAAAACCGGGGGGCTCGATCCCTCCCCCTCCTTCTCCGCCGGCGTTGACTCTGCCGGTTCCTCTCTCGCGGAAGGGGTCCCTCGGGGCTCTCCCTTCCTCCGTTTCTTCTCCTACTCAGCTGGATGTCAGCCAGTGGCTGAAGGTTCCGCCACCTGCTGGTCGTAGGGCTTCTGCGTCGTCGTCAGCTTCCGACGCTCCTTCAGAGAAGCTCTCCCAGCCCTCTAACCCTAAGGACAGACGCGAGAAGAATAAATGGAACGTGTCCAAGAAGAAGGACATTCCGGCAGTTTCAGTACCGCCTGCTATACATAGTTCTGGCTCCGGGGATGAGGTGGAGATCCTCGCCTCTGCCGCAGATCTCGCCCTCACGGAACCCTCGGGGGCCTTTCCTATGGACACAGCTGTCTCTCCCCCGGTGGCGGCAGTTGGCTCTGAGGCGCCGTCTGCCTCTTAGTCGCCTTCACGCCCTCCCAGTCCCTTCCTGCTTCCATTCTCCAGTGGAACTGCGGCGGTTATTTCCGCCACCTGCCTGAGCTCCGGATGCTTCTGAGTGTTTCCCCTGTTCTCTGCATTGCTTTGCAGGAAACTTGGTTTCCAGTAATGCGGACCCCCGCCCTTCATGGTTATCGGGGATACTATAAGAACCGCGCTGCCTGTCAATGAGTGTCTGGTGGGGTTTGCCTCTCTGTTCACCACTCTGTCTGTAGCTCGCCAGTACCCCTTCTGATGCCTTTAGAGGCAGTCGCTGCCAGGGTTGAGCTCTCGCCGGCTATTACTGTGTGCTCTGTTTACATTCCTCCGGATGGGGAGCTCCCCCGACATGTCTTGGCTGCGCTGCTGGCTCAACTCCCGCCACCATTGCTGCTTCTGGGCGATTTCAATGCCTGCAACCCTCTATGGGGTGGGACTGTCTCTGATGACCGCGGTCGTGCTGTGGAGCATGTGTTGGCTCAGCTCGACCATAGCCTCTTGAACACCGGTGCTCTCACGCATTTCAGTGTGGCCCATGGCTTGTTCTCGGCCATCAATCTCTCTCTTTGCAGCCCCGGACTTGTCCCATCCCTCCACTGGAGAGTGTGTCCTGACCTGTGTGGTAGTGACCATTTTCCCATCTATTTGTCACTGCCCCAGTGTCATTCTTCTGGGCTCCTGCCCCACTGGGCTCTCAACAGGGCTGACTGGCTGGCTTTTACTTCCGCTGCCACCATTGCGTCTCCCCCACAGGGTGACATTGATGAGGTGGTCCGTGCCTTGACCATGTCAATCATTTCTGCGGCCGAGGCTGCCATCCCCCGCTCTTCTGGTCTCCCCCCGGAGGAAGGCTGTACCCTGGTGGTCGCCGGAGATTGCTGAGGCTATTTGCGACCGTAGGCGGGCTCTCCAGTGTCATAGGCGGCACCTGTCCATGGAGACCATCATCGCCTTTAAGAGGCTCCATGCCTTGGCCCATCATCTTATTGCACGGCGTAAGCAGGAGTGCTGGGAGAGGTATGTCACATCGTTGGGCTCCCGTGTCTCTCCCTCGCTCGTGTGGTCCCGGATCCGGCGGATTTATGGATACCGGACCCCTATGGGTGTACCTGGGATCTCCCTGGACGGCGCTGTTTGCACGGACGCTGCCGCCATTGCTGAACACCTTGCCGCGGTCTTTGCTACGAGCTCTGCAACTGCCACTTACCCCCCCCGCCTTTCGCTCTCTAAAGGAGGGAACCAAG
This sequence comes from Schistocerca piceifrons, assembly GCF_021461385.2. Classification (NCBI taxonomy): domain Eukaryota; kingdom Metazoa; phylum Arthropoda; class Insecta; order Orthoptera; family Acrididae; genus Schistocerca; species Schistocerca piceifrons. The sequence continues at coordinate 666,035,321 of NC_060149.1, forward strand.
CAGACGCCGTTATCATTCCACATGCGTCGTTCTGAAAAATACAATGCTCCTTTCAGCGAGAGGGAATTCCTCGCTGCCCTCGCCGATTGCCCTGATACAGCACCAGGACCAGACTGCATCCATGCGCAGATGCTGAAGCATCTCTCCAGGGACTGCCAGAGACACATCCTTACCATCTTTAACCGCATTTGGAGCGAGGGCGTGTTCCCATCGCAATGGCGAGAGGGTGTTATTGTCCCCATCTTGAAGCCCGGTGCTGACCCACTGGCGGTGGACAGCTATCGTCCCATTACCCTCACCAACGTTTTGTGCAAATTGCTCGAACGTATGGTGGGGCGGCGTTTGTGCTGGGTCCTTGAGTCGCGCGGTCTCCTCGCTCCATCCCAGGGTGGCTTCCGTCGGGACTGGTCTGCTGCGGACAATTTGGTGCAGCTGGAATCTGCTATCCGTACGGCCTTTGCCCGACGTCAGCATCTCGTTGCTGTATTTTTTGATCTGCGGAAGGCATATGACACCACATGGAGGCATCACATCCTTGCTACGTTGCATGAGTGGGGTCTTCATGGTCAGCTCCTAGCTTTTCTTCAAACCTTTTTATTGCGCCGCTCTTTCCGGGTGCAAGTCGGTGCCGCCTCTAGTTCATCTTATATATAGGAAAATGGGGTCCCGCAGGGCTCAGTGTTGAGCGTCTCCTTATTTCTAGTGGCCATTAATGGTCTGGCTGCAGCCATGGGGTCGTCGGTGTCTCCTTCTTTGTATGCCGACGACTTCTGCATCTCATTTACCTCAACGACTATGGGCGTCGCCGAACGCAGGCTGCAAGTCGCCTTTCGCAAGGCAGCATCATGGGTTCTGACTCATGGTTTTCAGTTATCTGCAGCCAAGACTCGAGTTATGCACTTCTGCAGGCGTCGGACGGTCCACTCTCATCCTGAACTTTACCTCGACGGCCACCTCCTTGAAGTGGTGAGTGGTGGACACTAGCCGCTTCTTAGGACTCGTCTTTGATGCCCAGCTCACATGGGTTCCTCATATTACTCAGCTGAAACCAAAGTGCTGGCGGCATCTCAACGCCCTCCGCTGCCTGAGCCACACGTCTTGGGGTGCAGATCGCTGCACGCTGTTGCGATTGTACAGAGCCCTTGTGCAGTCCAGGCTTGATTATGGGAGCCTGGCCTATGGGTCTGCATCACCCTCAGTGTTGACGTTGTTGGACCCCATACACCACTATGGGGTTCGGCTTGCAACTGGCGCTTTCCGTACGAGCCCCGTGGATAGTCTACTGGTGGAGGCTGGGGTTCCCCGCTGCGGATTCGCCGCCATCGACTGCTCGCCGACTATGCTGTCCACGTGCATTGCTCGCCGGGCCATCCCAATCATCGCCTGGTTTTCCCTGCCATGGTCCTCCATCTGCCCAACCGGCGACCCCGGTCTAGGCTTTCCATAGCTGTCCGCGTCCAGTCCCTGCTGTCAGAACTGGGGTCATTCCCTCTTCTGCCTCCCTTCTGTGTCCGTGCACCTACGCCTCCCTGGTGTTTGCCCTGGTTGTCCATCCATCTGGACTTGGCACAGGGACCCAAGGACTCGGTTCCGCTTGTGACCCTCCGTCGCCGTTTTCTTGAGCTCCTCGCCTCATTTTCGGGCTGTGAGACTGTCTACACTGATGGTTCCCTGGTTGATGGTCGCACTGCCTACGCTTTTGCTCACGCTGCCCATGTTGAACAGCACTCCTTGCCGGCTGGCTACAGTATTTTTACTGCAGAGCTGGTGGCCATATTGCGCGCTCTTGAGCATATGCGTTCCTGCTCAGGTACGTCCATCGTCATCTGCAGTGACTCCCTGAGCAGCCTCCAGGCCATCGACCGCTGCTACCCCTCTTCTCCTCTGGTATCCTCTATTCGGGAGTCTGTTTCCGCCATTACTCACTCTGGTCGTTCGGTGGTCTTTGTTTGTTCGCCAGGTCACGTTGGCATCCCGGGAACGAACGTGTCGACAGGCTGGCCAAAGGGGCGATCGACGCCCCAGCTTTGGAGATCGGCCTCCCGGCTCGTGATCAGCAGTTGGTGTTGCGCCGTAAGGTGCTTGGGATGTGGGCTGCTGAGTGGCGTGGCCTGACATCCCCGAATAAACTGCGGGCTGTTAAGGAGACGACCGATGTGTGGCGGTCCTCCCTGCGGGCTTCTCGCAGGGACTCTGTCATCCTGTGTCAGCTGCGCATTGGTCATACCTACCTGACGCATGGCCATCTTTTGCGACGGGAGGATCCCCCCCTGTGTCGGTGTGGGTCCCGGCTGACGGTCGCTCACATTCTGTTGGAGTGTCCCCGACTGCGCACCCTCCGGCAGTCTTTTAATCTCCCAGGCACTTTGCCTTTGGTTTTATGCGACGATGCCCCCATGGCTGACGACGTTTTAAATTTTATCTGTGGTAGTCCTTTTTATGGTTCCATTTAGGGAGGTCCTGCACCTTTCCCTTTCTGTGTCTCTTGTCCTCGAGTCTCTCATATTTGGTTGCAGATTTTAGTGTGTAGTCGGCTGGTTGACTCTTTCCCATTTTTTTGTTCTCGTGGTCAGTCAACCAGTCTCCGGCCATCTTCTTTTCTTCTGTTTCTTTCTGTCTGGTTTTCATCTGTACTCTTCTTGTCTGTAGTGTTCGTTGCCGCATTTGAGTTCTTTCAGTGCCTGGGGGGGAGTCTCCTTCCCCTTGGGGTTTTACCTGCTTCGCAAATTTCTGTCTCGCCTGTTTTTGGAATGGGGGACTGATGACCTTCGCTGTTTAGTCCCCCTTAAACATCCCAACAACCACCACCATCACTACAGAGATATTTATATCGACTTCCAAATATTGTCGTTTTGGTGTTTGAAATCGGGTATTGCACCTAATATCGGTTTCGGGTTCGGTACATTAATTCGCAATTGACGAATCATTTCTCATTGACATAGCTTAGAAAGTAAATAGTCATGTAATTCCAGAGTCTGGAGGTGATCGCAGCTCCAACCACATCTTTGACAGAGTCTCTTGTGCAAGTGCATTTCGAGTAGTAGTTTTGTGATATATTCAATCTGTGAAGCGAACTGTTTAATTAATGTTTCCTGTGGCACATATTCTGAAGCAATAGCATTTGCAGAGTTTTGTGACAAGTTCAAGATATGTGTGTAACACTATTCCACACATTGCTTAAACACCAGATTTAATAACTCCTGAAGCAGTTAGTGTCCAACAATAAGTGGTATCCGCGTACCACAAAGCAAGAAAGTGCACCAGGGAGGCGGAAGGCTGGAATATTTCCCACACTACAGGAAGCGCTTAGCGCAGCTCTTTGGCTGTTGCGTGTCGGACCCTGCTTGGTACCACAAGCCGAGTACATGGCTCCTTCCAGCGGGTGGTAGTCCGAGAGACAGAGCGCACGAAAGAAGCCTTTTCACATATGTTTAGTGCGATCTGTGACAGTTTAATTACATGGTTCCTTTTTGCTATTGGAATAAAATAAAAGTTCTGCAGTTGTTTAACGTCGCTGAATTGTTTAAATTTCGACATGTATTGCCATTTCAGAGATAAATAAACAATTTTCTTAAACAGCTTGTTTAAATAATGTCTTATGCCTGCTGAATTAGCCTACCGTCGTGAGGTCCTCCCAGTCCAGCAGCTCGACCGAGCAAATTTCCCAACATTTCTTCTGGGCCACCGGGTTGGGTTGGGTCACGGATGGGGAGGGGAGGTGAGTGGGAGAGGAGGGCGCTGGGAGCTCCCTGAGGGGGATTCACGTGCCAGCTGGGGAAAACCCATGACATCACCAGGGGGTGAAAGGTAATTAATTGATCAATTAATTAATTTGCATAATTTATTTGTTATTAGTTTGAATTGCGACAGCTCACGTCACTGTTAATGGTTTTTCCATGCTGCAGGAATTCGATGAACATCAGACCCCGGATGTCGAAAAAGACAGTGACCCTCACCTTGTCTGCTGAGGACAGAGCTTTGTATATTTTAGGGGGAGGTGACGACGCATGGTTCACGTCCCTAGATATCTCGCTACGTTACCCCAATGCGAAATTTGCAAATTTCATCCAGTTTGGCTGTTACGATGTTCGTACCTTTTGATTTGAACATTTCTTGTATGTTTAGCTACCAGGAAACCCAGAACTACGGAGTTTCTTGCGTCGGAGTCCTTGCATAAAAATTTCTCATTTCACTTGCCAAGTCGATTTCGGATAAAATTCCAAGGTTTCGATTATATCCTCCACCACTTTCTTCAGGAACTAAAACTGACTGTCGTGAACTGGCAAGGTTCCGTCTTTTATTCTCACAGAACGGCGTCCGATTGGCTGTATTACGTCATGATGGCGCGTACATAGGTGGCCTATGTTTAAGATGACGCTGATGCTTGAGGCAACGATCGGCAACCGTCCGGATAGATTGGCCCACGTAACTCTTGCCAAGCTCGCAAGGAATGTTATAAATTCCCGAGATTATCTTCAACCGGTCGCAACATGCTGTCGTGCATTATCCGCTGTCGTGCATTATCCTGCTGAAACGTAGGGTTTAGCAGGGATCGAATGAAGGGTAGAGCCACGCGTCGTAACACATCTGAAATGTAACGTCCACTGTTCAAAGTGCCGTCAATGCGAACAAGAGGTGACCGATACGTGTAACCAATGGCACCCCATACCATCACACCGAGTGATACGCCAGTATGGCGATGACGAATACACGCTTCCAATATGCGTTCACCGCGATGTCGCCAAACATGGATGCGACCATCATGATGCTGTAAACAGAACCTGGATTCATCCGAAAAAATGACATTTTACCATTAATGCACCCCGGTTCGTCGTTGAATACACCATCGCAGGCGCTCCTGTCTGTGATGCAGCGTCAAGGGTAACCGCAGCCATGGTCTCCGAGCTGATAGTCCATGCTGCTGCAAATGTCGTCGAACTTTTCGTGCAGATGGTTGTTGTCTTGCAAACGTCTCCATCTGTTGACTCAGGGATCGAGACGTGGCTGCACGATCCGTTACAACCATGCGGATAAGATGCCTGTCATTTCGGCTGCTAGTGATACGAGGCCGTTGGGATACGATAAACCGCAATCACGATAGGTTACAATCCGACCTTTATCAAAGTCGGAAACGTGATGGTACGCATTTCTCCTCCTTACACAAGGCATCACAATAACGTTTCACCAGGCAACGCTGGTTAACTGCTGTTTGTGTATGATAATCGGTTGGAAAATTTCCTCATGTCAGCACGTTGTAGGTGTCACCACCGCCGCCAACCTTGTGTGAATGCTCTGAAAAGCTAATCATTTGCATATCACAGCATCTTCTTCCTGTCGGTTAAATTTCACGTCTGTAGCACGTCATCGTGGTGTAGCAACTTTAATGGCCAGTAGTGTATATGTGAAATATATGTGACCTTCGCGCACATGCACGAGCAAAGCCACATAAAAAAGCTCCTCCTAAACCCCTGGATCGATTCCAACCAAAGTTGGAACACAGAATACTCCATATCTGGAAAGGGCTGGAAATCAGCAACCTCCTATTGGGGTTCAGGTGATAACGTGAAGAGAGAGCGAGGTGAAGGAGGAGATGGAAAGACAGAGAAGAGGAAGGAGGAGATGGATGCAGATTGGGGGGGGGGGGGGGGGGGGCAGGAGACTTCCAGAGAGAGGGGGATGGGGAAATGCACAGAAAAAAAGGAAAGAGGAGGAGATGCACAAAGTGGTGTGTAGAATGAAGAGGAGAAGGTGATGGACAGAGAAAAGAAAAAGGACGATATGTACAGAGATAGGAGGGAGGAGGCGATGGACACTGAAAGAGGGAGAAGGAGATTAACAGAGAGAGGGTGGAGGAGGAGGAGGAGGAGGAGATGGGCAGAGAGAGAGGGGGGAAGAAAGTGTAGACAAAGAGTAGGGGAGGATTAGGTGGGCTTAGAGGGAGATAGAGAGGAGAAGGAGATGGACGAAAAGGGAGGAGGAGATGTATAGAGGGGGAGGAGCAGATGGACAAAAAGAGGAACAGAAAGAGATGGACAGAGTGGGGGCTGGAGGAGGTGTTCAGAGAGAGAGGGGAGGAGGAGATGGAATGAGAGAGGGAAAAAGAAGAAACAGGCTAATAGAAGAGTGGAATAAATACATACTCTAGCAATGCTAGGTACTTAACCAGTATAAAATAAGTTTGAAGATCGGATCACTTTGAAATCTCCTGCTTCACGGTATGTACACAGCGTGACACTGAATCGTTATACGAGTTCGCGATCATTAGGCCTCTCACTTGTCAGTATAACTGCCTGAAAGCGTGTATTGATGTCCTCGGAGCTGTGGACGTGTCCATTTGTCATCACTGCCTTTATATTTGCAAACGTCTGCCTTCACTCAGGCTTCACAATACTTGTTTGAATCCACGACCGGCCCGCTACCTGCTTGGATATACAATAGCGGCTGGGTGGGCGCCCTCGGGTACCTCGTCGTGTGACTCCACAAAAGGTGTTGCCAGCCCCGTTCTTAGACATCTATTGTATCTGGACGGCGGGCGTCTGGTCAATACATTATAATACACACTCCACAAGCCTCTGTCCAGTGTATAGCGAATCGTATTTAGTACAAATATTGTCGACATCTCTCCCATTCCTTTCGCATATTGAGTGAAAGAGCAAACACTGTCTGTATGCCTCGGTCAGCTCCCTAATTTCTCTTCTTTAATTTATTCATTGCAAAATATACGATGGACGCATCAGAACTTATACACTGTATCCTTTGAATTCAGGTTTTCTTAAGTCACCCAATAGGGTTCCGCGAGAACTCCGTCGTCTTTCGTCTGAGAATTCCCATTTAAGTTCCTCGATTTTCGTTCAGATATAACGAGCTGTTACTAGCTCTGATTTCCTTAGGAGTCTGTTGTCATTCCTACTTGATACGGACTCCGAACGCTGGACAAATGGACCAGAACTGGTATGATCTCGTTGTCTTTCTCGACGAGTTGAACTAAATAATGTACATCCTGCGGTTTTCTAGCAGAGTGTGTTCGTCGAAATGGCGCGACGTTTCAAAGAATGTGGCTCCCATCATCTTTTGGCGAAGAAGGGAGTGTTATTCATCTAAATGTCACGCCACTTCGACGAACTCATTCGTCTGGAAACGCGAGAGCTTTGTATTACAAGGAGTCAGTTCCAACATATAGGAGGAGCTGGTGATCATATGGCATCCAGCGAGTCAAGTGTGAGCTTTCTGTTGTGAAATATTGTCGTTATAAACACATAACTTTAATGGTATGAGATTTTTCGTGATAACAATTGTTTGACAGCTGCTTAGTCGTTGGAGTCATTGGATATTTACACTTTTTTTTCTTTGGGAGTCGGGGATGGTGTGTTTATAGCATAGATATCACAGGGTTAGCATTTTTTTGTACGTGTTATCTGTGATTTCATATGTTTATCTTTCTTCGTGGTCGAAAACTTCAAACAACAATTTTCTAAGTAGGGCTTGTGTTTCATGTCAGTTCGTTCATTGAGTAAGTCGTTCCGGAAATTTTTCGTATGAATTTTTGGTACGTCCTTTAGATATTTTGCGCAAAATTTGTGCCATGTTTTCAATGTGATCTGCCTTAGGGCCTTCATTTTTAACATGTAGCGAGAACGTTGACTGATAGATTTCACATGCTCTCGTATGTTCGTTGAATCTAATGCTGATGTTTCTTCCCATTTGTCCGATGTAGAATTTCGTACAGTTTTCACAAGAGATTTTGTAGGCTCGTGGTTTCGAAAATTCTGGGAATTTCGCTTTTCCGGGTCGAATTTGTGTTTTCGGATTACTGGTCGTGCGAAAGGTTAATGTTACATTTGTCTTAAAGTAAAAGTTCGTTCATTCTCTCGTTATCTGGGCTAGATAATTTGTTGGCACATATTTTATTTTTGTTTTAGTTGTAGGGTCTCTTTTCAGAGTTATGTCATTATGTATAGTTCGTATCTCGGGTTATGTTTGGGCGGAAACAATATTTATGAGCTGTGTTTTATAGTGTTGTGATTTCTTTTTGTAGTGTATGCTGCTCTAGGGGCATATTTACTATTCTGTTGATCAATGACTTGAAGAATGTATATTTATGTTGATTCAGATGACAAGAATTTTTATCAATGATGCTTTCTGTAGTGTTCGCTTTTCTGTATATTTCGAATATGTGGTTGTTGTTTATTATAATTATGTTCTATTCGAGAAGGTGTAAAGAGTTGGTTTCAGTTTCGATGGCGAAGTTTATTTTTGGATGTAAGTTGTTTAATTTTTGGTGTTACTTGGTGTCAGCATTGTTACCACATAGGATATCGTCTAAGTATCTGTCGCAATATATAGTGTTCTCCAGTTAATTGGCTGTTGAAACTAAAGAATTTTCCTTGTAATGTATTTATCAGTACGTGAGCCTTAACAGATCTATAAATTCGTGAACTGCTATGATAGATGTTTTTCTATATTGAAGAATGTTTTTTTTTTTTTTATAATATCTATTTGTTCTGAACTGGTGCATTGGTGTATAGGTTAGTAATATCAGATGAGATTAATTTCATAGTTTGTGGGATTTCTATGTCTTTCATGAGTTTTTCATGGCATATTTTTTTTATTTTATGTGTAGAGGCCAGTTAACGATTTATTAAGTGTTTTGCTTAATAGATAGTTTGGGCTATCTGTGCAGCTTATAGTCAGGCGGATAGGGATTTGTGGTTTATGTACCTTGAGTTGGGCGTGTAATATGGGAGTATGTGGATACATGAAAATGTATGGCTTCTTTTTTTTGGTCAGTGAAAATTACCTTACAATTTTTATGGCTCTTTTAGTGTAGGCGACATACTTGTTGGTGAGGTTATGTTATATTTCTGTAATATTATTATCTTGAAATAAATTCATTATCTTATTTACACAGTCAGCTTTGATAACAGCTATATTATTGGCTTTATCGGATTTGACTGATTAGTTATTCATTTACACTGTTGAGGGTGTGACGTTCTGTCGGCTTTTTTGGGATATTCTGTGTTGCAATCTATTTCTGTCATTTTCTCCCCTTTTACTGTTAATTCATTTTGTTTTCTTAATATTGATTAGGCATATCATAGGCAATTTTTGTTGTTTCTATCAGACGTTTAATTGATATACTGTGTATCTGTGGTTACTGGTTGTATTTTAGGTCTTTAGTGAGTAAGTAAATTTCTTCTCTCGCAAATTCCGTGTTTGACAGGTTTTTTACGCGTGTGTAGAGCTGGAAAGTTGATGTAATTTCTTGTCAGTTTGTTGTCTAAGGTATTTGATGCCCACTAGCTTATCAAATATTTTCTTGTGCCTTTTACGTATTTATTGATTTTGGTGTGTCATGCTCTATCTATTGAAAGGGTACAGTACCGCCCGACATTGAAAATAGGTACAACATTCTTCGTTATTCTTGTCAGAACAATATATTTTTCGTAATAATAACTCAATTTCACTTAATACACCGAAGCCGGATACCAGTGTAGGAAAGAAGGACAATTTATTTATTTAATTGATCACATGTGCAGTCCCACAAAATAAATCCCTACATCCAGTTTGGTGAGATGTGTGGAATGGTTGTCTGTTAACTGCAGATAGTGAACGTGCAATATATGATCATCTTTGAGACGGTCCTTTGGTCACCTTTGGTGGAACCAAAGAGATGAAATTCACCTGAGCTTTGAGCGCCTGAAATGTGGCTGACTAATACGGTAACATGGTGCTCCCCCACCTCGGCGGAGGTGCGAAATGACCTGAATAACGGCCATGTTTCAGCACTCTGGTGCTGGATCTTGTGTTGGTAAGACCTGTCTTAGGTGTGCTCCGTAAAGACAAAAGAGTGGAGAGAATGGTATGCATGTGGAATACTTAAGAGTGGTTTGGAATAATTATTTCTCTATTTCAGGAACTTTTGGGGGAGAATTAAATGACAGACAGATAATATTAAAGGGATCGTAATAATCTTCGGAAGTGACCAACGGTCACAATGAAACCACGTGTAGCAATAAGTTGAAATACTTCCGAGAGCTTAAGTTAAGCTGAATTACTAGCGTATGTACTATAAGTTGGAAATATTTAAGAAATGGCGTGTGCAGGACTTGAAGTTAGAGACGAGTACTTCCACTTGGTGAGTACTGTGTGAGTCTCAACCTGTGTATCAGACAAAGGATAAAGAGAAGTACTCGTCCATGGTATCAGTTGAGGACTCGCGTGTGTGATGAATATGTTCTTAATATTACTTTGCGTGTTATGTTTCCGTGTGACGTTTGATTCAAACTATAATACTCTGAGAGTGAAGCAAGGTGAGTATGCCGTCTATCCAGCAACGCCACTTGGCTTGCATTGCACAGGAAGACATGCGTATATCCTCCAGAGTTCGTAGTAGGAAAGAAAAGTTACGAAGTGGGGCAGTGTCGTGTGAAACTGGGATAAATACTAATTGAAGTGGGAAAGCTGAAAGTGATGTGATTATAACGTTGTGACTATTTTTTGTGTTGTATTCTATGTTGCCAGTGTGATGTATTTCATGTAATTTAAGTATGTGTGGTTTGCATGGGAGAGTAGCAAGATAGGTTCAGAGGCAGTGGGTTATGCATGTTTCTTTTTGTACCGCTCGGTCTGGAGGAAATTTTCGTGATGATAGGTGTGAGATATAGCAAAAGATCCACCATCCTATCCAGAAAGTGCACTGTAGCGTTAGATAATTACGAGACCATAAGATAGAGAGTCACCAATGTAAAGCCATGCCCACTGGGCGGAGTTTCTCATGTGTAATTGTTGCATAAAATGTAATAGTATGTTTAGGTTATCTTTGAACCATAACAGAATTTATCGGAATAAAAAAGATAGTGAAAAGAAAAATATTGGTGGCCTTGTTCTTCGAATAGTGTGTAGTCATGATATCCAGAATTTATAATGTGTGCGCCATTCATATTCAGTGCGATGGCCACGTGTTGATCAAAGCCGTTGGGTAAGAAAGAAAACGTGGTATTGCCAGTGTGTGGTGAACAATCGGGGTTCTGTAAATTACTAATAGTCATATGTGGGTTATCCCTTTCCGTTGCGTAATATTCAAACAGGAGAATAATTTGTAGCTTAATTGTGAGTACTAGAGCTCATAATCAGTCATTGATGTTACTCTGTGATCCGCGTTTATCTCATCGGTTCCCTACGCACCTAGCATTCTCAATTCTGTCTCGTCCCACAGATTTTCGTTACTCCTATGTGCTTCCGCCATTTCACTATTAATCCTGTCTACAGTATTTGCTTGTTTCTCTAAACGAACCTCAGCTCTCGTTAGCATGAGGAGTAGGATTACTCGATATTATTCCTCACGCGCAAATTTCCCTCACACAAATAATTACTAAATTGTCAGTAGCACACATACAAGAAAATAATTTAATAATCACTTAATTTTCCTAAGACAACGTCGTGATTGAGCAGTGATCTGTACAAACACATAAATAAAAACACTCCTTAACGACTATAGCCAACGAGTAGACGCTCAAGCGTGGCAGTAACTATAACAAATTAGTGTAAGACACTGAAGGCAGCGAGCAGACGTTCAAGCGCGGCAACAGATGCAGTTATTACTAAATTATCTGTAATAAAACATATGACTCTATGCATGTGTGCATAAATTATTCAACCAAACTGAAATCACAACTAATCTGCAAATATTTTATTCATACTGAGATTTCAAATTGCTACATCCACAAAGTTTGCTGGCTGTTTCTCAGGATTCACGGAAACACATCCAGGCAGGGTCGCCATACATAACGTACCTGCTCTTCTTCTACTGGCTATTGATGATGGAGACTTGCTATGAGTACGTACAAGTGATAATTTTAATAATGGATATTTTAACGCTACTGAAGTCGCCCTGACACTTACTCATCCTCCAGCTGGAGTACGTTATTCTCATTAACATTACGTAAATTGTCATGTGATAACCTACCTGTTTCCTAATCTTATCCTGTAGATACGATAGACTGTCAGGATAAGCCGACAAAATCCAGTCCCCCTTTTAACGAATAAGTTATAAAATTCACACAAGAGACAAGAAAATACTATGCAGAGACTGAAAAATACTATGTACTGAAGGATAAATGCTATAATTGTAATACATTTGTCATTCCTCATGGCCGGCAGCAGTGGCCAAGCGGTTCTAGGCGCTTCAGTCTGGAACCACGCGACCGCTACGGTCGCAGGTTCGAAACCTGCCTCGGGCATGGATGTGTGTGATGTCCTTAGGTTAGTTAGGTTTAAGTAGTTCTAAGTTCTATGCGACTGATGACCTCAGATGTTAAGTCCCATAGTGCTCAGAGCCATTTGAACCGTTTTCTCATTCCTCATAAACAGTTTAAAGAAGCTAAGTAAGGATTACAAATCACAGGTTCTCCCTATATTAATACTGGCCCTTAAACTGTCTGGCTCTGCCCTATAAACTACTCGCGATCTGTGATTAGGCGCGGAGTAACTGACATCCCCCGTGTACTAAATAGCAAGAAGGAACTACTATCTCAATGAGCAGTGTCAAACCTCATTGCAGAACGGTGTGGAACGCGTGATTCACCAATGTAAATTCTTTTTCCCAGACGCCGGTGCATAAGCAAGAAGCTATAACAGCAGGACTTCTCACGTCAGCTAGATAATAGCAAAATTGTACTCCACGAAAACTACAGCCGAAGACGTCCGTCAAGTGCCGTGGACCTATAACACGACCCTCCTGCTCCAAGACCACGCAACGACTCCCTTCTTTTTTCTTCTCTCCTGTTTTCGCTGCTCAAAGTCTTTTCCCCCCCTTAAATTTGGGCGCTGACTGTTTCTCAGGATTTACAGAAACACATCTTGGCAGGGTCCCCATACATAACGTAGGCCTATGTCGCCATACATACTTACAACAAAAATACGCCTTGAAAAGCTCACGAACTTTAACCCATACCATGAAAACATAAAAATTCCACAAAGGGCGAAATTAACCTCGTTTGATATTACTAATCCATAGACAAATGTACCAGAAGCGGAAACAATAGCTATTATAAAAAACAATATTCTTCAATACAGAAAAACGTCAATCACAGCCACTCATGTATTCGTAGATCTGCTAAACCCCATACTCTGTCAAAATTATTTTGAATCTCATAAGAAATTCGGTACGCAGGCAGATGGGGTTGCAATGGGCAACCACATACCAGGAATGACTGCAGACATATTTATAAATAAATTAGAAGAAAAATTTTTTAGTTCTAACAACCAATTAACTGGAAAAATCTGTATATTACGACAGATACGTAGACAATACCTACTGCCCATAATAAATTGTAAAAATGCTGACATCCAAGAAACACATCAAAAATTTAGCAACTTACATCCAGAAATAAACTTTGCCATAGAAAATAAAACCAAGAACTCTTTAAGCTTTGTCGATGTGAAAATAAGTAAAATATACAAGAACCATGCATTCGAAACGTAAAGAAAGGCAACCACTACAGACAGCATCATCAATAAAAATTCTTGTCATCTAAATGAACGTAAATATGCATTCTTCAGATCAGTAATCAACAGAATTCTAAATTTGCCCTTAGAGCAACAAGCAAGGAAAAAGAAATCACAACACATAGCACAGAAAAATTGTTTCCACTCAAATATAGTGCTCAGAACGTACAACCAACAAAAAAAAAACCTGAAATGCAAACCATACAGGACACAACGTTGAAAAATTTCGTACAACTAAATAAAAAATATAATATTTGCCAACAAATTATCTAGGCGGGCTAACGAATAAAATTAACGAACTTTAACGTTAGATAAATGTAAAATTAACGTTTCGCTCGCCCAGTAATCTAGAAGCACGAATTAGATCAGGAAACGCGAAATTCTCAGAATTTTCGAAACTAGGAGTCTACATAATCTCTTGCGAAAACTGTACGAAATTCTACATCAGACAAATGGGAAGAAACATCAATATTAGATTCAAAGAACATGAGAGCATGTGAAAGCAATCAGTCAACGTTCTACCTATATACGAAATATTTCTGGAACACTTAGTGAACAAACTGACCCGAAACACAAACCCCGCTTAGAAAATTTTGTTGAAATTTTCAACCACTAGAAAGGATAAACAAATGAAATCACAGATAACGAAGACACAAAAAGTTAACCATATAATATCTATTCAACAAACACACAATCCCTGACTTCCAAAGATAAAACTTCTGTAAACATATAGCGTCTAATGATCCCACCTGTTAAACATCTATCAGACGATTAATATCACGAAAAATTTCATATTACAGCTGCTATGTGTTTATAAGAATAGTATTTCACAACAGAAAGTTCACAGTTGGCTCTCTCGATGCCATATGAGCGTCAACTCCATCTAGACGTACACAGAAGTGTATTCTGTAAAACTACGTTCTTGATCATAAGAAAGATGTGAATACGGTTCATTATTCACACCACCAACAGGTGACATTATAAGCCGGGACAGCATGCTTGTTATGCAGAAACATCTAGATACAAGCAAATAAATATTACATTGCAGCTGTTGGATTTGATTTCTTGTAAAATGTCATATCGACGTGATTCGTGCCCCAGGCCCTACTGGGAAAAAAACCTCTATGTAAGTCTTTAACTGGTGGAACCAGCGTCTTGAATGCGACATCGTTTATAGATGCACGGATCCTTCCAACAAATCGTTTGCCTTCCCCAGTACTGCTTTAAGTGATCCTCCCATTCCATATCTCATATCTCAGTATTACCCATAAAAACTTATACGTCGTGAGTTGTTCGCGACTTTCACAACCATTCTTGTAATCCGATACTATCCATATCCACACTTAGATCTGTATGATTACTCTGCAAATCACAGTTAAGTGCCTGGCAGAGAGTTCTTCCAACCATCTTTAGAATATTTCTCTATTGTTCCGCGTGGGAAAAATGAACACACACCTTTCTGTAGGGGCTCTGATTCCTATTATTTTGTTACGATGATCATTTCTCCCTATGTACGTCGGCAATAATAAAATATTTTCACATTCATAGGAGAGATCTGGTAAGTAACATGTCGTGAAAATACGTTTTTGTTTTAATTTTTACCAACCCAACTCGCTTGACATGCCCGTGAAACTGTCTTCCGTATTTCGTGATAATACAAAACGAGCTGCCGTTCTTTGGACTTTTTAGATGTTCTTCATCAATCGTATCTGGTAAGAATCCCATAACACACAGCAATACTCTAGCGGAGTACGAATGAGGGTAGTGTAGGCGATCTCTTTAGTAGACCTGTTGCATCTTCTAAGTATTCGGCCAATAAAACGCAGTCTTTGGTTTGCCTTCCCCACAACATTAGCTATGTGATCATTCCAATTTAAGAGTTTCATAATTGTGATTCCTAGGTATTTAGATGAATCTACACCCTTTAAATGTGAGTAATTTATGGTGTAACCGAAATTTAACGGATTTCTGTACGTACTCATCTGGATGACTGGACACAATTGTCACTTTTCCGCACCATACATATATTTTGTCGAAATAAGTTTGCAGTTGGTTTTGATCTTCCTATGACTGTTCTAGACGATAAATGACAGCATCATCTGCAAAAAATCAAAGGGGGTTGCTCAGTCTGTCTCCTCAATCGTATATATACATTAGGAACAGCAGAGGACCTATTACAATTCTCTGGAAAGGGAGGAGGTAGCTTCTATTTCACGCGGTTATTTTCCATTGATTACTGCGTACTGTGACGTTTGTGACAGGAAACCACGAATCCAATCGCATACCTGAAGCGATATTCCATAGGTAAGCGATTGAATTAGAAGTCTTTTGTGAAATCTAGAAATATGAAATCAATATGAGATCGCCTGTCGATAGCACTCCTTACTTGGTGCGAATAAAGAACTAGGTGTGTTGCACAGGAAAGGATATTCTCTGAAACCGTGCTGGATATTTGTCAACATACCGTTACGTTCGAGGTAATTCATAACATTCGAACACAATATATGTTCCAAAATCCTGCTGCAAATCGACATCAGTGATACGTGTCTGTAATTCATCGGATTACTCTTACATCATTCCTCGAGTATTGGTGTGACCTGTGCAACTTTCCAGTCTTTTGTCTCGAAATCTGGCAGAAAACCCAAAGAGATTCTGGTCGTACATAAAGCACACCAGTGGCAAGACACAATCAATACCTCCACTGCGCGATAACAACGGGAAAGTCACTCATGACAGTGCCACTAAAGCAGAGTTATTAAACACGGTTTTCCGAAACTCCTTCACCAAAGAAGACGAAGTAAATATTCCTGAATTCCAATAACGAACAACTGCCAAGATGAGAAACATAGATATCCTCGGTGTAACAAAGCAGCTTAAATCAATTAATAAAGGCAGGGACCGAGCGAGGTGGCGCAGTGGTTAGACACTGGACTCGCATTCGGAAGGACGACGGTTCAATCCCGCGTCCGGCCATCTTGATTTAGGTTTTCCATGATTTCCCTAAAATCGCTCCAGGCAAATGCCGGGATGGTTTCTTTCAAAGGGCACGGCCGACTTCCTTCCCCGTCCTTCCCTAATCCGATGAGACCGATGACCTCGCTGTCTGGTCTCCTTCCCCCAAAACAACCAACCAACAATAAAGGCAGGGCCTCCGGTCCAGATTGTATACCAGTCAGGTTCCTCTCAGAGTATGCTGATAAAATAGCTCCATAGTTAACAATTATATACAACCACTCGCTCACAGAAAGATACGTACCTAAAGACTGGAAAATTGCTCAAGTCACACCAATACCCAAAAAGGGAAGTAGGAGTAATCCGCTGAATTACAGGCCTGTATCACTAACGTCGATGTGCAGTAGGGTTTTAGAATATATACTGTATTCGAACACTATGAAGTACCTCGAAGAAAACGATTTATTGACACACAGTCAGCACGGATTCAGAAAATATCGTTCTTGTGAAACACAACTAGCTCTTTGTACTCATGAAGTAATAAGTGCTATCGACAGGGGATGTCAAATTGATTCCATATTTTTAGATTTCCAGAAGGCTTTCGACATCGTTCCTTACAAGCATCGTCTAATCAAACTGCGTGCCTACGGAGTATCACCTCAGTTGTGCGACTGGATTCCTGATTTCCTGTCAGAAAGGTCACAGTTCGCAGTAATAGACGGAAAGACATCGAGTAAAAGTCCGCCCCCGGTAGCTGAGTGGTCAGCGCGACAGACTGTCAATCCTAAGGGTCCGGGTTAGACTCCCGGCTGGATCGGAGATTTTCTCCGCTCAGGGACTGGGTGTTGTGTTGTCCTAATCATCATCATTTCATCCCCATCGACGCGCAAGTCACCGCAGTGGCGTCAAATCGAAAGACTTGCACCCGGCGAACGGACTACCCGACGGGAGGCCCTAGTCACACGACATTTAAATTTATCGAGTAAAACAGAAGTAATATCCGGCGTTCCCCAAGGAAGTGTTATAGGCCCTCTATCGTTCCTGATCCATATTAACGACATACGAAACAATCTGAGTAGCCGTCTTAGATTGCTTGCCGATGATGTTGTCAGTTACCGTCTTGTAAAGTCATCAGATGATCAAAACGACTTACAAAATGATTTAGATAAGATATCTGTATGGCGCGAAAAGTGGCAATTGACCCTGAATATAGAAAAGTGCGAAGTTATTCACATGAGTGCTAAAAGAAATCAGCTAAATTTCGATTACGCGATAAGTCACACAAATCTGTGGGCTGTAAATTCAACTAAATACTTAGGGATTACAATTACAAATAACCTAAATTGGAACGATCACATTAATATTGTGGGTAGAACAAATCACAGACTGCGATTCATTGGCAGAACACTTAGAAGGTGCAACAAGTCTACGAAAGAGACTTCTTACACTACGCTTGTCCGCCCTATTCTGGAGTTCTGCTGTGCGGTGTGGGATCCGCATCAGGAGGGACTGACAGGTGACATCGAAAAAGTACAAAGAAGGGCAGCTCTTTTTGTATTATCGCGAAATAAGGGAGATAGTGTCACAGACATGATACGTGAATTGGAGTGGCAATCATAAAAACAAAGGCGTTTTTCGTTGCGATGGGATCTCCTCATGAAATTTCAATCACCAGTTGTCTCCTCTGATTGCGAAAACATTCTGTTGGCACCCACCTACATATGGAGAAATGATCATCACGATAAAATAAGAGAAATCAGGGCTCGCACGGAAAAATTTAAGTGCTCGTTTTTCCCGCGTGCCGTTCGAGAGTGGAACGGGAGAGAGACAGCATTGAACTCTCTGCCAGGCACTTTATTGTGAATAGCAGAGTAATCACGTAGATGTAGATTTAGATCATTCTGTGTGTGAGCTGTAGTACGATATACGAGGATTGGAACTTAAATAGTGGCAACTACTTATTCACAACGGATACAAAAGAGTTACATGTTTGCACCTGTTACTGTCCCTCAAAGTAGTCACCAGCGTTGTGTAGAACCCGTTGCCAGCAATTTGGAATGCGTAGTATACCGTTAGCAGAGCCTGTTATGTTGATGGTGCGAATGGAGCGGTCTAAAGTTATGGTGATTCTCGTGTACGACTGTGATGGTGTTATCCTAACGCATTACGTTCCTCCAAGGCAGACCGTCAATGCACAGTATTACTGTTCGTTTTTGGAGCATCACCTGTGACCAGCCTTGCGAAAGAAGCGGCGACACTTTCTGCGCAACCCACCCATCATTTTGCACGACAAAGCGCGGGCGCATACAGCGCAAGCTGTGGCTGCTCTGTTCGGTCGATGGGACTGGGAAGTACTGTACCATCCACCATACTCCCCGGACTTAAGTCCTTGAGACTTTGATTTGATTCCGAAGATGAAGGAACCACTTCGTGGAATACGCTTCAGAAGTGTTCCAGAGATTCGACAGGCAGTAGACCGCTCCATTCGCACCCCCAACAGAACAGGCTCTGCTAACGGTGTACTACAACTTCCACATCGCTGGCAACGGGTTCTACACAACGCTGGTGACTACTTTGAAGGACAGTAAAAGGTGCAAACATTTAACTCTTTTGTATCGATTGTGAATAAATAGTTCCCACTATTTAAGTTCCAACCCTCGTATGATTGCTAAGTATGAGGCTATTGTATCAGCATAGTCTGAAAGAAATCTAACTGATATACTATCTGGACTCGAACATTTGCCTTTATTAAGTGATTTGAGTTGCTGCGCTTCACCGAGGATATCTGCCTCTGAGTTACCCTTGTTGACAGCAGTTCTTGATCAGAATTTTGCAATATTTACTTCGCCTTTGTTGGGGACAGAATTTATGAATACTGTGTTCGGTAACTCTGCTTTACTGACATTCGCAACATTCCTTTAATCGTCAATCAGTGAATGCATCGGTATATCACAAACGTTAGTAATGGCTGATTTGAGTTCACTGCAACTCCGCAGGGCCGATAACACTGTTTGCAAGATGTGTTTCAGTAAAGCATACTTTGTTTCACACGAGAGATTTTTCCCCGAATCCGAGCTGATTATTTGCGAGAAGCTTGTATTCCTCTAATAACATCATAACCTTTCAGTTTATACATTGGTGTGCAAAAGTTAAAGACGAAAGTAACTTTCGCTTTGTGTGCCACTATCAAATAACATAGCTCGATGACACGTGGACCTTGCATAGAAAGATCTTCAACAGTATTGTACATGAGGTATCTGAAAATGATACGCAATGAGACGAAAAGAAATGACACTTTTATTGAAAGACATTAATTGCACCGGCCGCTGTAGCCGAGCGGTTCTAGGCACTTAAGTCCGGAACCGCGCTGCTGCTACGGTCGCAGATTCGAATCCTGCCTCGGGCATGGATGTGTGTGATGTCCTTAGGTTAGTTAGGTTTAAGTAGTTCTAAGTGTAGGGGACTGATGACCTCAGATGTCCCATAGTGCTTAGAGCCATTTGAACCATTTGACATTAATTGCACTGAAGTCACCGCGATTCATGATAGTTCCCTGGACATTACAAACGTGGGGACATTGTTCTTAATAGGATGTGTGATCATCATGGACGGCAGTTCGTGCTCCGTAGCTTGCTCCCATACTGGCCAAAAAGTTAGTTAGGAGTTCTTCTGGTAGGGCGTTCCAGTCTCCCACCAGCGCGGGGTCATTGTTGCATGTGGACGTGGTGCAATACATCTCCCCAACATCCCATACTTGATAGGTTTTAAGTCGGGGGAACGGTGACGCCAGTCCATTCCCGCCGTTCGGTGCAGTGCCACATTGTCATCTGCAACAATGAACTAAGGGCCGAATACACCCCTGAGAAGACGCACATGCACAAGGGTTACAGTGTCACAATAGCATTGACCGGTGTGTGTACCGTGTTGAAAGTTCTGGAAATCAGTATGCCCATGAAACATTATGCCTTCCCACACCATAACATCTGGACCACCAAAACGACAATATTCGACAATGCTCGACGTACCCTCACATGGCGAGAGGCGGAAACACGTAACGCACCCAGGAACATTGTCGAACATGATCTTTTTGATGGTCCAGGTGTTAAGGTGTATGAAGACATAACGTCGCATGGGCGTGCTGACATCCAGATCTTCAAAAATGGTACATTCACCGGTCAGCGTTATTGTGACATTGTACGAGGGTTACTTCAAAAGAAATGCACACTATTTTTGTAAAAATACAGTTTTCATTCTGCATGTGTGAAAGTTTTAAAGTGTGTAGATACGTCCTCCCCGCTTGTTTTCAAACTTAGTTCAACCTGTTCCCTTGAGTGGCGCCGTCACAGCATGTCTTCAAGATGGCTGCTACACTTGACGTTCGTCAGAAGCAACGTGCTGTCATAGCATTCCTGTGCTGTGAAAACGAGACAGTGGGAAACATCCACAAGAGGTTGAAAAAGGTGTATGGAGATGCTGCTGTCGATCGCAGTACAGTTAGTCGGTGGGCAAGCAGATTACGTGATGAAAGCGGGCACGGCAATATTGAGGATTGTCCTCGCAGCGGCAGGCCTCGTACTGCACACACCCCAGACAATGTGCAGAGAGTTAACGAATTGGTGACTGCTGACAGGCGCGTCACAGTGAACGAATTGTCACGCTACGTTGGGATAGGGGAAGGAAGAGTTTGCCGAATACTGAAAGTGTCGGCCTTAAAAAAGATTTGCGCCAGGTGGGTTCCCAGGATGTTGACAGTGGCTCACAAAGAAACAAGAAAAACGGTGTGCAGCGAACTTTTGGAACAGTACGAGAATGGTGGAGATGAATTTCTGGAAGAATTATGACAGGTGATGAAACATGGCTCCATCATTTTTCATCCAGAGACGTAGAGGCAATCAATGGAGTGGCATCATGCAAATTCACCCAAGAAAAAAAATCAAAACCACACCTTCTGCTGGAAAAGTTATGGCTACGATGTTTTTCGATTCCGAAGGACTCTTGCTTGTGGACATCATGTCAAGTGGAACCACCATCAATTCCGATGCATATGTGACGATACTGAGGAAACTTCAAGCTCGATTGAGTCGTGTTCGACCACATCGGCAAAAGCAGGATGTTTTGCTGTTGCACGACAATGCACGGCCACATGTCAGTCAAAAAACCATGGAAGCGATCACAAAACTCGGATGGACAACACTGAAATACCCGCCTTACAGTCCTGACCTGGCTCCATGTGACTATCATCTCTTAGGGAAACTGAAAGACTTTCTTCGTGGAACAAGGTTTGAAGATGATGACTCCCTTGTGCACGCTGCCAAAAAGTGGCTCCAACTGGTTGGTCCAGAATTTTACCGTGCGGGTAATTAGGCGCTGGTTCCAAGATGGCGTAAGGCAGTTGAGAGGCATGGAAATTATGTGGAGAAAGGAAAATATTGTTCCTAAAGGCTGTATCGACACACTGTAAAACTTTCAAACATGTAGAATAAAAGATCGATTTTAAAAAAAATAGTGTGCATTTCTTTTGGAGTGACCCTCGTACTTCTTATCCATGTGCGCCCTTTCAGGGATGCGTTTGGGCCTGATATCATTTTTATGGATGACAATGCGCGACAGCGTGGAACAGCGCAAGTGGAGGGCTCTTGTAACGATAGGATATTCGACGAATGGTTTGGCCTTCACGTTCCCCCGACCCACTGCCATCACCCTTTGTCCATTCAAATGTGCCTTCTGAAAAATATTAATTTTCGCTGCTGCCTGGTTCAATGTGATTAAAACTTGGCCACGGTATGTAGAAATTGTGTCTCCGCAAACCACGTGGGCATACGAGTGTGTTGTGAATCGTGTACCGTTTCACAAGAAATCGTACTTAGTTACCAGGCAACAGCAGTTGTGTTGATACATTACATCAATGTTTTAAGGAGTAAATAATTCTGCCACCAATCTTATCCTGTGTACCAATGTTACGTTTCTATTACCTTCGCCATTTACCTTGTAGTTTCCTTGTTAGCCCATCCATAGCGTTTCCATCCGCACAGGTCGAATAATTAGTGTTCCCTTTTTATTCAGGAGTGCTGCTGCAAGCTGCTCTTATGCACAGTGTTCACGCATTATTTATTTTATTTTGATATTCGATTCACGTGAACAATGCCTGGATCAGTGTAGTAATTACATCCCATTCTTTATGAGTGATAGTACAATCAATGTACTTTTATGAATGTTTTTTCTTAGGATTAAATTAATTAATTTTCCGATTCAAGTGAACTCTTTATTTGTCGTGTGGCTAGATTCGGTGGCGACCCAATCTCTTACGATGATTTCAGTGTCAGATAGCATTTTCTTATTCAAAGTGAGCTTCACGCAACTTTCACATAACGCCAATCCTTTCCGCAACTTACACATAGTGACCATGACGCAAGCTAACTTACAAACTGTGCGGTTGAGCGCTAAGAATTTTGAAAGAACGCAGAACCGGCAGGAAACTGTTGCGCCGTAGAAGACGACTTGGAATTTTCATGCTGCGTAGTAGTACTGAGGACTTGCAGGGGGTCTTAATGTGTTGTCTAAGTCGATTTGGAATTGGTAT
Organism: Schistocerca piceifrons; assembly: GCF_021461385.2. Taxonomy (NCBI): domain Eukaryota; kingdom Metazoa; phylum Arthropoda; class Insecta; order Orthoptera; family Acrididae; genus Schistocerca; species Schistocerca piceifrons. Next base: position 666,058,359 of record NC_060149.1, read on the forward strand.
TGTGAGTATGAGGACTGAGGACTGGAAGATAGTCCCGTTGCGTCGTGGAAAACGACATAGAACTCTGACTTTGTGAGTGAGCACTGTGTACCAGCAGGGAGTACAAATTGCGTCGTGAAAGACGCCTCGAAAAGTGCAATGGAGCAGGTGCACAGAAATTGTCGCGTTGATGATGTTTGGTTTGTGGGGCGTTCAATTGCGCGGTCATCAGCGCCTGTACAAAGTCCCAATTTTAACACAGTCCAACTTTTATACACTCCAATCTAGCCACTGTCTCGAATGATGATGATGAAATGATGAGGACAACACAAACACCCAGTCCCCAGGCTTGAAAAATCCCCAACCCGGCCGGGAATCGAACCCAGGATCCTGTGATCCAGAAGCAGCAACGCTAGCCACTAGACCACGAGCTGTTGACAGATTTTCTCGTGAAGTGTAATAGCCATTAAGCTGGGATTTTATGTGAACACAAGGTAAGAGATGTAGATTTACCCAAGGGTTAAGACATTGAAGAACTTCATAGGTATGAGCACCAGAGTGAGCTAATAAAAAGTACATTGTCATATGTCAACTTGAATAGTGGAGGCCACGAAATACGAGATGCGACAATAAAATAATGAGACTGATTTTCTTTGCAAGATGTGGCAACCCTGCAGGCTTGCATAGGCACAATATCTTTGACCTTGGTCTATAAGCTGCTTCTAGTCCAAGCGGCACATCGATGCAACTGTTCAGTCATGAGTTGTGCTGTAATAAGTTAACACGTGTTTGTGTCTCTCGTCACGCAAATGGAACCGCATAATATTGCGCAACGGTATGCCATTTCTTTTTGCGTTCAACTGGGTGAAAACGCGACGACAACTTACGGTATGCTTCAGAAGGCTTTTGGAGAGGAGGTTATGTCAAGAGCCCAAGTTTTTCGTTGGCATAAAATGTTTAGTGAAGGCAGAACCAGTATTGAGGATGAAGACTGCAGTGGATGACCATCAACCTCACGGATGGATGTCAACTCGGCCAGGGTGCTTGAACTCGTATGATCTGATCGAAGATTATCCGTGAAAATGACTGCAGAAGAACTGAAAATCAATCGAGAAACGGTTCGTCAAATAATTACTGAAGATCTTGGTATCAGAAAGATTTGTGCAAAAATTGTCCCCAAAACTCTCACATTACAACAGCGAGAAACACGGAAAAATGTGGCAGCCGATCTGTTAGAGCAAACGGAAATCAATCCAGAATTGTTGAGCCGTGTTATCACTCGTGATAAAAGTTGGTTTTTTCAGTACGATTCAGAGACAAAACGCCAAAGTTTGCAATGGTGCTCAAAGGGATCACCCAGACCAAAAAAGTTCGCATATCAAAGTCAGAAGTGAAATGCATGCTTGTGTGCTTCTTTGATTCCAAGGGGATTGTTCATAAAGAGTGGGTGCCTCCTGGACAAACAGTTAACCATTATTACTACAAAGAAACTTTAAAAAGACTTCGTAAAAGAGTTCTTCGTGTCCGTGCCAACATTGCTGATAATTGGATTCTGCATCACGATAATGCCCCATCCCATACTTCTCTGTCAGTACAGCAATTTTTAACCTCAAAACAAATTTCAGTACTACCACAGCCACCTCATTCACCAGAATCGCTCTGTGCGACTTTTTTCTGTTTCCAAGAGTCAAAACGGCGGTCAAGGGACACCATTTTCAAACAGTACAAGATGTCCAAAAAGCTGTGACGAGGGTCTTTGAGGATATTACAGAAGATGAGATCCAGAAATGTACCGCCAATGGCAGAAGCGCTGGAAAAAGTGTGTGCAATCAGACGGGAGCTACTTTGAAGGGGACAACACTAATCTTGACTAAAACGGTAAGCAACATTTTTTTCACGTCAGACTCATTACTTTATTGTCGCACCTCGTAATAATGCATGGCTCAATCTTCTCATCGTATTCTTGAAACGGTAGAGGGAAGATTGTCCTCTCCCAGGCCAACATCTGCAACAATAGCTCCTGGTGGTGCTGAACTTGCTGGAAAGCCCGGTGTAGGGCAGTGACTGGACAGGCCACAGTTTACAGAAGAATCCTCTGTTCTTGCTGAAGCAGCTGTAAGTCAATCAATAAATGCTTCAACTCGTTTTAATTCTTTGTTGCCATGGTGGAACGAGAAAACGTGCTTAATGCACTGGAACCTGTCTGCGAAACGGCACTTAAGTTCGAAAAAATGTCTGTGGATGCAGTGACGACACTGGGAGTGTAAACGACATATCTATCAACGTCGTCGCCTCTGAGACAGCGGGCGAAAGGTGGAACCCAATAATACTAACCGCCAACTGCGAGAACGAAACCTAAAAACTTGTGCCCTCGTCGGCAACACTGATGGGGCGAAACACTTTAAACCGTCAACAACTGATATGTACTACACCGCTGGAGGCACAAGAAAAACACAGTCCATGTAAAGAATGTAGAACAGTTTATGAGAAAACACTTGAAGTGAAATCTCCTCTTTAGAGGAAGCTTTTGTCCGTTGGAGCAACGTCAGGCAAGCTGGAACGCAACTTAAATGTCAGTTCACTCAAAATTTGCAAGTTACACGGAAAATAACAACGTCGATCTTCGTCATCAGAACTGATGTTTCCTACATGGTAGCACGCATACGATAACTCATTGTCCCAAGTAGTAGTCAATTAGCATTTCTTTTCATCCACATAAAAATTCAAAAATAAACGCAATCTTGTTTAGCATTGAATTAATGTACTAACTGCAAATGACCACAGATTACTGACTGAAAAACAATAAAGATTATTCAGTCTCTGTCCATGAAAGCACTCCGCAGAAGCTGGTCCCGGCGGAGGTTCAAAATGGTGCAAATGGCTCTGAGCACTATGGGACTTAACTTCTGAGGTCATCAGTCCCCTAGAACTTAGAACTACTTAAACCTAACTAACCTAGGGACATCACACACATCCATGCCCGAGGCAGGATTCGAACCTGCGACCGTAGCGGTCACGCGGTTCCAGACTGTAGCGCCTAGAACCGCATGGCCACTCCAGCCCGCAGGCGAAGGTTCGAGTCCTCCCTCGGGCGTGAGTGTGTGTGTTTGTCCTTATGATATTTTAGGTTAAGTAGTGTGTAAGCTTAGGGACTGATGATCTTAGCAGTTAAGTTCCATAAGATTTCACACACTTTTCACTTTTCTTACTCCGCAGAAGGACTCACGATTATGGGAGTAACTGAAACAGTTTACGATAGAGATAAAAGTCTTACGTTCAATTAGCCCTCGCACTTGTTTAGAAAGTGCACCAAAGTCTGGAGGCCATATCAGAGGAAGCGGAGTTCCATGGGCGACGGCTGGCTGCTCGTTGTGATTGCAGTGCCGTATTCGCCTGATCGGGCTGTTGCCGGAACCACAGCGTGTAGAACCTGATGGTCACTCTCCTTCGGAACTGCTTGCAGTGGCTCAACAAACTGAACTGCCTGAGGACGGTCAGACACCATCCTAAATGCACACCTAGCGGACTGATATTTGCTCGATGCTTGGATGGCACATGATTCGAGGAAGCAAAGTAGTGCTTCCGATTGTAGCACACTTGTCTGGGATGAGCGCGCCACTGGTGTAGAGGTTGCTGCTTTTCGTGGCAAAGCTAATGCCGCACGTTTCCAGCTAATGCCGTATATTTCCGTGGTGCTGGCTAGAGGTACACTACAAAACAAACCGGTTCCTCTGGACACAGTTCAGCTTGTTATTGTTGATAAGTCGTGTCTGCCATCTGGGTCCGCTAAAGGGGTGTCTCCTGCTGTGGAACCGGAGCACGGTCAACTTGTAGATCATGCCTGTAAAGCGTATAACTGTGATCGCAAGTGAAGGCCTCGTATACGTCAGCGACAGCTGCGGACTACATGAATATTATGTGGGCAACCTACATCCCTTCATCTTCCTCAATAGAGATGGTACCAATTGTGTGATTGTATTGAAGAGTTCCTAGATAACAGAACGCAGCATGTCATTCTCAATGGAGATAAGCCTTCCGAAGTAAGAGTGATTTCAGGTGTGCCGCAGGGGAGTGTCATAGGACCGTTGCTATTCACAATATACATAAATGACCTAGTGGATAACATCAGAAGTTCACTGAGGCTTTTTGCGGATGATGCTGTGGTATATCGAGAGGTTGTAACAACGGAAAATTGTACTGAAATGCAGGAGGATCTGCAAGGAATTGACGCATGGTGCAGCGAATGACAATTGAATCTCAATGTAGACAAGCGTAATGTGCTGCGAATACATAGAAAGAAAGACCCTTTATCATTTAGCTACAATATAGCAGGTCAGCAACTGGAAGCAGTTAATTCCATAAATTATCTGGGAGTAGGCATTAAGAGTGATTTAAAATGGAATGATCATATAAAATTGATCGTCGGTAAAGCAGATGCCAGACTGAGATTCATTGGAAGAATCCTAACGAAATGCAATCCGAAAACAAAGGAAGTAGGTTACAGTACACTTGTTCGCCCACTGCTTGAATATTGCTCACCAGTGTGGGATCCGTGCCAGATAGGGTTGATAGAAGAGATAGAGAAGATCCAACGTAGAGCAGCGCGCTTCATTACAGGATCATTTAGTAATCGTGAAAGCGTTACGGAGATGATAAACTCTAGTGGAAGACACTGCAGGAGAGACGCTCAGCAGCTCGGTACGGGCTTTTGTTGAAGTTTCGAGAACATACCTTCACCGAGGAGTCAAGCAGTATATTGCTCCCTCCTACGTATACCTCGCGGAGAGACCATGAGGATAAAATCAGAGAGATTAGAGCCCACACAGAGGCATACCGACAACCTTTCTTTCCACGAACAAATCGAGACTGGAATAGAAGGGAGAACCGATAGAGGTACTCGAAGTACCCTCCGCCACACACCGTCAGGTGGCTTGCGGATTATGGATGTAGATGTAGATGATGCGAAATGTTTTGAGGAGCATGGTAGTGAACTCACATCGATGTGTTGATTACCAGATTCGCCTGACTTGTACCCAATGGAATACATATGGTATGCTATCAGGCACTGCACTGCTCTCACAAACCACCGACAGGTAATTTATGGGATTTACGTGACCTGTGCGTAGACCTCTGACACCAAATACCGGTAGCTCCAGAAATCTACCAAGGACTTGTAGAATACATGGTACTTGGAATCGTTACTGCATTGAATTCCAAAGTTGGAGCATCATGCTACAAAGTAGGTCATCGTAATGTTCTGGGTCATCAGTGTATCTTGAATAATGTGCTCAGTATGCTGTTCATAGTAGCTTGCCAACTCTCTTATTTGCTTATTTATCATCAGACCTACTCCTGCATTAATCCCATTTTCTTTTTTGTTGTAACTCTGTATGACCTGACCAGAGGAACTGTACTTCCTGCCACCACACTTCACTAATCCCACTATACCCAACTTCAGTTTATCTATGTATTTTTTTCAAATTCTCTAACCTACTTACCTGTAGAACGCCGGTTTTGTTTTTCCAGACTGAGTAGTGCGCGCCATGAGATGTGAGTGTGAAATAGAAATTTGGCTTCCGGAATATTTTATTGAAGTGGATCATCATTTAGTCATACAGTAAAGCTTCGTGTCCTTGGGAAATATAAAAGCTGTAGTTTCCCACCGCTTTCAAACGTTTGCAGTAGCAACGCAGTAAGTACAAGCTGCCTGTTGTTACAAGGGCAGATCAGTCAGTTACACAGGCTGTTGTCCCTGCAACCAGTGAACAATGTGTTACTCCTCTTCAGGAAAATGTGTTCAGCACACTGCTCTCCCACTCTTTGTCGCGGTTCTTGACCCTGGAACTGCTTGTAATCTGTCGAATGCCTCGTCATTGGCCTCACGATTCGGAGGACATCCTGCAGTTGTCCTCCCACCACGAAAAAATCCGTCTGTGGCAGTACCGGGGATTCGAACAGCGGCCCTCGGCATTGCAGTCAGTCGCATTGCCCACTCATCTACGGAAACGAACTTGTAAATGGTAGTAGTTCAAATGGTTCAAATGGCTCTGAGCACTATGGGACTTAACTTCTGAGGTCATCAGTCCCCTAGAACTTAGAACTACTTAAACCTAAATAACCTAATAACATCACACACATCCATGCACGAGGCAGGATTCGAACCTGCAACCGTAGCGGTCGCGCGGTTCCGGACTGTAGCGCCTAGAACCACTCGGCCACCTCGGCCGCCTAAATGGTAGTAGTATAGGAATAACAACTAGTACTAGTCCTCTTACTGTGAAAGGTAACTAACGAAATATTTGAAAACTTCAACAGAAGATTAAGGGAAAATGGATTATCATTAAATTTTGACGTGTGCAGTTCAATACTTCCCATAGAACTTCACAATCTATTGAATTGTGCCAGCCAAATAATGAAATACAAGTAGCAGAAAGTGTTATCTGTGTGACACTATAGATAGCTCACAATGTTTATTGGGAAATCTGCGTCCTAGAAACTGACAGTATCCTTGATTACTGCTATGGGAGATTGAAAAATGAAGAAACTGGTTTGTCCTGCACATTTTCATCCACTAATAAATGACGGAGTCATTTTTTGGGTAAACTCAACTTGTTGGATACTTTTTTTGGAATTTAAAAGCTTTTCATACCAATTAAGTCTAGTGTTCACTCCAGAAGATTCTGCAAAAACCTGTTCCGAACACTTGGTATCTTAGAATTGCTGTGACCAAAATTTGCCTTTTCTCAGAAAAATGCTTAGTGCTCAACATGAATTTAGCTCTAGGACAGCTCTAGGACCTTTACCAAGACTTCATCGGGTTGACATTGCTACAAAAAAGAATCTTGTATGTGAATCTGCATGTATTCCACAGCTAGCCAGAGCATGTAAAACGTTATGACACTGTTGTGGTGGAGTTTCACCTACATTCTCTTCTGCAATTTTTTCCACTCTGCTGAGGAGTATTTTCACAGAAAGTGTTGTAATTAATGTTTTAGGTTATTTCATAATTAACATAAACACTGTAATACAATAATATTTCATGGTGTTATGTCATTTAACTTAATTGAACTTAAGCGAAATGTAAATCACTGATTTTACTCCATATCTCAGAGAGCTCTGTCCGTGAAATACGCTTAATGTATCATAGTGTAATCAGCGAGTTTGATCGCTCCCAGACAGCGGCTGTCCGACTGTGTCAAGGATGTACTGAAAATACCTCGATTCGGGGAAAGTGGCGCCGCTAGCTTCAGCTGATGTGGCCACTGACACGACCATCGCAGATCGTAACAGCGGATAGATGGGGTGGGTTGTTTGTGGGAGGAGACCAGACAGCGAGGTCATCGGTCTCATCGGATTAGGGAAGGACGGGGCAGGAAGCATGCCGTGCCCTTTCAAAGGAACCATCCCGACATTTGCCTCGAGCGATTTAGGGAAATCACGGAAAACCTAAATCAGGATGGGCGGACGAGGGATTGAATCGTTATCCTCCTGAATGCGAGTCCAGGCGGATAGATGGACCTCAGTACAGGAAGTCATGTGACAATTGACTGTTGGTGAGCACTAATAGCATCCAGAAGCACCTCCTCATTAGGGGGTAGAGCGGCCACTGCTCTTTGCTGATATCTTTGTTCTTCGCAAATAACGGGGCAAACAGACGAGCGTGGGCGAAGATCCAACGCGACTACGTCGAAATTCACATAACACTATGAATTATTGCGTGGAGTTGTGTGCCTGTCTGAATAGTTTTCAGCCGACTAAAATGACTGTTATAGTGCGTCTCAGCAAGGCAGTATACTCAGCAGCCTCTAGCTTTCTTGCGAATGCTATTTGTACGCTTTTCTTTTCGACGTGATGCCGTGCCCCCCTTTTTTTCTAGTAGACGAAGTGTTCAGATACAATGATCGTGGATGACATGTGTCTACGTAAGAAATTTCAGCTGTTCGAACGGTGATAAGAACATGTATATGAAACTAACAATCCACCCCAGCTTTTCACTGGTAGCACTATGTAGCTACAGATGGAGGTTTTCTTTGGGATAGCTCTAGTAAATTATATACGGAAGCCTTCCTCGTGAATCTGGCGAAAGTGTTGCTGGTGTAGGGATTTGTGCACGAACTGACCTATCAATTATTTCCCGTAAATATTTGATGGGATTCGCGTCAAGAGATCTGGGCGGCTAAATCAGCCGCTTGAATTGTCCAGAATGTTCTTCAAACCAGTCACGAACAATTGTGTCCTGGCGACATACTTGGGAACGTGAAGTCCATGAAAGGCTGCGAGGTCTCGATATAGCCGAACATAACCATTTCCATTCACTGATCGGTTCAGTTGGACTAGAGGACCCAGTCTATTCCATGTAAACACAGCCCACACCATTACGGAGCCACCAAGGGCTAGCACAGTGCCTTGTTGATAACTTTTGTCCGTGTGGTCTGCGCCACACTCGGCTGTTACCAACTGAAATCGAGACTCACGTGACCAGACTACGGTTTCTCAGTGGTCTAAGGTCCAACTGATACCGTCAAGAGGCCATGAGAGGCTCTGTGGTTACCTCACGCAGTGTTGCTTGTCTATTAGCGCTAACAACTCTACGCAAACCCCGCTGCTCTCGGTTGTTAAGCGAAGGCCGTCGGCCACTGTATTGGTCATGGTGAAAAGTAATGCCCGAAATATGCTATTCTCAGCACACTCTTGATACTGTTGGTCTCCGAATATTGTATTCCCTAACGATTTCCGAAGTAGACTATGCAATATCTAGCTCCAGCTACCATTCCGCGTTCAAAGTCTGTTAATTCCCGTCCTGCAACAATAATAACATCGGAAATCTTTTCACATGTATTACCTGAGTACAAATGACAGCTCCACCTATGCACTGCCCTTTTATAACTTACATACGCAATACTACCGCCGTCTGTATATCTGCATATCGCTATCCGATGAGTTTTGTCACCTCAGTATATAACAAAATCCCTTCAGTAGTCGTGAGATTAGCCTTCACATACAGACAAACGCGGCGGGGAACTTCAATACATAGTACTATATAGGAATATATATACTCGGTCACCAGTTGCTGTGACTCAGTCTAGTTAAATGAAAAATTGCTAAATATGTATTGGAAGTGGATATATTTCCCAATCTCCTTCTACCCCTGTCTCTGTCCACCTCCCCCTCTGTTTGTCCATCTCCTCCTACTCTCCCTCTCTCTGTTCATTACCTTCTCCCTCTCTCATCTCCCTCCTACCCCCTCTCTCTCCCTGTCTGTATATCGCCTCATACTACCTTTCTCTGTCCATCTTCTCCTCTCCCTCCCTCAACATCTCCTCCCGTCCTCCCTTTTTCCTCCTGTCTTTGTCCATCACCTTCTCCCACCTTTCCTTTCCCTGCCCCCTCTCTCCGCCCATTCCTCCTTCCTGCTCTCTGTGCTCATTTCGGCCCACCCCTCTGTCCGTCTCCACTTCCACCAACTATTGGATCTTGAGCCTTGTTTATTGTTATCACACATTCTGTAGTAGTATTCTAATCATAAGCCGGTAAGTCATAAATACAACTTTTCTATTTGCTAACAACGTTTCATTATCATAATGGAAATGAGCGTTTGGCGTCATTGGCCGGGAGGCCCCTAACGGGGCAGGTCCGGCCGCCTTGGTGCAGGTCTTATTACATTCGAGGCCACATTGGGCGATCTGCGCGCCGGATGGGGATGAAATGATGATTAAGACAGCACAACGCCCAGTCTCTGAGCGGAGAAAATCCCCGACCTTGCCGGGAATCGAACTCGAGCCCACAGGACGGCAATCCGTCACACTGACCACTCAGCTATCGGGACAGACATTACCATATATATATAACCTATACGTATCCAAACGTTTATTACATTAACAAGTAAAAATTTGCAGTAAATCTGTCCCCCCTTCTATATTACACAGTTATTTATACAGGGTGTTACAAAAAGGCACGGCCAAACTTTCAGGAAACATTCCTCACACACAAAGAAAAGATGTTATGTGGACATGTGTCCGGAAACGCTTAATTTCCATGTTAGAGCTCATTTTAGTTTCGTCAGTATGTACTGTACTTCCTCGATTCACAATCAACATGTGTCGGCTGACGAGAATCCGCACGCAATTGTGCAATCACGTCAGTATGTACTGTACTTCCTCGATTCACAATCAAGATGTGTCGGCTGACGAGAATCCGCACGCAATTGTGCAGTCACGTCATCAACACAGATTTTCTGTGAACGTTTGGTCAGACATTGTTGGTGATGTCTTGATTGGGCCCCATGTTGTTCCACCTACGCTCAATGGAGCACGTTATCACGATTTCATACGGGATACTCTACCTGTTCTGCTAGAACATGTGCCTTTACAAGTACGACACAACATGTGGTTCATGCAGGATGGAGCTCCTGCACATTTCAGTCGAAGTGTTCGTACGCTTCTCAACAACAGATTCGGTGACCGATGGATTGGTAGAGGCGGACCAATTCCATGGCCTCCACGCTCTCCTGACCTCAACCCTCTTGACTTTCATTTATGGGGGCATTTGAAAGCTCTTGTCTACGCAACCCCGGTACCAAATGTAAAGACTCTTCGTGCTCGTATTGTGGACGGCTGTGATACAATACGCCATTCTCCAGGGCTGCATCAGCGCATCAGGGATTCCATGCGACGGAGGGTGGATGTATATATCCTCGCTAACGGAGGACATTTTGAACATTTCCTGTAACAAAGTGTTTGAAGTCACGCTGGTACGTTCTGTTGCTGTGTGTTTCCATTCCATGATTAATGTGATTTGAAGAGAAGTAATAAAATGAGCTCTAACATGGAAAGTAAGCGTTTCCGGACACATGTCCACATAACATATTTTCTTTCTTTGTGTGTGAGGAATGTTTCCTGAAAGTTTGGCCGTACCTTTTTGTAACACCCTGTATATTACATACATTTACAGATAGGTATATAAAACATACGCCTATTTTAATGCAACGTTGTGTCAAAATTTTTGTGATTCTGAATTTTTGTACAGGTTTTGTTAGGGGTAAAGGCATGGATATTGTGATGATTGGTACCTGAATGTGTACCGCCATCAGTGTGTTAGTTGGTCTTTCTCTGAGTTTTATAGCCTTCCCGCAAACAAATTACATAATTTACAACCTGATGTTTTCTGCACGGTCGTAACTGCGCCATGAAGTGGACTAGGTTTTTCAGTATAGACTGTCAAATTTGCGTCCACGCGTCCACATGTCCACACCTCAGTACTTGACCTACTGCCCAGAGAAAATTAACATTAATTACTTGCATGTGACAGCGTACTTGGAGGTACTAACCAAACTAAAACATACTATTCGTAATAGCTATAATTATTAGCCTGCAAATGAAGTAAATACTAATGTAATATTGTTCAGTACACTGTCTTTACTCTTCAATAAAAATATCTGCACTTATACACCTAACACTCTGTATATAAAGATGTATAGATTAGATTGTGATCGATGAAAATACGATTCTCGCATCCCTTAATAGCTAGTGTAAGATGGTAGCTCGGTTTCATTAAATTCGGATTGGTCATGAAATAAATCCCCCCCATGAACCATGGACCTTGCCGTTGGTGGGGAGGCTTGCGTGCCTCAACGATACAGATAGCCGTACCGTAGGTGCAACCACAACGGAGGGGTATCTGTTGAGAGGCCAGACAAACGTGTGGTTCCTGAAGAGGGGCAGCAGCCTTTTCAGTAGTTGCAGGGGCAACAGTCTGGATGATTGACTCATCTGACCCTGTGACACTAACAAAACGGCCTTGATGTTTTGGTACTGCGAACGGCTGAAAGCAAGGGGAAACTACAGCCGTAATTTTTCCCGAGGGTATGCAGCTTTACTGTATGATTAAATGATGATGGCGTCCTCTTGGGTAAAATATTCCCGAGGTAAAATAGTCCCCCATTAGGATCTCCGGGCGGGGGCTACTCAAGAGGACGTCGTTATCAGGAGAAAGAAAACTGGCATTCTACGGATCGGAGCGTGGAATGTCAGATCCCTTACTCGGGCAGGTAGGTTAGAAAATTTAAAAAGGGAAATGGATAGGTTAAAGTTAGATATAGTGGGAATTAGTGAAGTTCGGTGGTAGGAGGAACAAGACTTTTGGTCAGGTGAATACAGGGTTATAAATACAAAATCAAATAGGGGTAATGCAGGAGTAGGTTTAATAATGAATAAAAAAATAGGAGTGCGGGTAAGCTACTACAAACAGCATAGTGAACGCATTATTGTGGCCACGATGGACACGAAGCCCACGCCTACTACAGTAGTACAAGTTTATATGCCAACTAGCTCTGCAGATGGTGAAGAAATTGATGAAATGTATGATGAGATAAAAGAAAATTATTCAGGTAGTGAAGGGAGATGAAAATTTAATAGTCATGGGTAACTGGAATTCGACAGTAGGAAAAGGAAGAGAAGGAAACGTAGTAGGTGAATATGGATTGGGGCTAAGAAATGAAAGAGGAAGCCGCCTGGTAGAATTTTGCGCAGAGCATAACTTAATCATAGCTAACGCTTGGTTCAAGAATCATGAAAGAAGGTTGTATACATAAAAGAACCCTGGAAATACTAAAAGGTTTCAGATAGATTATATAATGGTAAGACAGAGATGTAGGAACCAGGTTTTAAATTGTAAGACATTTCCAGGGGTAGATGTGGACTCTGACCACAATCTATTGGTTATGAACTGTAGATTAAAACTGAGGAAACTGCAAAAAGGTGTTAATTTTAGGAGATGGGACGTGGGTAAACTGAAAGAACCAGAGGTTGTACAGAGTTTCTGGGAGAGCATAAGGGAACAATTGACAGGAATTGAGGAAAGAAATACAGTAGAAGTAGAATGGGTAGCTTTGAGGAATGAAATAGTGAAGGCATTAGAGGATCAAGTAGGTAAAAAGACGAGGGCTAGTAAAAATCCTTGGGTAACAGAAGAGATACTGAATTTAATTGATGAAAGGTGGACATACAAAAATGCAGCAAGTGAAGCAGGCAAAAAGGAATTCAAACGTCTCAAAAATGAGATCGACAGAAGTGCAAAATGGCTAAGCAGGGATGGCTAGAGGACAAATGTAAGGATGCAGAGGATTATCTCATGAGGGGTAAGATAGATACTGCCTACAGGAAAATTAAAGAGACCTTTGGAAAAAAGAGAACCACTTGCATGAATATCAAGAGCTCAGATGGAAACCCAGTTCTAAGCAAAGAAGGGAAAGCAGAAAGGTGGAAGGAGTATATAGAGGATCTATACAGGGGCGATGTTCTTGAGGACAATATTATGGAAATGGAAGAGGAGGTAGATGAAGATGTTTCTTAGTATCTTGAAACGTGCCTGAAGTGGAGGATGGTGAAGTAACACTTCTCTGATGTTCTCGTTTCCAACATTCTTCATATTCAGCAGCGCGTAAAGATTTCAAATGTCGCAGTTGTAACACACTGCCTTTTATTGAAATATGTCGTGTGATGAATGGAATAGTACGCAATATCGTTGTCTAAGCAGATGCAAATCTCAGAGTAACTGCATCAGCTACAACTTGCCTTGTTGCTGAAAATCATTTACAAAACAAACAAAACAAAAAAATCAACAGGGTACGCACGAACAATGTCACCCTGAATTCAAGGCCAAGCAAAAGCAAGAAGTACACCATCTCACGAACGTACACACATAAAAAAAAAAGTTTTGAATCACCTCGGTTCCGGAACCTGTACAGAAAATTGAATAGAGATCAACATTTCCGCCCTTTTTATTGTTCATGAAAACCACACATTGCATGTTGTACTACCATACAGCGGGACCTTCAGAGGTGTTAGTCCAGACTGCTGTACACACCGGTAACTCTAATACCCAGTAGCAAGTCCTCTTGCATTGGTGCATGCCTGTATTCGTCATGGCATACTATCCACAAGTTCATCAAGGCACAGTTGGTCCAGATTGTCCCACTCCTCAACGGCAATTCGGCATAGATCCCTCAGAGTGGTTCGTGGGTCACGTCGTCCATGAACAGCCCTTTTCAGTCTATCCCAGGCATATTCGATAGGGTTAATGTCTGGAGAACATGCTGGCCACCATAGTCGAGCGATGTCGTTATCCTGAAGGAAGTCATTCACATGATGTCCACGATGAGGGCCCGAATTGTCGTCCATGAAGACGAATGCCTCGCCAATATGCTGCCGATATGATTGCGCTATCGGTCAGAGGCTGGCATTCACATATCGTACAGCCGTTACAGCGACTTCCATGACCACCAGTGGGGTACGTCGGCCCCACACAATGCCACCCCAAAACAGCAGAGAACCTCCACCTTGTTGCAATTTGGACAGTGTGTCTAAGACGTTCAGCCTGACCGAGTTGCCTCCAAAAACGTCTCCGAAGATTGTCTGGTTGAAGGCATATGCGACACGTTGGTGAAGAGAACGTGATGCCAATCCTGAGCGGTCCATGCGGCATGTTGTTGGGCCCATCTGTACTGCGCTCCATGGTGTTGTGGTTGCAAAGATAGATCTCGTCATGGACGTCGGGGGTGAAGTTGCTCATCATGCAACCTATTGCGTACAGTTTGAGCCATAACACGACGTCCTGTGGCTGCACGAAAAGCATTATTCAACATGGTGGCATTGCTGTCAGGGCTCCTCTGAGCCATAATCCGGAGGTAGCGGTCATCCACTGCAGTAGTAGCCCTTGGACAGCTGAGCGAGGCATGGCATCAGTTTCTGTCTCTCTGTATCTCCTCCGTGTCCGAACAACGTCGCTTTGGTTGACTCCGAGATGCCTGGACACTTCCCTTGTTGAGGGCCCTTCCTGGCACAAAGTAACTATGCGGACGCGATCGAACCGCGATACTGATCGTCTAGGCATGGTTGAACTACAGACAACACGAGCTGTGTACCTCCTTCCTGGTGGAATGACTGGAACTGATCGGCTGTCGGACCCCCTCCGTTTAATAGGCTCTGCTCATGCATGCTTATTTACATCTTTGGGTGGGTGTAGTGATATCTGTTCAAATGTTCAAATGTGAGTGAAGACTTATGGGACTTAACTGCTAAGGTCATCAGTCCCTAAGCTTACACATTACTTAACCTAAATTACCCTAAGGACAAACACACACACCCATGCCCGAGGGAGGACTCGAACCTCCGCCGGGACCAGCCGCAAAGACCATGACTGCAGCGCCTGAGACCGCTCGGCTAATCCCACGTGGCGTAGTGATATCTCTGAATAGTCGAAGGGACTGTGTCTGTAATACAATATCCACAGTCAACGTCTGTCTTCAGGAGTTCTGGGAACCGGGGTGATGCAAAACTTTTTTTGGTGTGTACATGAGAATTCTAACATGGATGCATATACACGTGGGTGAAATTGGTAATGCCGGGGAAAGGCGTTATCTGATGAATCCACGAAACCTAAATGCGATGGACAAACAACATAACTTAGCAATAGATCAGTTATACAGAGTCGCCAGGGTGACGATGGGTAAACGTTAAGTACGAATAGCTAACATTCCTTCCGAACCACATCTCAGTTTGACAAAAGAAATAAGGTTATAGATACGCTGGAAACTTGGAAATGAGTGTAAAAGACTACTTGTAGATCACTTGAATCTACCCAGGCCTAATACGGAGACAGATTCATTGCACCATGTGATCATAATCAAGTATAACGTGGACAAAAACAAGGAGTTCTGCGTGTAAATCTGCACAAAAAAACACACGAAAACAGTACGATTCTACCTAACCCGACTTCCATCATAGTTCCCAATTATATGAAAGCGATTGTAATGCTTGCGGTTGGCTGCGATCTTACCATGATACCGACGTTTGCTGGTAAAATGCCTTCGTATTCACATTAGGCAAAATGCCTGCAAATCTGCCCCGTACTACGAAAAATGAAGAAGTAGCTTTGTCGCAGTATGTGGCGTAACAGAACCCAATTCTGTCGCTTAGTGCGCATTTAAATAAGATAGTATTCTATAGAAACTATAATATATGCATTTTGTCACAAAAATGTTATTAGTCCTGTGGAGCAGTAGCAAACTCACAGCAGCCTTTATTATAACGTTCGTGACTTGACGATGTATTCACTGTTCGATGATTAGAGTAATGATGAGAATACCGCTAAAGAGAAACTACTAAACAGAGTTTTACAAAACTCCTTCACCAAAGAAAACGAAGTAAATATTCCCGAATTAGAATCAGGATCAACCGCCAACATGAGTAACTTAGAAGTAGATATCCTTGGTGTAGCGAAGTTCCTGAAATCACTTAATAAAGGCAAGTCTTCGGGTCCAGATAGTATATCAGTGAGGTTTCTTGCGGAATATGCTGATACAATAGCCACATACTTAACAATCCTATGCAACCGCTCCTTTCGACGAAAGATCCGTACCTAAAGACTCAAAAGTTGCACAGGTCACACTAATATTGTAGAAAGAAAATAGGAGTCATCCGATGAATTACAGACCCATATCACTGACGTCGATTTGCAGCAGGATTTTGGAACAGACTCTGTGTTCGAACATTATGAATTACCTCAAAGGTAGCGGTCTATTGACACAGTCAGCAAGGATTCAGAGAATATCGTTATTGTGAAACACAACTACTTCTTTATTCGCAAGAAGTAATGAGTGCTATCGACAGGAGATCTCAAATTGATTCCATATTTATAGACTTACAGAGGGCTTTTGACAACGTTCGTCACAAGAGCAAATTGTGTGCCTATAGAGTATTGTCTCAGTTCTGTGAGTAAATTAGCGATTTCTTGCTAGAAAAGTCACAGTTCACAGTAAATGAATGAAAGTCATATATGATATCTGGCATTCCCCAAAGAAGTGTAGCTCGCCCTCTGCTGTACATAGCATCTGTAGGTCTCGACTATTCAGGAGACAAACAGATAAGTCCAATTAGATTGCTTGGGGGTGATGCTGTCATTTATCGTCAAGGAAAGTCATCAGAAGATCAAAATCGATTGCAAAATGACTTTGACGGGATATCTATATGGTGTGAAAAGTGACAATTGACTGTGAATAAGGAAAAATGTGAGGTCATCCAAACAAGTACCTTAAGAGGTCTGTGAAATTTCGGCTGCAGGATAAATCGCAGGAATCTACAGAGTGACAACTCAGCTAAATGCCTGGGAATTACAGTAACGAACAACTTAGTTTTGAACGATCAAATGGATCATGTACTGGGGAAGGCAAACCAAGGACTTCGTCTTATTGGCAGAACTCTTAGAAGATGCAATAGGTTTACTAAAGAGACTACCTACACTACGCTTGTTCTTCCTCTGCTACAGTACTGCAGAGCGGTATGGAATGCTTACCATATAGTACTAACGGAGGACACGAAGAAGTTCAGAGAAGGGCAGGTCGATTTGTGTTATCGCGAAGTAGGAGGAAGAGTGTCATGGATATGATAAGTGAGTTGGAGTAGGCAATCATTTACACAAAGACGTTTTTCGTTGCGGCGAGATATTTTCACGAAACTTCAATCACCAATTTTATCCTCTGAATTGAAAATATTTTGCTGTTGCTGACTTACATAGGGAAAAATGATCATCGTCATAAATTAAGAGAAATCAGATCTCGTAAGGAAAGATTTGAGTGTTCATTTTGCCGCGAGTTACTAAAGAGAGGGACGGTAGAGAAATCGTCTAAAGGTGGTGCGAAGAACCCTCTTCCCGGCAATTAAGTGTGAATTGCAGAGTATGCTCGTAGATTTAGATGTAGATTAGGATCGGGCGTCATTATATATGGAGTACGAGCTCGACTTGTTGAAAAATGGGATAGAGAATCGACCATACCTTGGTGATGTTGGACATGTCTTTAATAATGTAGCACAAGAAGCTGACTAGCACCGTGGTGTAGTGGATATGTTACTGAACTGTTGCATCGAGGATCGTGACTTCAAAACTCACCTGGACTATACAATTTTAATTTCCCTATTCGCTCGAGTACTTTCTAGAAGTATCCACAAATGGCAAGAATCATTGTACTGGAATGTTCTGTACCTGTCTGTATATATACCGTATGTATTCTGGCCAGAGGCAGTTCGCTCCGCGCTCTTGCATGTGCAAGTGCTGAATAAACCTTCGTTAAGGGAAGTTAGTGTTCGTCATTCATCTACTTACACCTTCCTCTACATGACAATATGTAGTTATCTTATTTATCCAACTTTGAGCAACAGTTCATGCTACGTTCATGGCTATCCTTTTGTGGGTAGTCAGTGAGCACACATTTTTATCTTCAATGAACTGCAGTCGTAGTCCAGAAAGAGATATACGTTTTAGATTTTTTCTTTTGCCTGATCTGCATCAGAGACATCTATCCTCTGGAAGGCACATTATGGTGTGTGGCGCAATGTACTTTGTGTACCACTGTCACTTACTGACTTTCCTGTTCTAGTAGCGAACGGTTCGCGGGAAGAATGGTTAACTCTTCAAGGAGAATACGCTCTTGGAACTTCAAGAGTAAAACACATCATGATTCAGAACGCCTCTCGCCAAGCGTCTGCCACCGGAGTTGGCTCATCAGCTCTGTGAGGCTTTCGTGAATATTAAATGAGCCTATTACGAAACACGCTTCCCTTCTTTGGCTCTTCTCTATTTCCTGTATCAATCCTACCTGGTAGGAATCCCATACTGGCAAGGCATATTCAAGTATTGGTCGAGCGAGAGTTTTGTAAGCTACTTGCTTTGCTGATGGAGTACATTTCCTGAGGAGTCTCCCAACGAATCTCAGTCTGGCATCTGCCTTAGTCGAGATTAATTTATGTGGTCGTTCCACTTCAGCTTCCTCTGTACGCATTGTGGTATTGATAGCTACGATGCCACTATATAGGTGCGCTCTGCAAGGTTGGCACTACGACACCAACACTAACGACAGCGCCCTCTAGCCAGTGCTGTGCAGCTCTACGAGCACCACTCCGGATCCAGCCCATTTGATTCCGAGGAGACAACCTAGCAACATTGTTTCTACTTCATAAGGGGCTAGCAATTACAGACTGTATTACTTCAGTGATAGTTTTCCAACTACTAGTAGCTGTTAGATTTGATGGATGAATGGCTTCGCACCTACATGCTCCTCACCCTTCAGTTTACAGGAGCAGATCCACACGCCGCCTTCCAGGCAGGATACAAAACTCATAGTCCTAGATATTTTATGGTAAAATACGTTGAGAGAGGACAAATTAATCTCTCACCTATTTTTCATATATGGAAAATTATTAAATATTTTATTATTACCTGATGCACCTTAAGCGAGACTCTAGAAAGTTAACAGCCAGAGCAGACGTTGATGGAGCCTGGTAGGGCACTAAAAGCATGAGGTATTTTTATGGTTCTTAGCTCATAGAAACGGCATGTTGGGAATTGGAAGCAATTGGCAGTGAGCCCATTCCTCAGTAAACCTTGCCGGACAGACCCACAGCCATACAGGGCATACAGAGCAACCCCTTGTTGAGACAGGTCTCCAGCAGAACAATGCCACTATACCTGCATTGGCACCAGCCGAAGGCTGGGCTAGAGGCGACGGACTGAAGGGAGGCGTCTCCACAGTTGAGATGTAAACCAGGCACTGTGTGCAGAGCCACATGTAATAAAAATTCACAAGGTTTCGTGTTTGCCGAGACTACAAATAGGCCTGTGGCCCGCTTCCATCAGCCACCTCGGTTGTATAACAAACTCCAGTGTCTGAGAAACATTTAGAGATAGAATCTTTATTACACCTCATAGCTTCGACTAACAAGCTCCAAGGCACAGGCGATTTAGATATAGATCTTTAAGATTGTATCTGTTCACTTGTTGCTGTGGGAAGTGACTTGACTTCAGAGAAAAACATATTCCCCCTCTGTGAAAACTTAACAAAGCCAGTAACTGGCGGATTCTTTTTTTTTTTCCAGTGATGTGGGTTTCTTGACTCTTGCCCTGGTTCGACAGGAGTTTGTGCTGTCGTGTGGGAGGGGAGATTTAGCGCCTATAGAGCCCTATGATTGGCTCAAGGTGGTATGAAGGCGGTGTCGTTGGTGCTCTTTGCGGGAAAACGGATTTTTTTTCCTTCTGAGAGGTGCTAGGCACTCAGGTGTTGGACTTTGGTCTGGCAAGAGGACTTTTGGTCGATGCTCTGGCATGTGTGGTTGGTGCTTGGGACGTGTCCTGAGACTGACTTCACTTGCGAGTAGTTTAGACTGAGGAGCCTGTGGTGAAAGTTATTACTGTACCGACAGTGTGATTTCAAACATCTCAGACTACTTGTTTGCCGAGAGCACATTTATTCATTTTTGGTTTACCATTCCTGACGTTTGGTATCCTTGTGTGCTCTGTCATATAAGTGAGCCAAACTGGTCCTTGGTTTGACCAGCGAACGGGTGTGTCACACACTGAAATCTACCATGATTTTGGGGCTCTGGCAGAGAGTAAATTGCGATCCGTCTGCCTAATCGCTAGGCCGTGAGATTTTTGCATTTCTTTCGTGGCTGCGATCGATTCACAGGTGCCACCTCACGTCTCGCTTCCGCCACACACATCTCGCCAGCTGCAAGTTACATCTCTGCATGAAGCAAACAGGGTAACGTAATGCCTCTCCGGCCTGGTCAGAGCATACAAATCTCAATCACCACTTGCTCTCACCTGCACCTATATTGAGAAACTTCTGTAGATTATCAATCAAAGTCTGCTCAGCGTCATATCAATTCAAATTGCGTTATCCACATTTTTAGGGCCAGAGTACTTGACTCAGTTCTGCTACCCAGGATCGTTGTCCACTGCGGTTTTTAACCAGCTGTCAGTTGTTTACGGTATTCAATCAACTTGTTAAGTACAATTTATGTCTGTCTTCGTTTTGAAAAAATAGATGTTGTCAGTAAACTAAATTTTGCATACATTCTCATTCATTTTTATATATCTAAACATTCTGCATGGTGTCT
The DNA here is from genome assembly GCF_021461385.2 of Schistocerca piceifrons. NCBI lineage: Eukaryota > Metazoa > Arthropoda > Insecta > Orthoptera > Acrididae > Schistocerca > Schistocerca piceifrons. Next base: position 666,079,286 of record NC_060149.1, read on the forward strand.
GTTTGTTCTATATCGTGTCTCCCTACCACTTTCGCGCAACGACGCTCTGAGCGTGTTTTTTAGGGAATTGACTAGTTTGAACCTGGGACCTGTTGCTGGTAAGGAGACGCCAGACCACACATCACATGTTGAATTCAGAAGAGTTCAGTGAGACTAGCGATGATATAACCAAATACTTAATGATTTCAGTGTCAGCTCCACTGCACTCCCTGTAAAGGAATCTTAATACTAACTAAATTTAGTGGAAGTGGTTCAAGGCTTTCCTATTTTTAGTTAGCTGGTAAAATAACGTCGAAAAAGCAGTTAAGTTTACCATTGGAAATTTTATTCTACTCACAAAACATCGTTTATAAATTGCACTATTGATAAAAGGAAATGTTTTAATACAGGATGGTAAAAACCAACTGTGTTCAACAAAAATGTGAATGAATATTCCCTGAATGGGTTTCCAAGTTCTACAATGGATCGAAGGATGACCTATGCCATATCACATCTATAATCTAGGTTTAAATTAAGTTTCACAAAAGAGAAAACTATCAAAATGGTCTACAGTGAACCTCAATTATCTTTAATTACTTATATAACTTGTCGTAAATTACAGTGGTTGATGTGGCTTCTCAGTAACTATATAACAGAAAAATCATCGCGTTTCAGATTTTTACTTCAAGTGGCAAATGTGAACACCATGGGCTTTAATTGACGATCGACACTAGTATTACGTAAAGGGGATATAACAGACGAGACTTCTGCAGTTCTGAGTGAAGCCTTATGCGCTCAAAAATGCGGCATCGCGTGCGTTCATTACCTTGTCGGTGTTCGTCAGGGGGCGGCGGCCGGCGCAGCTCCGTCCAGCTCGCCCTCTCGGAAGCAACTCTCTCCTAACTTCTCCTTACTACTATTTACCGAAGTTGGTTTAAAAAAACTATCAGGCTGTGTTTTCATCTGACCAATCAGGGTCTCAATGTTAACCTTAAGCTCCGCCTACAAAAATTCTGTCTATCCAATGAGAAACGTTATACTTTTCGTGGTGGGGCAATGTTTTTAAAGTTTGCAACGTAACAGAGACACGATAAAGTCTCACGCTAAAATTTGCAGCTGGTGTGGTCCTTTTAGCGTTATCGTAATATCTATACTGTTCTTCTGGAGGGCTCTATCTTTTAACATGGGCTGGAAGGTGGTCCTAATGTAACAGGGACACGAAAAAGTCTCACGCTAAAACTTGCGGGTGGTGTAGCCCTTTTTGCGTTATCATAAGATCTATACTGTTCTTCTGGAGGGCTCTAGCTTTTAACATGGGCTGGGGGGTGGTCCTAACGTAACAGAGATGCGAAAATGTCTCACGCTAAAACTTGTGGGTGGTGTGGTCCTAGCAGTTAGCTGGCGACGTGGGTGTCCATCCATCCCTTATCATAGGGCCTTCCAGCTTAACACGGTTCTACTCTCGGCTTCTGTTCTCGTTTCTCCCCTCGGAACTGCGTGTGTCTCACAGTGGGAAGGTATGACATGCATTTAGGCATTCTTGTGTTAGTCTGTGGTATTCCATTTGCTCACTCGTTACTCATATTACTTTGGTTAATTTAATTGTCACGATTTAAACAGAGCTATGTGACATACTACTGGATTTGCTTATCATGTCAGGGTTTTCATGGGAGGTGTTGGATTTGCCTGACAACTTACATATCACCACCCTTCGAACTTAATTTTTGTACTGGAGTTAGGCAATGATTGAATCGTTGTCTAAGTCAGTCAAAAATTATTTCTTTATCTAAATTTTGTTGCCTACTGTTGAGCCATGTTATTCTGGTTTTATGCTAGTTTGTATTACTAATTTATATTTTTATATTCTTCCACATTATTCTTAAAAATGACAAGAGAAGAATATTTTTATGCTATTATTAATTTTTAATGATTTTCTTTCTTTATTTGAGTGTGAAGTTTGTTTTTTAATAAGTTTGTTATCAAAAGTGAGGAGTCTTTCACATCGATATTCTTAGAAATATATATATATATATATATATATATATATATATATATATATTTCTAAGAAAATATATATAAATGTACTAATTAAGTAAAATCTATTCCTAACACTTTTCTAACTATCATGTACAAGTAAAATGTTTTTGTTTCTAGACACTCATTTCAACATTGTTACACTAACAAATAAGAATTATTTCCAAGAACTGCTTTGACAAAGAAATATACATACACAAGTATTGAGATATTATCCTAACAAATGGTACAAATGTTAAAAAAAGGGAAAACATCCAACAAGATAATTTTTTATTCTTTGTTTTTATAAGGAGAAAATAAGTAAAATATAGTTATTCTTTTATTTTTATGAGGAGAAAATAAGTGGCATATAGTTGTAGTGTTTATTGTACCTTACTTTTGTTCTTTATATACTGTCCATTTCAGAACTAATGACTTATTTTTATCGATAGTCTATTTTTTACTTAAGTCCATAGTCAATGACTGTTATTTTGTATTTTATTAGCTGTCTGGTGTGCTTAACTTATTTAGTTTTTCACACGTTTCTTTTGCACAATTGCTACATCACATAATTTGATTTCACGCGTTCACACAATCCTATGAATATTTAAGCATGAGGTTGGCGAATGTTTTTGCACGAAGGTGATGGACTTGAGCGAGATGGATGTATGCAAGTATTTGATGTACAGCTTCGTTCGTTGTTCCTTGTTTGCTTTGCAAGTGTGTGTTGCTGTTGTGTAGGTCCCATAATGAAATGGAGCTGTGAGTGCAGAATCTCGTGGTTTACTGGCTTTGTATGCGTGAAAGTCATCGTTATGTGTCGCTGAAAGCGGTCGTTTTTCGTTGTAATACTTCGCAGACGACTAGTTTACAATAGGATAGGGATTTGGGAAGGTATGTCGTTTATTCTTCACCCATCTTCTTTCTTGGTCTCAATCTTGCGAATCTTCAACTTCTGTTCTTCCTGCTTTTTCTCTGCTTCTTACTTGATTCTTGGTTCTTCTCTGGGCAGAATATGGAAATATTTATTGATAAATAGTCTCTTTGAAGTTCTCCTCTTAGTAACAGTTTGATAAATTGTTTGGGCATGTCATTTTTACTTTGTGGACATTTTCTTCAGTTTCGTGCATCAGCGTGCTGTTTAATAGCGGTAGTGTGACTTTCACACATTTTTTTTTTTTTTTTTGCCAGTGGTGGCTTGCCCAAGTGGGCTTCTCGTCGGGTCGTTTTTTGCTCGCTCCGCTGAGTGGGGGCGCTCGGAGATTTACGAGCGGTGAAAGTCTGGCGTGGTGTTTGCTTGCCAGTCCCTGCACCGGTCCCTTCTGTGTTCCGACACTCTGTGGTTCAGTGTTCTGTCCCAGCAGGGTTCCGCCACCCTGTGGTTCAGCAGATATACAGCCCACTTCAGCTACCCTCTGTTGGTCTCGCTGTCCTTTCCCTTCTCTCGATGCTTCTGCCTTGTAGGAATCGTGTCTTGCTAATTACGTCCTTTTCTTTCTTTTTACTTCTCGCGTTGCAACTTGTGGGTCGTTGCATCTCGTCGTTGCTGGAGTTTTTACAATGGTTCTTACAAATAGTTTTACTTATAATCATCTAATATATGTCTAGTACCTACATTGTTTTACGCCTTCTTAAAAAGATTTACAAATTTCGGCACCCTCTCCATGTTACAATTCTAAGATATTTTGAGTCTTAACTTATACAAGAAACCTCAAATTCGTTTTTTATTTTTGTGTAGTGTCATGGTGTATAGCATTTTAGTATTTCATGCTGTTAGACTATCTATGCTTTATCCCTTCGCCTTAATTTATGGTACTATTGGTGTTATTATTGAAACTACTTTCTTTTTCCCACCTTCCTCTCTCTTCATTCTTCTTTCTCCTGACGATCTTATCTGCAACATAATCTTGAAATATTGTGCTGTCTTTGGTAAAAATACCTCTGCTTTATCTCGTAAAATACCCTCTAATTCTCTTTTACTGTGTTCTAAAATACCTTGAACTTCTTGCAATTTTTCGTCGATTTCTTTATGGACTTCTGACATGAGTTGAGGCGATTCCCCCTTTTGTGCATACCATTCTAATTCTTCATCCTCTTTATCTCGCGTCATTCTTAATTGTTTGTTTATAACTGGTATTTCTTCTAATTTTAGCTTTTGCTCAAAGAGAAGTGTGACATTCCCGAATGTTACTCTACCTTTCCACATATCTATTATCGCTTGTCTCTCATTTAAAAAATCTGCACCTATAATCAAATCTACAGTTAGTTTAGGTATAATCACGAAGTTGGCTTCGATCTTTTGACCTTGGCACGAAAGAGTTAACCTTGTTTGTCTCGTAACTTCCGCAGCATTGTTTCTAATAGGACCTCGTACTTTAATCTTACGTGTTTTCAGAACTGGCAATTCCTCATTGGCATTACACTGCATGAATAAATTTTCTGAGATCGCCGTCAGTTCACTTCTGCTATCAATTACAATATTGACTGGGATATGCTTTACCATGGCCTTCACAATTGGTTGAATTTGAAAGGGTTGGTTCTGATCTTCTTCTTCTTGCATCAACGAATCCTCCACTGAATCATACATGAGTCTTTTTAGGAATTTCCCTTGTGAATTCGAACTTTCTGTAGGATAAGCTTCGACTGCTACTTCTCTCTCTTTTATTTCCTCTTCTCTATTTCTTCCTTCATTTACGCTTTCTTCAGCATCCTCTACTTTTTCCTCATCCTCGTCTATCTTCTCCTTCTTCATCGCTACTTCCACATAATCGCATCTAAATGCTCTAATTATCGCTTCATAACTTCCTTCATTATATACGTTGGGTTGTGTGCCCACTCGTAACTTATTTTCAACTTCTGTCGACTGCGCATTATCCTCATTGAATTCGCTTTCCCTGCTTTCCACCTCAAATAGCTCTGCAATAATCATTACTTCGTCCTTTCCTCTTACATTCGTTGTGCATGCCTCTGGTAATTCATCTTCCTCATTAGTATTCTCCCAATTAATTTCGTCCCAACACGATATTGTTATTTTCTTGTCTTCGTTTTCACCTGGTCCCTGTGGATTTGTTTCTTCCTTCTTCTCTTCTCGTGATAAGATTTTTACTTCTCTGTTCAAGGTGCTGCAATTGTCCTGGTTCGGTGCGTCATTCTCTTTGGCATGGGCGCTTAGCTGTCAATTCGAACGTTTATCGGGGTTTGGTGGTCTTACCTCCATCTCTTCTATCTGTATTCTCTTTTCTTGTTCAGCTTGTTGATAGTGATTTCTTTGTTGATAATTTGTCGGTCTATTGGTTCTCCAGTACCCGTTATGGTTGTCGTTATTCCCTCTGTAATAGTTGTTGCCATTCCTGGGTGAATTATAGTTATTGCCATATTCTCTTCTAATTCCATAACCGGTTCTTTGTTGAAATCTATTGTCGTTTCTTGGTGCGAAGTTATCACATGGTTCGTAATTATTGTTTCTTCGTACTGTGTTTTGTGGATTCCACTGCTTTTTGCTTTCGTTTTCTCGTGCGCTTCGTCTTTTTCTTGCGTCATCTTCCGAAAATATGAACTCTAGTTCCCTTAGAATACCTTTAAATGCTTCGACGTCATTTCCTCCGCGACCTACTAATGATTGCTGTTATTTCAATGGTAGCTTCATCGCGCATAATTTAATCAACTCTCCGTCACTGTGTGGTACATCTAAGCATTGATTTTTCTTTGCCATTAATTCGAAAAATTTCACGGGACTCTTATCTCCTGAATTTTCAAAATATGGGTTCTGTAATAATTCGTACTTCACTCTGTTCTGTGCTTCGCTGGGACAATATCGTGAAACAAACTTCTCTCTGAAATCTTCGTACGATCGGCATGTCGCTGCAACATTCTGCGTGGTTTCTGCGACTGTTCCTGACATGTGTGCACATATAAAATCTAATTTGTGGGCTAGCGTCCAGTGTTCTGGTAATCCTACTCGGAATTCATCAATAAAAGTTCGTGGATGTAATGAGTTTCCTTCTCGAAAGTGTTGAAATTTTCTGACTGTGAGGAAATGATCGTTGTCGTACTTCGTCATAGTTCCATATGAAATTCGCGATTCTTCGCCACTTTTGTTTCTGATCATTTCTCCCGTCGTTCTTTGCGGTTGGGGTAGATCCATTGGATATTGTCCACTGTAACTTTCGCCTACCCTTGCGTAGTATCGTTGGAGTGGTACGCAATAATTTTCTTCCATCGGTTGTGAACGTGTAGCTGAATGCATTGCACTGTACTCTTCGCGACCTGCCGGCCGGAGTGGCCGTGCGGTTATAGGCGCTACAGTCTGGAACCGCGTGACCGCTACGGTCGCAGGTTCGAATCCTGCCTCGGGCATGGATGTGTGTGATGTCCTTAGGTTAGTTAGGTTTAAGTAGTTCTAAGTTCTAGGGGACTGATGACCTCAGATGTTAAGTCCCATAGTGCTCAGAGCCATTTGAACCATCTTCGCGACCTGGCTTTCCATTGTCACGTATGTTACTTTCCGCCTGTGATTGGAATCGCAAATGCATGATATCTTCGTTAATTGCTTGTTTTTCCGGTGCTGTTACAGATACGGATGTGGTTGCAGACTCTGTGCTTGTTCGATCCTGTTCACTACGCTCTTCAATGGTTTGCAACAACTCTGTTCGCAATTTCTGAAATTGTCGCTTCGTTTGCGCTTCTATTTTGACTATGCGGTTACCATATCTTTTCAGTGCTGCTTTCGTGATACGCTTGTGTAACACACTGTTTTCAACAATTTCACGCGCTGTACCTGCTGCTTGTCTAGTAATTACGTTTATCTGTTTCTCTAGTTTCTTGACTTCTCCCTGGGTGTTGTTACGTAATATTTTGATCTCGTCCTGAGTGTCATTACGCAATGTTTGTACGTCCACTTGTACCTTGTCAATGTCTGTTCTCAATTGATTGTAACCTGTTATTTAGTTTCCTATCACTTCTCGAGATTCTTTTGCCTCGTCTTCAGTATGACTTAGGTGTCACTGAATTTTTTTGTTTTGTTCTTTAATCTCACGCATTTGTCTCGTGGTGTCTGCATTCTGAATTTGAATTTGGTTCGCAATGTCTTTATTTTGTCTTGTCATGGTTTCCTTAATTTGTTGTAGTAATTCTGCCAGATTGGTGGGTCCTATTGCGTTTTCTTCCGACGTCCTACGCTCTGTGTTTTCGCCCAATTGTTGGTTCGCAACCGATTGCATTGAACTGTGCTGTGACACGTTTCTGCTCGCATTCCTTGTACTCTGTGGTGAAGGAGCTCTGATTACTTGTACTATGGGTTCTACGTATTCAAGACGCAAGTTAGAATCCTCATCGACTGTCTCTCTACTTGCCTGCTCCTCTGTCGTACGCTGACTTACGTTTTCTATGCCTTGACGTACATTATCCTCGTTATGGTGCGTTATACTGTATGTCCTATTTCTCGCGATACTGCATCGTCTGTTGTACTGTCCTCTATTCTCTGTCCATTTTCATGCTGGGTCTCTACCTCAATTCGGTCAAGGTCTCGATCTGCCATTGCTAATCTTTCAGAATCCCTTATTTTCTGTTTTAAAAGCAATTCACGCGGCCTACTTCGCGTCAACATGCGCTCATACGATCTCACGCGTTTCATAAACTTTTTGTTCACGCGACTTGACACTACCAAGACTGACAATCCATTCACTTACTTGTTGGGTCAGAACCAAACTGTCAACGATGTATCCGCCACCTGTACGCTTGCATTGAGGAGAAAACTTAATTCTAACAATATTAAAATTCACAACTTAATTATGCTATTGTCTCTGACACTTTCTTACTATCTATCGCTGCAGCTTCTGTTTTCGAGTATTTAAAACATTAGGAAACATAAATCTTTTACTACGAAAATTTTTCAACAGGATATTTTTCTGACCTAGTTAGGCATGTGGTCGACCTTCAATCATGGTATTTTACCATCCTGGCAGGGTCGCCATTTTCTAAACATTCTGTGTGGTGTCTGTTTGTTCTATATCGTGTCTCCCTACCACTTTCGCACAATGACACTCTGAGCGTGTTTTTTAGGGAATTGACTAGTTTGAACCTGGGACCTGCTGTTGGTAAGGAGACGCCAGACCACACATGACATGTAGAATTCAGAAGAGTTCAGTGAGACTAGCGATGATATAACCAAACACTTAATGATTTCAGCGTCAGCTCCACTGCACTCCCTGTAAAAGAATCTTAATACTAACTAAATTTAGTGGAAGGGGTTCAAGGCTTTCCTATTTTTAGTTAGCTGGTAAAATAACGTCGAAAAAGCAGTTAAGTTTACCATTGGAAATTTTATTCTACTAACAAATCATCGTTTATAAATTGCACTATTGATAAAAGGAAATGTTTTAATACAGGATGGTAAAAACCAACTGTGTTCAACAAAAATGTGAATGAATATTCCCTGAATGGGTTTCCAAGTTCTACAATGGATCGAAGGATGACCTATGCCATATCACATCTATAATCTAGGTTTAAATTAAGTTTCACAAAAGAGAAAACTATCAAAATGGTCTACAGTGAACCTCAATTATCTTTAATTACTTATATAACTTGTCGTAAATTACAGTGGTTGATGTGGCTTCTCAATAACTATATAACAGAAAAATCATCGCGTTTCAGATTTTTACTTCAAGTGGCAAATGTGAACACCATGAGTTTTAATTGACGATCGACTCTAGTATTACGTAAAGGGGATATAACAGACGAGACTTCTGCAGTTCTGAGTGAAGCTTTATGCGCTCAAAAATGCGGCATCGCGTGCGTTCATTACCTTGTCGGTGTTCGTCAGGAGGCGGCGGCCGGCGCAGCTCCGTCCAGCTCGCCCTCTCGGAAGGGAAGCAACTCTCTCCTAACTTCTCCTTACTACTATTTACCGAAGTTGGTTTAAAAAAACTATCTGACTGTGTTTTCATCTGACCAATCAGGGTCTCAATGTTAACCTTAAGCTCTACCTACAAAAATTCTGTCTATCCAATGAGAAACGTTATACTTTTCATGGTGGGGCAATGTTTTTAAAGTTTGCAACGTAACAGAGACGCGATAAAGTCTAACGCTAAAACTTGCGGGTGGTGTAGCCCTTTTTGTGTTATCGTAAGATCTATACTGTTCTTCTGGAGGGCTCTATCTTTTAACATGGGCTGGAAGGTGGTCCTAACGTAACAGAGACGCGAAAATGTCTCACGCTAATACTTGCGGGTGGTGTGGTCCTAGCAGTTAGCTGGCGACGTGGGTGTCCGTCCCTCCCTTATCGTAGGGCCTTCCAGCTTAACACAGTTCTGCTCTCGGCTTCTGTTCTCGTTTCTCCCCTCGGAACTGCGTTGTCTCACGGTGGGAAGGTATGACATGCATTTAGGCATTCTTGTGTTAGTCTGTGGTATTCCATTTGCTCACTAGTTACTCGTATTACTTTGGTTAATTTAATTGTCACGATTTATTCGGCACTATGTGACATACTACTGGATTTGCTTATCATGTCAGGGTTTTCATGGAAGGTGTTGGATTTGCCTGACACCTTACATATAGTCCAAACAGCGCCATCTTTCAACGTTACATTTTTTTATGTTGAAGGTCAATTGCCACTGCTTGAACCAAGCGTAGCGGAGGTCTTCCTGTAATCCGCTACAGTTTTCTGGAGTCACGATTTCTCTATAGGTGCACACCATTATCATCCGCGAAAACCTTCATGAAACTTCCAACGTTATCCACTACGTCATTTACATATACATTGTGAAAAATAATGATCCTATAATACTGCCCATGGACACGCTCGAAGTTATTCTCACGTCTGAAGGCTTCTCTCCGTTCTGAATGACGTACTGTGTTCTGTATGCTAGAAATTCTTCTATCCAATCACACAGCTGGTCTGGTATTCCGTACTTTCGTATTTTGTTCATTAGATGGGATTGCGGAACTGTAAATACTCTCATCTGGAAGTCCAGGAGCACGGCATCTACCTGAGCGCCTGTATCTGCTGCATTCTGGGCCTCTAGGACAAACAGAGAGAGCTGGGAGACTAATGCTGTGCAAAGGAGATGTAAACTCTGCACTTTGCGTTCCACACGGAATGTCTTACTGACTGCACTCTACACGAACGACACTGACCTGTCTTTGCAATCAGACTTTCATGAACTGTTCTGTTACACCGTGTGTTAGGCAGTTTAGATTTATCAGCTGCTCCTTAGGCGAAAGTAAGCACTATGAAGTCTAAGAGAGGAGTGAGTTTGTATAACTTCAGTAAAGGTGATGTAAATACTTCGGAGTGTAAATGTTTATGATTCATTAGGAAAAGTACCCTTGCACGAATCGGGCCTATAAGGTGCGATTTCAGCACTTGATGTTTAGGTTGTATGTCTTTAACTGCTTCATACACGTGTCCAATATTCAGTTGTCTTACTTCCGAGTAACTTTCTTTGTTGTGCTTTTTGTGATCTTACGCTCTCTTATCGTTAGTAAAAAGGCCACATCGCGTTATCGCAGTGTCACATTTATTTCCTGGGGATAAATTTCAGGTCGTAAAATGTCTTCATCGCTATGAACACTCGTAAATTGTTGAGATAAAAGGGCGGCTTCCAGAGTGTGTGTGTCCGCTTTTTGCACAACTCGATCGGTGCAGAAGAAAAGAGCACAAAGCCAACGGCAACAATGAACCACCGATTTCACTCTTCAGTTGAGGATGGAGACATTTCTATAGACTGAGTGATTGGCGCTTAAGAAACAACAGAGAGAGAGAGAGAGAGAGAGAGAGAGAGAGGAAGGGGAGGAAGAGGACGTGGCCGTCTCTATCCCTCGGTACGCGTCCTAATTTCGCTTACACAGTGAACGCAGCAAAAAGCTGTTGCATAGTCTTCTAAAATTGCGGGTTCTCTAAATTTATCTCACAGTATGTCGGGTGAATGAGTTCGCCTTTATACTCGACACACACCACCTTCTTTAGCCCAGCAACATCATATTACCTCTGTCCATTCTATAGATTACGGGAAAGTCAAGATACTGCCCAAAGCCTCGTCCTATCGTGATTCAGTGATCAAGGATGCTGTGGAAATACAATTAAAAGAACGTATGCTCAACTGAGACGAGGTCAAATCATGGAAACAACTCATTTCGTGTCTGAACTCTCAGAGGAACTATTGTTCTGAGTCTTCGGTGCCTGGCGTTCCAACACATGCCATCCACTTTAACAAATATCTTTATAATTCGTAATCACTATGGATGTGCTGACTCTTTATTCTTAGATTACAAGGTTTTATTATTTTATTCACGGCTGGAATTTTCAGTAAATGTAATATTATTATTTCAAGATCAATTTCAGTCGTCAGTTGCAAGTAAATTTAATTATGCTGTACCAGTTTCGACAAATTAATTTGTCATCTTCAGGAGCCTACAAAATTAGGGATCTTATAAATCACGTTTCTTGTAGTGGCCAATTTCGCAGCAGCTGTATATATTCTTTGACAAAACCGCAATTTATATTATAAATCTTTAGACCTTGGTTGTACATTTATGTAAATATAAAAAGTATATTACAGAAACTTACTTAGAACGTACTGACTGTCTGATAAACTACGTTTCTGTAACGTACTTTTTACACTTACATAAATGTATACCCAAGGTCTAAAGATTTATAATATTCCTAATTTTGTGTGTTGAAGATGACAAATTAATTTGTCGAAACCGGTAAAGTATAATAAAATATGTTTGCAACCGAAGACTGAAATGTATCCTGAAAGAAATGTAACGTTTTATCTGTGACTGACGATCTTATGCCAATTGTCTTGCCACTGACGCACACGCATCTACTCCAGAGTATATCTTGTGTCCATTGGTTTTAATTCAGTCTCAGACTCGCATTGAAGGTAGCTGTGCAGTCAACAGCCGAGATCTCGGAAGAAGAAATAATACTGTCCCGTATACACTCGGGTTCAAGGTCACCATCGATATCGGGGCGCAACACCACCTACCGGTAAAATGTGCCCGCGGCTTTCGTTGTCGCAATAAACCGAAGTGACTTAAGCAGACGTGCAGGATGCCTCGCAGACGTACGCGCCAACTGTACCGTCAAATCAGTGGGTTTGAAACAGGGCGCATTATTGGCATGAGAGAATGTGGAGCATTCATCCGGAGAGAGTATGTGATGCATCCATCAGGGAAACTGCTGCTCGTGTGGGACGAAGTGTTACGGCAGGTGTGCAGAACGGTTCGTGGAAGGCCATAGAACACGACAAGATGGTTCAGGTGGCACCACCAAACGAGAAGATCGACACCTAATCCGAATGACATTGAAGGACAGATCTGCGTCCTCCTCGGGCCTGACGCAACAGTGGAACAGTGTAACACATCGTACACTATCAGGTGTGACAGTCCGTCGCCCTTTATTACGGCATGGGTTACGTGCGCGTCGTCCACTTCAAAAATGGCTCTGAGCACTATGCGACTTAACATCTGAGGTCATCAGTCGCCTAGAACTTAGAACTAATTAAACCTAACTAACCTACGGACATCACACACATCCATGCCCGAGGCAGGATTCGAACCTGCGACCGTAGAGGTCGCTCGGTTCCAGACTGTAGCGCCTAGAACCGCACGGCCACTCCGGCAGGCTCGTCCACTTCTCCACCTATCCTTGAGGAATGTGCAGAAAAATCCTAGACGGCAATGGTCTACGGAACGACGTCACTGGGGACAGGAATTGCATCAGATAGCGTTTTCGGGAGAATTAAGATTCTATTTGTTTGAAAACGATGGCCGCATTTTGATTCGCTTCAGACAGAGGGAGCGGCATCACAGTGACTGCATTCGCACAAGAAATACAGCGCCAGCTCAAGGCATTATGATGTTGGGTGCTATTGGGTACAACCACAAATCACAACTGGTGCGTGTCCACGGCACTGTGACCAGTGTGACCAGTGCGACCCGTAGCCATATCCTTTCTGCACAACACCCCAGACACCATATTTCAGTAAGATAATGCACGACCACATGTTGCTGCGCGAACACGTGCCTTCTTGGTGTCACAGGATGTTAGCCTTTTTCCCTGGCCTGCCAAATCACCAGACTTCTCGCAAATCAAAAATGTGTGGGATATGGTGAAACGGTGGGTGCAGTGCTGTGACCCAATGCCAGCTGCCACAGATGAACTTTGGATCCAGGTGAATGCAGTATGGATGGCTATACCACAGGACGCCATTCGCGCCTTATACGTGCCGATGCCATCACGCACAGAACAAGTTGTCAGGGCCCATGGTGAACCCAGTACCTACAAGGCAACAGACATGCCGAACATAAGTGACTGAAACGCTAATCATTTTTGCAGAACATACTAATGTACACTCTTTGACATAAAACTTGACCGGCGGCCGGCCGCTTCAGAGGCTAAGTCCGCGCCGATCGCGACATGGGACAATAAAACTGGCCAACTCGCTAATTCTCTAAGTCCGGTAAGCTGCACAATCTGGCAACACTGTAGACTGCGGCACTTCCTGGAGGAAAACTTGTCCCATGATGGAGAAACTATAGGCTGGTTGCACCTGTGGTCTAGCGGTAGCGTGCGTTGTTTCTGTTCATAATGTCAGTGGATCGAGAGCAGCTGGCATAAAATATTTTTATAGCCTCTTCTGCCTGAATACTGAACACGTGAATGTAATAGTAGCGCAGATTCAATCTATTTCGCTTTCTGACACACCGATATCAAAATTTTGTCCAGTAACCATTTTGCGGCAGATTTCCTGCAGACTGTCCTCCTCTGGACGCCGTAATCGGCAAAGCTCCGGGATCCACTTGCTGGCTACCGGCAGTGGCCGTGGCGACAGCTGCAGCGTTGCACTCCCCCGTTCTTTATCGAAAGCGCCTGCTACCGCTCATCGCTTCTGATGATTTAAAACGCTTTATTATTAAATGTTGCTCCACAGATAATTTCTACGATTTCCATTCACACTCAAAAGAACGGAGACAGACGCCGTGATTAGTAAACGGGTATTATATTACATTAATCGGTGAGAGCGGAGTATGGCCCGAAATTAAGTTTATAGACTGGGACGAAATTAAACCACGTCATTACATTCGATCAATTAATAACTGCTTCATACCTCGTTTCCTTTCCTTTCAAAGTCAATTATTTGTGCAACGTTTGGCCAATATTCGGATGTTTTCGTCAAGCCAGAGTGAGCGTCTGTGGTGTAAAGTGTATTACAGTCTTGTTTCATTCCTTATGGTAAGTCTATGTGATAAATTGTGTGAATACCTTGCAACGCATGCTCTGTAGCAGTGCAGGAACACTGCACATTTGGTGTTCCATATATGGTTTCATGAACTATTTAACGTTGATCGGAAGTGATATATGACGAACAAAGCTCAAATTCGTATCGTTGACAGTCAATTTGAATCTTTTCAGGAACCATTTTACAGTGAAGCATCTTGGCATTCGGAAAGCAGACATCCATGATATTAACATAATTTACTAAGTTGAAATTGCACGAAGATTGATGTGTAAAGGCATTGTTCAGATTTCGTATAAGGAATTTTTACTAGCAGTTTGCAACTCCATTAATTAAAATTGAAAAGTTGTACTCAGCAGCTTTCATCGAGATTGGAACTGCAATTTCATATAGCCCAAGCATCGCAGCACACAAGGGAACCATTTTTTTTTTTTTTTTTTTTTTCCCCCACTGAGCTAACGACACACTGCCGGCAACAAGCCCACGATAGTCATTGCGATATTGCCTGAGCCTCAAAACGCAACCTTAAACCCACAAACAGGTGTTATGTATGTGAAGAACGCCGTTCTTGGAGTCCAGAACAGTGAATTATATCGTATGAGTTTTCGATGTGGAAAACGAATGTCAAGTGAATTTAGCGAAGTAATGCCGGGCTACACCCGGAAGTAAATGCTCTATCACAGTGTTGACAAATACTTGCTACGACGGTGCCAATTCTCGCCTCTCTTACGAGGCAGCTCTTCAGCGAAATGCTTGCCGTGATTCTCCGATACGGTTCTTCAGAGGGGAGACGCGCGTGCACGTTCGGTTTTCCTGCGGCGTTCTCCCCTGACAGTTTCTGACGTCGCCTTGTGGGCTATGTATACATTTGAGGCTTTCAATCATCATTAATCCAGAATGATACACGTTTCACCCTCCGGCGTGGAAGAAGGCTGTTGACGCTGACATATCATTTCAACGTTGGGAAAGCAAAACGGATGGTTCAGTGTTCCTCATTCAGCGTAAAGCATGTGAGATAATTTTCCGTAACGTTCGTAATCACCTCAAAATTCAATCGAAGTAAAAATACATCGGAAGCGTATTTGAACGGAATATAATGTAAGATATTAAACGCTTTGCTCCTCGATGTCGAATGTATCCACGTGCAATCTTTTGCAGCAACGTATAGAATGTCATGATTACCACGACAATGAAGAAATATGTTGGTAGGGATGGAAGCAAGAAGAGACTCAGTCAACAAATATTCGATTCCTCATGGCATTCATTTCATTTGACACGTAAGAAGAGGTAAAACGGGATATTACTTTCGTTAACGCGAAAGATATACCAGACATATGGATAACGAGAAAGTATGCGTCTTCATACGTTTCCTCCTTGAAATCTGTATGCTCTATTATATACTAAGTAGCTTGATTATTGTTTCCGTAATGTTACGCTCTTGTTTGGCCCTTAAAGATGAACAGGTTCCAAATGCGTGTCTCTGCATGAAAGTAGTTGTTTGAACCCTTCCTGTATTGTTTGTGTTTTTTGCTTGGAATTCATGAAGAAGACCACTGTGCCTTCTCCCCTCGAGGGTTAGGTCTCAAAACTAAACCGTTTTTTATCCAATGGCATAATTTATTCAGACAACATCAGCACAAGACTATCAAACAAAGTCATCCATTTACAGTTGCAACACTCTAACCAGCAGCTGACCGAAGGGTAATCCACGGTCATGGTCCGAAATTAGCAGCTCTCTGCTACTGTGGCAAAGTCCGTACTACATTTTCGATTCCGCAGCACCTGTTTATCTGGTAACGCTGTGTTAAAACAACAGGAATAGTTGCAGAGTTGTGCCAGCATATCTGTCCTCCATTGTCAACTTTATGTATCTCTTTTCTCCTGTAGCGTTGATCACGAGAAGTAGAAGTAAATGAGTGTATTCTGCATAACGTAACATTCAGTATTCCCTTCTTTCATAGCCACTCTTCATGTGCATCGATAGCAAATGGGGATGTGAAAACTCTTGCGAGTGAGAGAATGACAATAATAATCGTAACAAGAACAAGCAAATGATGAATGAAGTTTATTGCAATGCAGAACGAGAATGGCTGTGAAAATAAAAATCTATAAAAATAGGTTGATCATTGAGTTGGCACAATGCAAAATCTTCTTAGCATTTTGTTACTGAATTTAGTTCTGGATGTTTGCAGAAAAAAAGGAAAAGTCGATATTTCTCGCTAGTGTAATATAATGTGAACCTTAGAACACGACTCAAGCAGGTCTCCAAGTAGCTACCAAGGCAGTGCTGCAGTCTGTTCCCTGACACTGCTCTGATGACGGTTAATGCAGATAGTTCCGATTATGAAATACAAAACGTATTGCAGGTTACTTGTTAGGATCGTAAGATTAAATTTGCGATGTAGATGGCACATGAACGTGACGACTATCCAGATTACTTATCAATATAAAAAGACAATATTATTTGAATGGAGCAGGATTACTCAAGGTGCTAAACGTCGTCAAGAGTATACCAAGTCCCAATCGCACTAACAGTATGAAGCTCGCGGCTTTCACATTGCTATCTGCACCCTACTCCAGAGAGCCCTCGGAGGAGCTGCACTAAGTTGCCGATGTAATGGAAGACCTTCAAACCGATAACAGATCACATATTGAAAAATACAAGCGAATTCTCTTGCAGCTTAAGCTTATTGTAACTAATCTAAAATGGTTGGAGAGCAACATTGTCCTATTCAAAAAAAGTAAAATGTTACACACTGTTGACGTCAAACGGACATTATGTACGTCCCGTCTTGTGTCCTACTCATCTATAATATCCGGTGTACTATCAAAATGATTATATATAATGGATGCTAATGTAATGCATCGATACCAGATGGTGGGTTCACAACACTATTGATGCGAAAATAAAAAAGCAGTTCGCAAAAGCGCAGCTGTACTTTTTCGTACGTTTTCACCTCCAGATCTACCACAGGTAATGTATACTGACAAACTTAGTCATTGTCCCTGTAGTTTTTTCCCTCTTGTTTCAGACCAAGTTGATTAAAAAAAGTACAAATTCGTGACTCTTACAGATGCTTCGAATCTGTTCAGTAATTTTGTCAGTAATTTTGATGTGACTTAAGATCAGTTAGGTCTACGATCATGGCAACCTCTGCGAACTTGTTAGGACACACTTACATGTGACAGGTATCACCTGATTTAAAATTTACTGAAAGGAATTGATACATCGTTTGCAGCAAACCTGGAACAGCTTTCGGAGGCAACTGCCATTTTATAAAGTCACTACAACTACGCTGCCAAGGAATTCCAGCATAAACACTCTCATTGCCACAATCGCGGCTGCAGTATATAACTGATAAACTCGCAAAATGAAAGATGAGACAAGGGGTAGCTTCTGCATGAAATGACCTTGTATTCACAAAATATTCAGAATATTTCATAGAGAAGACAAGAAAACGTCAGGCGAATTTAGCAGAATAAATCTGTCCCACAGCTGCAAATCATTGTTATGCCTACAGGATTGCCAAGTGATGCCTACAACGTTGCAGTCAGGACCACGCTGACAGCAAGAAGAACGTGTTTTCGTAGCCTGAATATTTCATGATAGGATCCAGACATCCAATCTGTCGCGAGAGATTCTGCTCTCCAAATTTTTGGCCATGTGCCTACAATTTAGTAATAACCCTCTGATGGCTATTCCCATTGATGTGATTCGGATGACGAGAAAGCCCTGCTATGGGTTATCTATGTGTTTACTGAAAGCAAGCGACATTACATAATAGCAGGAAGCCTGTCATATACTTTCAGATAATGTTTCCTGAACCTCAGACATATATCATTTTAGCATCCTTACCCCATCAAAAAGGATTTCTTGTTATTGCATTTGACATACAAGTTACAACTGAAGGCCTCAGGTGTCTTGCTTCCCACATAGCAAACAATGGTTACCACTCTCACTGTCGCATGTCATACCCTAATTCCTTCAGCATCATCTGGTTTAGTTTCGACTACAGTTCGTTATCCTTAGAAATATGTCCATATTTCAAAAAGTATAAGTATCATCTCTATGTAATGTTCACTGCGGGGTTACTCAAGAAGCTTTTCGAATAGAAGCGAAAATCGCTTAGCGGATGAGAACTTTACTTCGTGGTACACCTCAGAACGAAAGAAACAAAATAACAGGAAGAGCAGCAGGCTCTTCATACTGAGCGTGGGCACTGTCAACGCAGCGCCCTTAATTTGGCCATATTCCTCCGAATTTACTTCCCGATAACACAAAGGCGCTGTCACTACAAAAATATCAGCATATTCACACAGGAATTACTATCCACATGTAATTGCTAGAATACCTTGCTACGTCAGGTATCAGGTATGTGTTATCAGACGCTCGATCTGAGCTGTTAATTTTTATTGAATCAACCTGCTGTGTTAAGGAAATTGATCAGAGTAACTGAATGAGTTTATTATTTTGGCATAATGTATGAAAACCCACTTTTCCCACTTATCGTATCCTAAATATACGTCGACTGGGTTGAGAGGACGGCCGGCGAGGCCGTGCGGTTCTAGGCGCTTCAGTCTGGAACCGCGTGACCGCTACGGTCGCAGGTTCGAATCCTGCCTCGGGCATGGATGTGTGTGATGTCCTTAGGTTAGTTAGGTGTAAGTAGTTCTAGGTTCTAGGGGACTGGTGACCTGAGAAGTTACGTCCCATAGTGCTCAGAGCCATTTGAACCATTTGTGAGTGCTCGGAACCATTAGTTTATAAGTAGGAATGTGTTGATTTACCATAATTTTTTAGTAATGGTCAATTTCAATTCATGATTTTGGTTAGTTTGTATCAAAATCTGATCTGGAAGTGCAGGAACATATTAACTCGTGGCTTCAACTAATCGAGCTGCTACGAGAAATTCATGGTAGAAAGTAATGTTCTTAATTTTGATCTGAAAAAATTAATTTTCAAAGAAGCCATTTGTAGCTTGCATGTGTTTCAATTTGTATTTTGACGGGTTTCTGAAATTCATGGATGAAGGAAAGGTTGCTAATTTAATATGAAAGAATAAGAAGTCACGTTTTGTGAAATGAGTCAGTAGAAATTTACGTGTGAAGCTGATTTTTAGAACAACAGGATTTGAAAGATACGTGGGAATCAGTGAGACCGGTTTCCTGAATTAAATAAAGGGGAACCAGCATAACAGTAATTCGTGTAGCCATGCTATGCAATCTATACACGAACTGTAAGTATTGTGAAATTTCTGTGTGTGTATTTATGTATCTTTTGGAAGGGAGGTTTTGGATGGTATATTATTTAATGGTCTCGAGATATTATTAGGAAATCAGTCTAAGTAACTTGTGGAGGTTTTTTTTCAGTTGGAATAACGTGCCGCGCACGAATATGAGCGGAACGTAAATTTCAGAATCGCGACCGCGCGAACTTTCCAACCACGCGAGACTTAGTTAACATCGAGGCACATCGATAAGTGAGAGGTGTTTTTGGGATGAGACAGTGATTGAAGAAGTTACAGAATTTTTCTAGAACTAGTCCGCGTTGAGATACGATCATTGCTTTGTCCAATGGTAATAAGAGTGATAGTGTGTGGCTGTGACATTATGAATCAAGCATTGTGGGCTATCCTTCGTTCCTTCCCGTAGGTGAGACAATGGTTATCTTCGTAAGAAACCATAGGAAGTAGAAATATCTTTATATGAGCTGTTACAAGATCATCTGTTAGGGAATTTAATCCTGTATGTTACTGGTAATACCGTTATTATGTTTTGAGAGATGAAAGTAAGACAGAATGAAACGAAATAGATTGTAGAACGGAGGAGGAGTTGTTATGCAGGTCCAGTTACGATTCCCGTTACTTACGCTTTTTCTTTAAACACTGTCAGGTGATTAACAGTGTACCAAATTTGGGTTAATACTACAAAATCAAACATTTATCCGTTGTGCATACATTTGTTTATTTATTTCCTTGAGTAAAGAATTTAATTAGTAGTTGCTATGTGGAAGAATCACGCAGTGACACATTTAATGAGAATACACAGGGACCATTTAGCTTTAGTAGGTTTCCGGAACACTTTAGGACCACGCAACTGGTTTGACCTTTATTTTTCTTTCAGTACCCTACCCATCCTCCCTCGTTTTCTATAATTGCTCGAAGGCGTCTGGGAAGTGATAAGGCTAAATTCCTCGAGAGGTTGAGATGATCGTTGATCTCCCACCATGTATTCTCTATATTTTCCCACAGAGTTTCCGAATTCCTTGACCCAGGTGGTAACGACCTCGTAACCTCCGCCCACATATTTTCAATGGGGTTGAGGTCTGGTGATTTTGGCACGAAAGGAAGAAGTTTTATTCTCTGCTGATCTTGGAACCAGTTCTGGACTGCTAGGCTATTATGAATCGGGCTATGATCCTGTAAAGAAATGATCATCCATTAATTTCGAAATTCAGTACTTCTAATACTATGAATACTTAATTTCCATACTGTGAAAAAATTCGACAACTGCAATGGCTGTGTAGTCTAAGCTACAGGTCTATAAATCATTCGGAGGATTCCACAGTCCAAAATACTTTGCCGATAGCTGTTGACAAAAACCTATGCTGACAAGGGGAGGGTGCTGGGACGGAGATCAGGATACAGAGCGAATGGTAATACAGTTTAAGGCGCCAGTTATAACACACAGGTAGGCCTTCTTTCGGAATATGGTTCAAATGGCTCTGAGCACTATGGGACTTAATATCTGAGGTCATCAATCCCCTAGAACTTAGAACTACTTAAACCTAACGAACCTAAGGACGCCACACACATCCATGCCCGAGGCAGGATTCGATCCTGCGACCGTAGCAGTCGCGCGGTTCCAGACTGAAGCGCCTAGAACCGCGAGACCACTCCTATGCTTTGGTAATGATGAGGTCGAGTGTAGGTTGTTCAATACAGTGCAGCAGTCTGTTGAACTGTTAGACTCGTTGCATGGTTGTAAAGCTAATCTGCTTCGCTTATTCAAAACGATTGATTGCCTTCACTATAGAATTCTTTCTTCTGTACATCCACTGTCAAAGATATATAGAAGGAAAAAATCTGTTTTATAGTGAGATATTCTCTACGGACTTTACACGTGCTCGTTCGCTCAATGTGTTTTTTTACGGAAGGCGGCCGTGGCCGCTGACGTCACCTGTTCACACCTCGTGCCAACGCGGCCCCGCGCTCGGAGTAAACGCCTGCAGTTGAGGTAAATGGCTGATTTCAGGAATGTTAATAAAATAATCTTCCCTTCATATTAGTGAGAACTAAATATCACTACGAGTACGTATCTTTATGTAATGCTCATTGCTCAAGAACAATTCGTGTATGCAACGTTGCTGTTATGACTAAGATCAAGAAATCTGCAAATCGTAACCCAATTCATATATTTGCATGCACCTACGGAATATTAAACATGGAAACAGTTTGTTTCTTTGTCATATAATTTTTAATCAAGGCAATGCGGGCAGTTGCCAGCTGATATCAAAACTGAATGTAAAGGATGAATAATGAAAAAGATATACAAGAAACAAATCTCGAACCCATGAACAACTGTGTACTATCCTGGAAACGTGCTGATCCGGCTATCACACAATTTCAAAGGATGAGAAAACCTTCCTGTCCACTTTTCGGGGACGATATTTCCTGACAGAAAGCACACTAGGGTGAGCGGCTTTAGGTTGAGACACAAGGAACCTCAAACTACGTCACCAGTACGTTCACTCTCCGATTCCTAGCCCCGTCACCACGCACTTCCAATGTCAAAGTGGCTGGCAGAAACCAGCGCGAACGACCTGGGATTTGGTGATACAGGCCTCGTCTCTCCTGTTTGACAGATGTGTTATCATTCACCCATGCCAGGAGGTGAGGAAATGCACATACGAAGACGTTGAACACATTTTAATGTTACATGTGGACTTTACTGCGCAGTTATATTCTAAGTTACGAGAAGTGACCTGGAGAAAAAGAGTGTATACCTTGGGGGAAATGTTATAGATCATGACTGTAATGTTAGTAAAGTACTGTAAAGTATATTTTATCTCATGCTTAACTTTAAGAGAAAAATCAGTCAAGGCAGTCAACAGTGAAAAGTACAGCATGCCTCCAAGAAACGTACGAATATCGTACTATTTTAATAAAAGGAAATATAGATCGGTTTATTGGGGCAGGCCAATTCGGGAACAAAGTAAGAACAACCAAATCAGTTACAGGTTCGTATGTGCTGCTAGTTAAAAGAGAAGAAATGAACCGATAAAGAAATAATGCCTTCATTGATTTAGGAATGGTTCGAAATGGAAGGTATAATTTTACTATTATAAAAAACTGGCCTGGATTGAGTTGATTAGCTCAATAATCAATACAAATGGAATAAAATGGGAATATGACGTCTGGAAATGAGTAAGCGAGGACGTCCTTTGTCTACATATCTGCTTCGAATATAGGGTATTAAAAACAAGAAATCCATATTTCGAGAGCTGATAGGATGGACAGAAATAAGACAAACATATTCAGTAAACAGGAGCAATGAGTCTGAAATGATTATCTTAAGAGCAATGAGCACTTCCTCACCTTTACCACTGTGAAAAACATCTGTCTTTCTACTTAAAACACTTTTCTTGTACAGAAGAAGTGCGTGTAGCTCTTACGATATGCAGTTTGTCTTGTTTTAGTCCATACTACCGACTCGCAAAGTATGGAAAACCACTTTCCTTAACACCGTGTATATATATTACAGAAGCAATACAAACAACGGAACAGTTAACATTAAAAGTTAAATTCAATTGTGAAAAGATACGCTGCATCACATTTGTTAACAATTTCCTAATCATTCCAGATTTAGAAACAAAATGAACAACATTTTGCAGGTATTACCCGAAAATCGAGAAGATAATAACACTGGAATGTAAGAACAACCACCAATGGTAATGGCAATGAGAAAAAGTAATAAACATAGGAACACAGCAATAAAAACTGATGGCATTAAAAGTATAGCACTTCAGCCACGCCAGGACCAGAATGAGAGAGAAATAGATGCTTAACAAAAGTAAAGCGAATAAAAGTGCTAGCAAACCATTTATGTTTACGAATAATATTCTTTCAAGTAAACATACAAGTGATAGAAACATAGAAACACACTGCAAAATGGACGATGTGGAGTACTCTTTTCTTTGGAAGTGAAAGACTGAATCTGAAAAAATAAAGTATAATCCGCCTACAGGTAACAGGATACTGAATGTTGTGGAAAATGACCAAAACAAGGTAGACGGAGATAGAAACGAATCGCAGAGTCGTGTAAGAAGTAACTGTGGAGAGAAGCCTAAGAAGAGAAAAGGTAAGTAGGAAAATTTATGTATATCAGTTTTTTATACACGGCGTCTTCCTTACACATACAATTATCGAACGAGGCACTAAGAAAGAGACTAAGATGATGCCCGGGAAAGCTATATTTCACGGCCATCAATATCAAAGCAAGGTGGAGATATCAAAATTATACGTCGGACAAAGTAGATTAGTCGCTTCGATAAGAAGTAGAGCCTATCAAAGTAATGAATAAATCGTAGGAGAAACCGGAAATACTCTTAATTGTTCCACACGTCCACTGTTCACACCTGCAGAAGATATATTTCACCGTCTGGGTACAGCATTTCAGCACTCGGCTTCATACTGGCATTCAGTGTCCGCCCCGGTAGCTGAGTGGTCAGCGTGACAAACTGTCAATCCTAAGGGCCCGGGTTCGATTCCCGGCTGGGTCGGAAATTTTCTCCGCTCAGGGACTGGGTGTTGTGTTGTCCTAATCATCATCATTTCATCCCCATCGACGCGCAGGTCGCCGAAGTGGCGTCAAATCGAAAGACCTGCACCAGGCGAACGGTCTACCCGATGGGAGGCCCTAGCCACACGACATTTCCATTTCATGGCATTCAGTATGTTAATGTAGGCCTCTCCGTTGAGAATTCCTTCTATTCTCCAGAGAGGACCTGCCCCATGAGCTGAAATATAGCCCCATACAGCTACAGAGAACCGTCCACTTCTTTGTCTTTCGTTAATATACATTGGCTGGAAGCGTTGTCCTCGTGGGCGGTATACCTAACGCAAAAAACATTTGCGTGTTAATGCAAATATTCACAAATTCAGGGGTTACAATTACTTATCAGATGAGGGATGAACTACTAAAATCATGATATAGGGAACTGTTTATATTTATTATTTTGTGCTTACTACAAGTGTAATGTCACTAACAGCATAAACTAATAACTTTATAGAGAAAATTTCGTGTCTCACCTGAACAGGGGCGTCGCTACAGGAAGAAAATATTTTTTCATCCGAAAAGATGACTCTGCTCCAGTCAAAGTCGATATGTTGTGCGGCAAAAGCCATGCGGTCAATCCTCTGATAGTCGGTCAATGACTGCTTTACAGCAGCTCTCCGACAATATAATCCGGCGTCTTTCAGTCTCCTCGCAACAGTCTTTCCGCTGCCGGGAAACTGAGAAAGCTCTTTCAGGCCACGGCAACTGAGGAATGGATTAGCACGTATATTCTCCAAAACACGATGATCATCTGCTGCAGTAGTCACACGGCGCCGGCCACTTCCTCTTTTCCGCCCTATATAGCCCCTTTCCTGGTAGTCTTTCCACCAGCGTCTAGCTGTTCTTGCCGGTACTCCACACTTTTCTCCAGCTTCTGATGCCGAGTAGTTGCCATGCTCAATCAGTGCAACCACGCGCACCCTACTCTCTCGATTCCACTGCGACTGCATTGCGACTGTCGCCCTTGTGACGTTACCATGCGTTTTATAGAGAGAACCATTTACAATTCAGTGGAGAAACAACGACTGACAAAATAAAAGAATATCTTTTTTCAGTTATCTGACACACAAAAATATAAACTTCGTTAAAATGCTTTGTCGTTTCTTTCTTAACAGTGATTCTTGACAATCATTAGGCAAAATATTAAACGATGCTGTTGTTCATTTAAGTCAGCCCACAAATAAGCAATGAAAGATAAATTAAGGTTTCTGTCCCACTTATAATATCCATGTAATCTATTTGACTTATTACTTGAGTAACATGTTGAAAACACACTGCGCCCTCTTGACACTGCCACTCGCAGCATGTGACGTCATGAGCAGTGGGCCCAGACACGTGGTGTTTGTGTTGACGAAACAGGAACGCTGCTGCAGCCACCGTGGTGTGAAAATAGCAGTCGGTCTTGACCATGATCACATCACTCGACTACCCAGAAACTGACTCCCATTCTCAAATCCAACGAAACTAGTGAAATCTGCGTTACGCGACTTTTCATCATGACAAAAACACCCTTCCCATACGCTACCAGACTCGAAAGCATTCAGTAAATGAATTTTTCGAAATGTATATAAATCACTTCTGTATCTTGTGACGTAAAACATGGGCATTGATACTGCCCATAGTGCTGCTGCCAGCAGGCCCTTCTTCAGAAGTGGTCTTTTGTATTTTCGAATCGCTGCTCAAATTGATGCTCTAAAGCAAGCCAGAGCTTTATGGGTGTCTAACTTACGGTGTGACTAACACACGATATAACGCTTTAGGAATTATCTGAGGCCGGAAACAATGAAAAAATGTGCGTCATCAAGGAATGGGCTGAAATTAAAATCAGTGATGGTCGCAAGCGAAACGTTACCTAACGTGACCAGGTATTCTATCAATTACACGTCGGAAGGAGCTCCCATATGAGTACACTGATGCTTTTGTATCAAGATCACATTTTGTTCTATCAGGAACTAAATTCGATTGAAACTGGTCCAACTTCACGGCACTACATCAAACCCTCCGGACGCTCGCTATGGTCAACTTGCTCCTCTTAATATTATTTTGTTTCACTCGGTCTGGAGTGTGCTGCAAATTGAAAGGCTCGTTCAGCGGTTCTGAGCACTTTTATAAGCACAATTTTTTGATTGCATCACGGTAAACATTGCATGTAGATGTTATTTCTCTTTCCTTGATGTATAGCCTTTAATAAAAGGGTAATGAGCAGCAGAAAAATTACGTAAGGCTATGCAGAATGTATTAGGTCAGGAAATGAGACGGTGGTAGTCGTAGGCGTGGTTTTCCATGTGGGCAGCAAAATAACTGCTGCGCAGAAGTAAGAAGGATATGAAATGTTGTCTGGAAATAGAAACAATAGCTTTATTGAAAAATAAAATCTGCTACATCCAAAAATGAATTCAAATATCAAGGCGTATACTCCGAAAGTATTTCTCTCCGTTTCTGCTGTTATTTGATGATGTAGGTAAGCACGAACAGTGGTAATACATGGGCTTTAACCATGATACGAGTCACAGACGTGGGAATATTACTCAAAGGGTTAACAATTAGGTTTTCTGCTCTTTTTAGACATGTAGGCATACCGCCATACCTGTCATTCGGACTGCAATGCATCCGCATCCGTTCGTGAAGAATTCCTGCTAAGGAAACGGAATCTTCTTGCCACTAACGTAGTCAAGGACTCACAACGTCGTACACCTTTGTTGGCAACTGTGTTAGTATGAGAATGATTTGCGGTTGTGGGGCTACATTGTATCTGCTACATCCATTTAATATTTTCTTGTCATCTCGATCAAATATTGTCAATAATTATCACAGAAGGAGTGGTTTTGAGTTAGGAAACGTATTTCAGTTCAAAATGGTCGCTTCATGCGAAAGGTGGTCGTACTCTTCATGTTTCACGTTGGGAGCTGTATACGTCAGCTACGATTATGGTAAGGGTAGTATTTACTACTGTGCGAACAAGGCACTGCTGCAGTAAAGTGCTCAAATTGTGTAACCATAGCTGCTTTTTTTTTTCATTAGTTCCAGTTGTTCTGCAGAAGCTTGATCTTATCAATTCCTTCCGCTAGTGCTCTTTTTTAAGTTCTAATGACTAAAGGACCAAACTACTAGGGTCAACAGTCCCTAGACGTAGAAACTACTTACACTAACTTTAACTTATTCGAAGGACAACACACACATTCATGCCCGGGGGAGGACCCGAACCTCCGGCAGAAGCGGCCGTGAAATCTGTGACACGTCGCACTCGACCGCGCGGCCACACCGCGCGGCAACTACTATTCTAAAGGTCAAAACTGAGAGACTATTCTTAGCCCTCCGTATCGTATGTGTTTCGAAAACCTCTCAGGATTTGCGACAGTAGTATTCTTCGCGAATGCCAATCTACAAAAACAACCAAACAAGCCTAAGTCCCTGAAGAGACTAGAATTATCTGTCAGGGACCCGAATTTGTGTTGTTTACATCATCTCGGTGTCAAACAAGACGGTAACAGTCACTGAAGCAATACACGAGGTTATTATTGATGTGCCCGCAGCTCGTGGTCGTGCGGTAGCGTTCTCGCAACCGGCGCCCGGGTTCCCGGGTTCGATTCCCGGCGGGGTCAGGGATTTTCTCTGCCTCGTGATGGCTGGGTGTTGTGTGATGTCCTTAGGTTAGTTAGGTTTAAGTAGTTCTAAGTTCTAGGGGACTGATGACCTTAGAAGTTAAGTCCCATAGTGCTCAGAGCCATTTGAACCATTTGAACTATTTAACACAAAATGACATTAAAAATTTAAGTTATTCACAAGCAGCTAGTTGAGAATATGTATTAACATTAAATGACACGACGAACCGTCTTGTTCTGCATTTGGATTCAAACCCAGCTCATGCAGACTAAGCAAAGATTTCGTGACTGACGGACACTAACAGTCATTCCTGATTAGGCATACAAAGAGTGATATACCTCGATTTTAGACAGTATCAGTTAGCAAATATCAACTTTAAATTGCATAACGCAAACATTTTTAACAGACGCGAATTCCTACCCAGCATCTATTGTCCCTGTTAACGAACGACGAGAGATGTTAAATATTGCTTCTTCACAAGTAACTTACTTGAAATGCCGTGAGGTAAAGCTGTGTGTTGGACACCGATTCGAACCCGGAACCTAATCGGATTGCTATCGAAGCACAGTCAAATGTGACATATCGGAATTTTGCGGCAGTAGCTAGATGTTTTAACTGAAATGACGAGACGAAACATTAATTTTTTCCTTCCCAGGACTCCAACCCGGCACCTATCGCTGTTATATTCTAGAGAAAACGAACGTTAAATATAGGTTTGTTGCACCAGCAGTGACATGTGAGCATGTTTGAATTGAAATAATATGACGAACAGTTCAGCGCTCACTGGGAATAGAGCCCCACACATATCGTTGTTGACTACACACAAAGATAAGTCAGCTACCGAATTGTTCTCCACCAGCTGCTCAGAATAGCATCTTGAACGTACAGTCATCTCGCAAATAGTTCTGTGTCTCACTGGGAGTTAAAAACGTCAGATATCGTTAGTGTTGACAGCGAATGAAAATACATTAAAAATCAAAATTATTATCCACCAGCAGATAGGTGTTCTCATGATAGAGCTTGATAATACATAATTAAATCTTTAGTGCCGGCCAGGATTCGATCCCATTCACACGTAATATGTGAAGGTGTTGAGGAATCTGCAGTTTTGGACAAACAACAAATTGTAGCCGAGCTGTATTGCCACGAAGGGATCAAATTCCGCGTTAAGGGCGGTCTGAGTTGCATTCCCAGTTCAGAACCAATTTTATCGACATACAGAAGCTCAAATAAAAGATGGAATAAGTGTCCTGTGACCATACATAGCGTTTGTGTCGTCACTTGAAATAAATAACTAGTATAAGAAAGGTTACTGGTGAGTTTCTACATGTCGCCACTCCAGACTTTATTGTGGTTCAACCTACCGTCTACTTGGTAAAGAAGGAATATCATCTTTAATGTGAATTTTCAGACCACGCAGCCATTATATCTCCTTCACTTGGTGTAGCCAGGAGAGAATGGAATCTGTCTCTCCCTATCTAAAATCATTGACAGAAGTGGGAATCGAACCCAGACCATAGGTATAACAACCTACCATCCGTCCAACAGACCACGAAATCCCCTTCTCTGCGAGTCATTTTTCTATCGTAACGCAGTTGCGCCACACTGGATGAGAATTCTGACACACAGGCTCCCTGTAGTAATTTGCAGCATGTTCAGTAAATTCATTTACCTGGTTGACCGAATCACCATGAACTAGCTGCCTCGGCTACCCAGTGCATACATTCGACTACTTTGTAATCACAGAAATAAAATCACGTAACTGCCACCTACACACAACTGCCAACAGTGTAGGATGCAGAAGTTTAAATAGGAAGTGTTCCTTTCCACTTGAGCTATTCTATTGCGCTATCTGTTACTAGAAAACGTCGCTCAGTCCAAAAGAAAAGCTGTAACTGTTTGTCTCTCAGAAGTCAAGACCTGGCCATATGCATAATCTCACAGTGCTGTGGAATCCAAAAGTTCTGGAGGAATAGTTGCCGAGCTCTGGAGCTGTTGTAGCTACGTGTCAGCTTGTAGCATAGATAAGATGTCGCGAGTTCGAATACATTCAGTGCCACATTTAATAAAACGCAATTCTGCTCTCTGCTGAAGTTATCAATCTAATGGAACTTTGAACTTAATTCCCTTCACTTCTCAACCCAAAGTAGTCGCATGTGGAAAAAGGACTAACTACTGTGACATTTTGTTCTGTTCAGGTTTAATAGACAGCAGGCAGCAGATGCATCTCGAAGATGTGTAGGGAGAGCGCATCGTGCCATAATATGTCAGAAAAGTATTTTCTACATTAGCTGTCGTGTGGTAGTGATATTTTATTCTTCTTCAAACTTTGACAGCTTTAACTCAGAACAAGTTTTCTACATGCATGTAATCAATAAACTGCATGTGCATTGTCAGACTGTCATAGGTAACATCAGAGAATTCGCATATATCGTTGATGATTAATTTCTCTCTCATGTTTACTATTGTTTTAACAACACTAAACGAAACCTTACGAAAATTGTGCACTGTATTATAAGAAATGAAATAAAACTAACCATGATAACCTTACGACGAAAGTATCTGTACACAAGCATGCCTCTATCGACACGAATTAGTAAAATACTACTCACTTAGATTTTGATTGGGTCTGTGTTTAATTGGTATGCTGTGTCATACTCAAGAGGTATGCAAATGTGGCATTTCATAAATATAGTTACGTATTCCTAGAAACCCAAAATTCGCTTGTCAGCAGCGGAAAGAGGCGTTACCTGTTGTGCAGCATTGTAAGTTTTTCAACATTGCACTATGAGCTGAAAGCGTTTTCTTGCGATTTCCTTATTGATGTTTGATCTGACTGCTTGTAGCTCTTTCACAGAAGGGATAAAAACGTTACAGTCAGTGAGACCGTAACAGACGCTGTTTCACAGGTCAGCACGTTACCACAGAGCTGGCGAGGAGGTACGGGTCTCAGCTTCCTATTTCGAGGGCAATAGTAACTAGAACTCGTAAACCGCTATTTAAAGGTCGAGATCAGTTGCGATTTCCACCTTCAACGACTTTCCTGGGCTGAAAACCGTAAATTTTCAATCTTTTGTTACCCTTCAAGCGATAATAACTCAGATTATTCAATGGAAATGACAGGTAAAATCAAGTGAACTTTGAGGCTTAATTCCGTGCACACCAGGAAGTAACTCGTCGATCACAGAGTTGCCAAACATACGTTGCCTTGTTGCCAAATCTCAGTTACAGTACCAGCAGGAAGAAGACGAACCGATGTGATCCTACAGCGGTCTGGGAAGTGACCATAGCTGGTGTCTCCAAGTCGCGGCTGCTACGGCCTGGAATACGTAATGCGTCTGATTCGCTTTCTGTAACTAGGTTTAGGGCCTGGAGCGTAGTTACTAATAATACTCAGAACTGACTGCAAACTGAGCATCATAAATCAGTAACTCTCATTGTTGTTTTTATATTTCTTTCGTAAGTGTACTCAAAACTAAGAAAGTCATTCACAGGCGTTTTCGTGCCTCGCCGATAGTCGAGCACAACAAACAAATAAAAAAAAAAAGAATGTGTGTGTGTGTGTGTGTGTGTGTGTGTGTGTGTGTGTGTGTGTGTGCGTGTGTGTGAGAGAGAGAGAGAGAGAGAGAGAGAGAGAGAGAGAGGGGGGGGGGGGAAATAAAAAGCAATGAGAGAGAGTGTAAAAAATTGTTGTAAAGAAATTGAATCATGTTATTTAAAGAAATTTTTCATTAAAATGACACGTTCCACATCATTACGAAATGTCGTATTCATGATCTATTGAACAAGAGGTAATCTAATGTAATCTAATCTAATCTAATCTAATCACATCACATTGATGATTAGCCATGAAGAGTCATGAATTACCGAAAGTTTTGCCAATACCAGTAACCAAATCTAAACTTGAAAATAAAAGACGACAATTTTTGTAATAAACCGTGACTCCTATCAAGACCCTTTCGTCCCTGTTATCTAACCACGAAAGATGTCTGATATACCTCCATTCTGAAGTAACAAAGTGTGCATGCATTTAAAGATGAAGTGCATGATGTGAAGTTCTGTGACGGAGATACGAACCCAACACGTAATCCGATTGTTAACTAAGAAAAATCAAATGTTACGTATCGGTTTTTCTCACGAGCCGCTAGGTATCTGAATCTAAAATAAGGATACAAACTTTTGTGCCTAAGCGACAATCGAACTGCACACCTACCGTGCATCCACGAATATAGCATAAGTATCAGTTGCTTACTCATGAACAGTAAGATGTGTGCGTGTTTGACCAGAAATAACGACACCTGTTGCGATTGTTGGCAACACATGAACAGACATTGAAATTGCGCGTTAATTTTCACTAGCAGGTCGGTGTGCACTTGATAAAGCTAGAAATGAAATTATGAATATTTTTGTACTGGATCAGGTTTCAGACCCACATACTTACCTTTGGAGGAGACCTAGAGAAGATTGCAGTCTTGGGAAAAGGAACGAAATGACTGAACTATACTGTTCCGAGAGATTCAGATCCTCGAAAGAGGAGATACGAATTCGAATCACAGTCCAGCACCAAATTTTTAAACGTCTCTAGTTCAATCAAGTACAAGTAAAATAAGAGCCCTGTCCCTTTAAATGGCTATCGGTTCATTAAATAAAATAAAATTTGCTAATGTAAGTAAGCTTACTGGCGACTGTATTTCTGTTTACCATGATTTCCGCTGTGTCATTTCCCAACGTAAACCGGCTCTGCCCAGTCGGTAATGAAGGAACGTGATGTTTAATGCGGATTCTGGATTATAACGTCTTTCTCTTGAGGTTACCAGAGGTAAAATAAATATGTTTGTGCCTCTTAAAAGTAAATGCCTGAACCCACGCATTGCACCTGTGATAGCTCGTTCCACCAGACCATTGTGGTCACATTACCCAGCCCCAGGAGTGTGCTGTAACGGATGATGTGCTTAGCTTACAAAATTAGTCACGGTGGAAAAAATGCGAGTCTATTAAATGGTCAAGTAGAAGCAAGCCTCTGACGCAGAGATTATGCTATTCTCATGTCAGCAGGATGTAAAGACTCTTCTAGGCATCATAGGCAGGATATGAAGCCATTTTGATTTTTCACAAATTCAGCAAATTTCTTAGTTCGCGAAAATCCACTGTGAAGTGTGAAGTTGCCGGATAATTCGATTATTACTGTTATTTTTAATATCATTTTAATTATACCGCTGCTGGAACTCAAGTGCTTGAACATCATTTAATGCCTTTTGGTCACTATAGAAGTAGTTTCCCATGAACAGTTTCTTTCCCTGTCTACGGAATCCTTTTCATGTTAATATCAAACACCAGCAATTAGTCGTAGATTACATTAAAACTAAAGTAATTGACGAAGACGTTACGTGGTAACAAAATCGCACTGCCTTTCTTCATTTACTTTCGCCTAGAAATGGCTATCGAGTACTGACAAACCAAAAGGCAAGTGATCTTACTGCCTTCCGATATACGTTGCTGTTAGTTCTTCCACATGATGTGGTCGACATGACCTGTTTCAAGTAGTGTATGACAGACAGTGTTTTAGAAAATCTATTGTTTCCCTTTGCAATAAACAGAAGTATTTTCATTCTAAGCTGTCCAAGTACAAAATTTTCGCAATATTAGTTCAAATTTAATATTCGCTTCTATAATGTAGGAAAGTATTTCGCAGTCGCAAACTCGCATCCGAAACGTTGACCTTACACTTAGTCGCTGACCATAAAGTCTAGCTCAGAGTGACACCAGTTTAAATAACCTAATGTAGCGAAGACTGTTTGCCAGTGCTCTTTCTCACCGGAAAATACGCAATTCACTCATTTGGCTCCATAACTACACTGTAACAGTAATTTCTGTGTGAAATTTGTCAGTAAGCTTTCGCCTTCCAACCGGCAAAATACGGAAGAGTACGGCCGGTAAACAATTCACAAACCACGATTTAGTGCCGATAAGACGATTTCTTTAAACATTGTCGAAGCTGAGGGAATTTAGTTTCTGCTTAAATTGTCTTAAGCAGCAACGTTCACAGATATCTCAAATAGGAAAAAGCTGAATATCCAGGTACGAAAGTTGTAAAACAATCTTCCCACAGTTTGTGTCAGGTTGATCTTTTCGTCTGATAACACTGCTTAAGTATTCTGTCTAAGAGGTATCACAAGTAGTATCCCTGTAGCTGTGGGAATCATTGGTTGAAAACGAGTTTAACACCAATGGGTACAGGGCTGCTAAATTTTCAAAATTATTATCAACCTAAGTCTGAGTCCATCCACAAACTGAGGCGTATTTATAATATTGAAGCTAGACTGTGTATCCTTGTCTTCCTTGAGTGGTCATTGGAAGGCGTTTACACACACGTATACAATACTATGAATACTTCGAACGGTATGGTTAAAGTTGCTCTCTTAAAAAATACATTTTGTTTTAAATTCTTCTGGGTCTTAAGCGTACAATATGTGTTGTAGATACAGTCTCAGACCAAAAAATTGACCGCCGAGTCGTTCACGTAAGGTGGACAATACAGTCATGCTCCTCTCAGAATTCTATGTCTGGCAATATGCTCGATCTGGCAACATGTAGACTGCGGCACTTCCCAGAGGAAGTCTTGACTCCAGTCTTAGTACATTACTCTTGACTACGACCGTAGTCGTGAGGTAAAACGCGAGACCAGCTAATATGATATTGTAGATTCGCTTGTATTACACTCATAGCTTCAGCACCGAGAGGAAAGGGGCGATAAAAATTTTGTCGATATGTGCTTTCGGTCGCCAGACGTCATATTAGCTGGTCTCGCGTTTTACCTCAAGACTACGGTCGTGTTCCAGCAGCGGTATGAATAAAATGATATTAATAATAACAGTAATAATCGAATTATCCGGCAACTTCACACTTCACAGTGGATTTTCTAGAACTACGAAATTTGCTGAATTTGTGAAAAATCAAAATGGCTTCACATCCAGCCTATGATGCCTAGAAGAGTCTTTACATCCTGCTGACATGAGAATAGCATAATCTCTGCGTCAGAAGCTTGCTTCTACTTGACCATTTAATAGACTCGCATTTTTTCCACCGTGACTAATTTTGTAAGCTAAGCACATCATCCGTTACAGCACACTCCTGGGGCTGGGCAATGTGACCACAATGGTCTGGTGGAACGAGCTATCACAGGTGCAATGCGTGGGTTCAGGCATTTACTTTTAAGAGGCACAAACATATTTATTTTACCTCTGGTAACCTCAAGAGAAAGACGTTATAATCCAGAATCCGCATTAAACATCACGTTCCTTCATTACCGACTGGGCAGAGCCGGTTTACGTTGGGAAATGACACAGCGGAAATCATGGTAAACAGAAATACAGTCGCCAGTAAGCTTACTTACATTAGCAAATTTTATTTTATTTGATGAACCGATAGCCATTTAAAGGGACAGGGCTCTTATTTTACTTGTACTTGATTGAACTAGAGACGTTTAAAAATTTGGTGCTGGACTGTGATTCGAATTCGTATCTCCTCTTTCGAAGATCTGAATCTCTCGGAACAGTATAGTTCAGTCATTTCGTTCCTTTTCCCAAGACTGCAATCTTCTCTAGGTCTCCTCCAAAGGTAAGTATGTGGGTCTGAAACCTGATCCAGTACAAAAATATTCATAATTTCATTTCTAGCTTTATCAAGTGCACACCGACCTGCTAGTGAAAATTAACGCGCAATTTCAATGTCTGTTCATGTGTTGCCAACAATCGCAACAGGTGTCGTTATTTCTGGTCAAACACGCACACATCTTACTGTTCATGAGTAAGCAACTGATACTTATGCTATATTCGTGGATGCACGGTAGGTGTGCAGTTCGATTGTCGCTTAGGCACAAAAGTTTGTATCCTTATTTTAGATTCAGACACCTAGCGGCTCGTAAGAAAAACCGATACGTAACATTTGATTTTTCTTAGTTAACAATCGGATTACGTGTTGGGTTCGTATCTCCGTCACAGAACTTCACATCATGCACTTCATCTTTAAATGCATGCACACTTTGTTACTTCAGAATGGAGGTATATCAGACATCTTTCGTGGTTAGATAACAGGGACGAAAGGGTCTTGATAGGAGTCACGGTTTATTACAAAAATTGTCGTCTTTTATTTTCAAGTTTAGATTTGGTTACTGGTATTGGCAAAACTTTCGGTAATTCATGACTCTTCATGGCTAATCATC